>NW_003852401.1:43939070-44060641 GCF_000181295.1 Otolemur garnettii
GTGGCTGGCGCCTTAGCCGGTTGAGCTATAGGCGCCGAGCCGGGTGGCACATTTCTTAATCTGTTTGAAGCCTTTTATGACAAACCCTCAGCTAACATAATACTGAGTGGAGTAAAGCTGAAAGCTTTTCCACTTCTATTGCCACTACTATTCAACATAGTGCTGGAACTTCTAGCCAATACAATCAGGCAAGCAAAGGAAATAAAGGGCATCCAAATGGGTGCAGAGGTGGTCAAACTCTCACTTTTTGCTGATAAGAGGATCTTACTCTTAGAGAACCCCAAAGACTCAACCACAGAACTCCTGGAAGTGATTAAAAAATACAGCAATGTCTCAGGATATACAATCAATATTCACAAATCAGTAGCCTCTGTATAGGCCAATAATGGCCAAGATGAGAAGCTAATCAAGGACACAATTCCCTTCACAGTAGCTTAAAAAAAAAAAAAAAAAAAAGAAATACCTAGGAGTATACCTAACAAAAGAGGCAAAGGACATTTTCCAAAGAAAATTACAAAACTCTAAGAAAAGAAATAGAATAAGATATTAACAAATGTAAGAACATACCATGCTCATGGCTGGGAAGAATCAATACTGTGAAAATGTCTATGCTACCCAAAGCAATCTGTGGATTCAGTGCAATCCCCATTAAAATACTTTAATGGGGATTAAAGTATCATACTTTCAAGAATTGGGGAAAATAATTCTTCATTTTTTATGGAACCAGAAGGAACCCTGTATAGCCAAGGCAATTCTTAGTAATAAAAATAAAGCCAGGGATATCACCCTACCAGACTTTTGGGTATACTACAAGGCCACAGAGATCAAAACAGCATGGTATTGGCACAAAAATAGAGGCATTGACATTTGGAATTGAATAGAAAACCATGAGATGAAACCACATCTTACTGCCACCTGATCTTTGATAAACCAAATAAGAACACACACTGGGGAAAAAGATCCCTGCTCAATACATGGTGTTGGGAGAACTCAACACGTAAAAGACTGAAACTGGACCTGCGCCTCTCACCACTTAACAAAACTTGATTCAAGATTGATAAAAGATTTAAATCTAAAGCATGAAACAATAAAAATCCTTGAAGAAATTGTGATAATGGCCTGGGGAAAGATTTTATGAAGAAGACCTCTGTAGCAATTATAACAACAACAGAAATAAATAAATGGGACTTAATAAAAGGGACATGATTAAACTGAAAAACTTCTGTATAGCTGAGGAGACAACAACTAAAGCAAACACACAACCTTCAGAATGGGAAAAGATATTTGCATATTATGAATTGGACAAAAGCTTGACAACTAGGATCTACAGAGAACTGAAATTAATCAACAAAACCCCCCCCAACAATCCCATATACTGGGCAAGAGAGATGAATAGAACCTTCTCTAAAGAAGACAGATGAGGATGGAGCTGGAACATACTCTACTTAGCAAAGTATCTCAAAAATGGAAGAAAAAGTATCCAATGTAACTCAGTCCTACTATGAAACTAATTTATAGCGTTCATATGAAAGCTATAACCCAATTATAGCCCAAGAATATGGGGAAAAGGTAAAGGAAGGGGAGGGGGAGGATAATTGGTGGGACCACAGCTACAGTGCATCTTTCAAGGGTACATGTGAAACTTACTAAATTTAGAATATAAAGTCTTAACACAGTAACTAAGAAAATGCCATGAAGGCTTGTTAACCAGTTTGATGAAAATATTCGAATTGTATATAAAACTGCAAATTGTACCCCATGGTGGCATTAATGTACACAGCTATGATTTAATTAAAAATAAAATAAAATAAATTAATGACATCTTTGGAATGGTTAAAAAAAAAGAAAGATGAATGGCTAACAAACTTATTAAAAAATGTTCATCATCCCTAATCATTAGAGAAATGCAAATCAAAACTACTCTGAGGTTCAGTGCCTGTAGCACAGTGGTTATGGTGCCAGCCACATGCACTGAGGGTGGTGGGTTTGAACCTGGCCTGGGCCAGCTAAACGATAACTGCAACTAAAAAAATAGCTGGGTGTTGTGGTGGGCGCCTATAGTCCCAGCTGCTTGGGAAGCTGAGGCAAGAGAATCGCTTAAGCCCAAGAGTTTGAGGTTGCTATGAACTGTTACACCACAGTACTCTACCAAGGGTAACCTAATGAGACTATGTCTCATAAAAACCCTACCCTGAGATATCACCTAACCCCAGTGAGAATAGCCCACATCACAAAGTCTCAAAGCTGCAGATGCTGGCATGGATGTGGAGAGAAGGGAATACTTTTACACTGCTGGTGGGACTGCAAATGAACACAGCCTTTTTGGAAGGTAAGTATGGAGACTCCTCAAAGGACTCAAATTAGGCATCTCATTTGATCCTGCAATCCCATTACTAGGAATCTACCCAGAAGACCAAAATCCTTTCCCATTACTAGGAATCTACCCAGAAGACCAAAATCCTTTTATCATAAGGACATTTGCACTAGACTGTTTATTGCAGCTCAATTGACAATCACCAAAATGTGGAAACAGCCTAAATGTCCAGCAACCCAGGAACAGATGAACAAGCTATGCTATATGTATACTATGGAATGCTATTCAGCCACTAGAAAAGATGGAGACTTTACATCTTTTGTATTAATCTGGATGGAGATGGAACACATTCTTCTTTGTAAAGCATCACAAGAATGGAGAAGCCAGAATCCAGTGTACTCAATTCTAATATGAAGGCAGTAGAGGACTTAATACAAGAGGGGGGGGGTAGGGGAATGAGCAAGTGGAGAGAAGGGAGGAGGGGAGATAGGGTTCATGGTATATGGCATACCTCTTTGGGGCAGGACACAATTATAAGAGGGACTTTGCAATCAGTGTCACCTAATTCTTTGTGCCCTCAATTAATCCCAAACCAAAAAAAAAGGTCATCTGAGACTTTTTTTGATTTTTTTTTTTTGAGACAGAGCCTCAAGCTATCCCCCTGGGCAGAGTGCCATGGCATCACGGCTCGCAACAACCTCCAGCTCCTGGGCTCAAGCGAGTCTTCTGCCTCAGCCTCCCAAGTAGCTGGGACCACAGGTGCCCGCCACAACGCCCAGCTATTTTTTGGTTGCAGGTGTCAATATTGTTTGGCGGGCCTGGGCTGGATTCTAATCCACCACCTTAGGTGTATGTGGCTGGGGCCTTAGCCACTTGAGCCACAGGCGCCGAGCCTTGATTTATTTTTTATTGGTGATAAGAGTAAATATAAGAATTATATTAATTTATTTGCTTTTATTTTTTAAGAGACAGGGTCTCACTTTGTTGCCCCATCTGAAACCTTGAACTTCTAGGCTTAAGTGATTGATCTACCTGCCTCAGCTTCCCAGGTAGCTAGAGGCTACAGTCATGCAACAACACACTCGGCAAAATTTTAATTTTAAACTGTTCTGTTCAGACTGGTCCAAATTCCTGGTCTCAAGGGGTCCTGCCACCTTGGCTTCCCCAAACACTGGGATTATAGGTGTAAGCCACTGCCACCAGCCTTTAATTGAAAATAATGCACCATTCACTGACAAAGGAAACTAGCATCTTGAATTCTAATTTTGCTCTTGTGTCATATTGGCAGAGAGCATGTGAGACAGAGGGCTGGAGAGGTTGTTTTTTCCCTGTGATTTAAGTTTTAGGGAAACTTGTTTTTAAAGGAGAAAGAGTAGAGCTGATAGAGCTGTCCTTCCCTTCCTACCACTAAAGTGCACTGGGAGCCAAATGACTTTGTATGTCCAGTCTAGGGCTGAAGGTGAGGAAAATAAGATTGGGAAGGACGATGAAAGGCAAGCAGCTGGAGCTTTAATGGATCTTGCTGTCTCAGAGTGCTAGCTCCAGTTGCTTTATTTAATCATATGTCTGCACTGGGAGGATAGATCTTGACCTGACTAGAAATAGCTGTTGTTTCACCACATTGAATAGGGGAAGCAGAGGACACCAACGCTGAGGGGGGCATAACAGTGAAAGGTGGAAGGTTTTCTCCCCCTTTCTCTGCCAGGGGAATATATTTTAAATTATGAACTAAAACTGAGACTTCATTTTTTTTTTTTTATTGTGACAGGATCTCACTTTGTTTCCCTCGGTAGAGTGCCCTGGCATGACAGCTCAAAGCAACCTCAAATTCTTGAGCTTAAGCAATCCTCTTGCCTCAGCCTCCCCAGTAGTTGGGAGTACAAGCGCATAGCCACAATGCCCAGCTCTTTTTAGAGACGGGTCTTGCTATTGCTCCAGCTGGTCACAAACTCCTGAGCTTCGGCAGTCCATCTACCTTGGGCTCCCAGAGTGTTGGGATTACAGGTGTGAGCCACCATACTCGGCCCTAAAACTGAGACATTCTTTAAAACCTAAGCAATAACTACAAATCAAAAGTTTCCTTCCCTGCCCCGATCCCAGTTCCACCTCCATAGTAACCACCATAACTTATGGTTGGGGGTATTCTTTAAGTTGATGTTCTGTTTATTTTTGAATTTATTTTTAAGATCTCCATAGTAACCACCATAACTCTTTGGTGGGGGTATTCTTCTAGTTGATCTTCTGTTTATTTTTGAATTTTTTTTTATGTCACCCTTGGTAGGGTGCCCTGACGTTAACAGATCACAGCAACCTTAAACTCTTGGGCTTAAGTGATTCTCTTGCCTCAGCCTCCCAAGTAGCTGGGACTACAGGCTCCTGCCATAATGCCTGGTTGTTTTATTGTTGTAGTTGTTGTTTTTAGCAGGCCCCAGCTGGGTTCAAACCCACCAGCCCTGGTGTATGTGGCCAGTGCCTTAGCCACTGAGCTATGGGTGCTGAACTTTAAATTTTTTTTTTCTTTTTTTTTTTTTGAGACAGAGTCTCATTATGTTGCCCTCGGTAGAGTGCCATGGCGTCATAGCTCACAACAACCTCTAAACTCTTGGGCTTAAGTGATTTTCTTGCCTCAGCCTCCCAAGTAGCTGGGACTATAGGCACCCACCACAATGTCCAGCTATTTTATTGATGTATTTGTCATTGTTGTTTGGCAGGCCTGGCCAGGTTTGAACCTGCTAGCCCCAGTGCATGTGGCTGGCGCCCTTGCCGCTGAGCTACAGGCACCGAGCCTCTTCTGTTTATTTTTATACATATAAATTTACTTGTATAAATAATGGCTTAGATTTGCTTTATCCTTTTTTATATATATAATACAACTAGGTTTTAAAAAATTATCTTTTTATGACTATGAACTATTACATATTGGTCTACTATATTAATTTTAAGTCATAGTAATACTGTCATAGTTTATTTAATTGTTCCCCTATTGATGCCAATTGCTATTAATTTCCATTTAGTTTTATTGCAGATAGTGCTGGAGTAAACACCCTTACAACTTCTTCTTAGTGCCCTGTGCTGGTTTCTCTCAGTCAACTACCAAGAGAAGGACTACCTGAGTTGCAGGTTACATTGGTAACCAATGTGGTAGATTTCCTCCACATCCCTATTCCAAATGCCCATCAATGTACAGTCTCACCTTTGTATGAAAGTAGTAATCTCCTCACAGCCTTCCCTTAATTGTTATCAGTTGTTTAAGCTTTTTCCAACTTGATGACACGAAATGAAGTTTCATTGTTTTGTAATTGTCATTTTTCTAATTACTTATTAGGTTAAACATCACTTTTTTTTTGTTACCTGTATTTTTCTCACTTGCCTTCTTTGTAGTTATTTTTTATTGGGATTGCTTGCAATTTAACGATTTTGTATAGGTATATTTTTGTATTTACATACTGGTATATCTTGGTTATATAAGCTATAAATATTTTCTTCAGATCAGTTGCTTTTTTTAAAAATTTTTTTATTTGAGGCCGGTGCCTGTGGCTCAGTGAGTAGGGTGCTGGCTCCATATACTGAGGGTGGCAGGTTCAAACCCGGCCCCGGCTGAACTACAACAAGAAAAAAAGCTAGGGGTTGTGGTGGGCGCCTGTAGTCCCAGCTACTGGGGAGGCTGAGGCAAGAGAAAGGCCTCACCCCAGAAACTGGAGATTACTATGAGCTGTGTCGCCATGGCACTCTACTGATGGTGATAAAGTGACTCTGTCTCTACCAAAAAAAAAATTTTTTTATTTGAGACAGAGTCTCACTGTGTCTCCTTGGATAGAGTGCTGTGGAGTCACAGCTCACAGCAACCTCCAACTCTTGGGCTTAAGTGATTCTCTTGCCTCAGCCTCCCAAGTAGCTGGGACTATGGGTGCCCAACACAGTGCCTGGCTATTTTTTTTCTGGTTGTAGTTGTCATTGTCTGGCAGGCCTGGGCTGGATTGAATCTGCCAGCTCTGGTGTATGTGGCTGGTGCTCCAGCCACTGAACCACAGGCACTTTTTTTTTTTTTTTTAATAATTTTTGAATTTACAAAAAAGCTGCAAAGATAGTACAGAATTCCTGTATACTCCTCACCCAGTTTCACTCTCTAGTGTTACTATCTGCCTTACTCACTTCAGGGTACTGTAACATAGTTTGGGTGGCTTAAACAACAGTAATTTATATTATCACAGTTCTGGGAAGTCTAAGATCAAGGAGCCAGCAGGGTGGTTTCTCAGGAGGCCTCTCTCCTTGTGATGCAAACTGCCTCCTAACTGTGCCCTTACACATCCTCTTTCTTCCTCCACTCAGGGAAAGAGTCTCTCTTCTTATAAGGTATCTATACCATTGGATTAGTGCCCCATCCATATGAGTTCACTGACCTTAATTTCTTCCTTAAAGGCTCTGTTTCTGACTGTCACATTGGAGGTTAGGGCTTCAACATATGAATTTTGAGGGACAGAACTCAGTTCATATCATCATTTTACGTTATCTGTGGCACATTAAGAAACCACCATGGGTATGTTATTATTAAGTATACTTTATTTGAATTAGTGCTTCTACTAATGTCTGTTTTGTATTCCAAGATTCAGTCTAGGATACCATACTGTGTTTAGTTGTCATCAGCTTGGTCACCTCTGTGACAGTTTCTCAGTCACTGGTCTAGTATTTTGTAGGCTGTCCCTCAAATTGGGTTTGTCTTGATTATTTTGCTCATGACTAGACTGGATTTTTGGAATGAATACCACTAGAGGTGAAGTGGCTTTCTCATCACGTTGTATCAAGGACACATGAAACCCATGTAACTTCACTGTTTAATCATGACCACATGGTTAAGATAGTTTCCTAGGTTTCACCTCTGTAAAGTTACTTATTTTTCCCTTTTCATACTATATTCTTTGGAAGCTGGCTACTTAGGTCCAGCCCACATTCAACAGGGGAGAGGATTAAGTTTCACTCCTCAGAGAAGTAGCTACATATATTATTGAAATTGTTCTGTAAGGAAGATTAGTCTCTTCTCCATTTATTTAATCACTTACATCAATATAGATGCATGCATATTATTTTATACTTTGGGTTATAATCCAATATTATGTACTTATTTTGTTTTTCAGATTGTTTTGGCTTTGATCATTGGAAGTTTTCTTTTTTTTTTTTGAGACAGTCTCACTATGTCATCCTTGGTAAGAGTGCTGTGGCGTCACAGCTCATAACAACCTTAAACTCTTGGGCTTAAGTGATTCTCTTGCCTCAGCCTCCCAAGTAGCTGGAACTACACAATACTTGGCTATTTTTTGGTTGCAGTTGTGATTATTGTTTTAGCAGGCCCAGGCTGGACTTGAACCTGCCAGTCTTGGTGTATGGGGTTGGCGCCCTACTCACTGAGCTACGGGTGCCAAGCCAGATCATTGGAAGTTTTCCGAGGTTGGCTCCTGGACCCCTCGCTCTCTGACCTCCTTTTCTAAAAAAAATGTTTTATAGTGTTTTCTGTAAATTTTTCAGTCCTGTTTCTTCCTAGCTTTTTCATTTGGTGTCTAAACCTTAAACTATGTATCAGTTAGGATAAGCTAGGCTGTGTTGTGATGATAACCCCAAAATCTTTGTGGAATGTAACAAGTAAGGGTTTACTTTCTGCTCATGACACATGCCCATAACTGATTATATCAGAACTCCTACTCTTGCAGCCCAGGCTGGTAACAGCTAGTACACAGGTAACTTTTTGTTAAGCATAACATAACTGAAATCACATTTATTTTGTAATACATACACACATTTATGTATAGGTGTACTATGTACAGACACAAAGTGTTCAATTTGATAAACAGCAGCTTGTGTACATCCTGAGTAACTACTGGCACATGGGTTGAGAAATAGAACGTCACCACATCTCAGAAACCATACTTCATGCCCTTTCTTAGTAACCCCTCCAAGGATAAACACTATTCTGATTTTTATTGTAGATGTGTTTTGTCTCATTTTGTTTTAATTACTCATGTTTGTGGCAGTCAGCCATGATGTTGTATGTGGGCATAGCTCACTTATTGTTGCTGATATATAATGTTCCACTGTAAGAAAGTACCTAGCATTTACTCTACTGTTTATGAACATTTAGCTTGTATTCAGTTTTTGGCTATTATAAATAATGGTTCTATTAACATTTTTCATAACTTTCTTGGTGAACATGTACATGAATTTCTGTTGTATATATACCCAGGAAGTGGAATTACTAAGTCATACGATGTAGTATATTCATGTTTTATAAATATTGTCATTGTTAGGCATGATCGCACATACCTGTAGTCCTAGCTACTTAGGAGTCTGAGAGGTGGGAGGATTGCTTAAGCCTAGGAGGCCAGGAGTTGGAGGCAAGTTATCATCATACCACTGCATTCTGGTTGGATGGCAGAGTGAACTGTCTCTTAAAAAACAATCAGTTAACTGAAGTTCTGCATAGATCCTGGTTATTAGACTTTTGCCTGATTCAAAATAAGCAAATATCCTTTCCTATTGAGTAGGTTGTCTATTTGCTTTGGTTGATGTCTCCTTGGCTGTACAGAAACTTTTTAGTTTCATTAAATCCCATTTGTTTATTAGTGGTGGTGGTGTTGCTATTGCTATGGCAGTCTTCCTCTTAAAGTCTTTCTCCAAGCCAATATCATCCATTGTTTTTCCTATTCTTTCTTTGAGAATTTTTATTGTTTCATGCCTTAAATTTAAGTCCTTTATCCATCTTGATTCAATTTTTGTAAGTGGAGAAAAGTGCAGGTCCAATTTCAGTCTTTTACATGTGGATATTCAGTTCTCCCAGCACCATTTATTAAATAGAGAGTCTTTCCCCCAGTGGATGTTCTTGTTTGGTTTATCGAAGGTTAGGTGGCTTTATGTTGTTGGTTCCATTTCCAGGTTTTCTATTCGATTCCAAATATCTATGTCTCTATTTTTGTGCCAGTACCATGCTGTCTTGACCACTATGGTCTTGTAGTACAGCATAAAATCTGGTATATTAATACCCCCAGCTTTGTTTTTGTTACTAAGAACTGCCTTAGCTATACGGAGTTTTTTCTGGTTCCATACAAAGCACAGAATCATTTTTTCCAAGTCTTGAAAGTAGGATGTTGGTATTTTAATAGGGATGGTGTTGAATTGGTAAATTATTCTGGGAAGTATAGACATTTTAACAATGTTGATTCTTCCCAGCCATGAGCATGGTATATTCTGCCATTTGTTGATGTCCTCTGCTGTTTCCTTTCTAAGGGTTTCATAATTATAAGAGATCCTTCACCTCTTTTGTTAGGTATATTCCTAACTATTTCATTTTTGGGGGGGCTGTGGTGAAGGTAATTGTGTCCTTAATTAACCTCTCATCTTGGCTATTGTTGACGTATACAAAAGCAACTGACTTGTGGACGTTGATTTTATATCCTGAGACATTATCGTAATTTTTGATGACTTCCAAGAGTCTTGTGGTTGAGTCTTTGGGGTTCTCCAGGTGTAAGATTGTATCATCAGCAAAAAGGGAGAGTTTAACTTCCTCTACTCCCATTTGGATGCCCTTTATTTTCTTGTCTTGTCTAATTGTATTGGCTAAAACTTCCAGCACAATGTTGAATAGTAATGGTGATAGAAGAGAACCTTGTCTAGTTCCAGTTCTAAGAGGAAAAGCTTTCAGTTTTACTCCATTCAGTAAAATACTAGCTGTGGGTTTGTCATAGATACCTTCAATCAGTTTAAGAAATGTACCACCTATGCCTATACTCCTCAGTGTTCTAATTAAAAAAGGATGGTGGATTTTATCAAATGCTTTTTCTGCATCTATTGAGAGGATCATGTAGTCTTTGGTTTTACTTCTGTTGATATGATAATTAATTTATAGGAAAAAAATCCAATGACCCCATACATCAATGGGGAAGAGACATGAATAGAATCTTCTCTAAAGCTGATAGACGAATGGCTACTAAGCACATGAAAAAACGCTCATCATCCCTCATTATCAGAGAAATGCAAATTAAAACCACCCTGAGATATCATCTAACCCCAGTGAGAATGGTCTATATCACAAAATCTCAAAACTGCAGATGTTGGCATGGATGTGGGGAAAAAGGAACGCTTTTGTACTGCTGATGGGACTGCAAACTAATACAATCTTTTTGGAAGGAAGTATAGAGAAACCTTAAAGAACTCAACCTAGACCTCCCATTTGATCCTGCAATCCCATTACTGGGCATCTATCCAGAAGAGGAAAAAAAAAACCTTTTATTATAAAGACACTTGTACTAGGCTGTTTTTTGCAGCCCAATTTATAATCTCTAAAATGTGGAAACAGCCTAAATGTCCTTCAACCCAACAATGGATTGGTAAGCTGTGGTATATGTATACCATGGAATATTATTCAGCCATCAAAAACAATGGAGATTTTATAGCATTTGTAGTAACCTGGATGGAGGTGGAACACATTATTCTTAGTGAAGCATCACAGGAATGGAGAAGAAAGAATGCTGTGTATTCAACTTTGATATGAAGCCAATAATGACAATTAATGACACGGTGGGGTATGGGGGAAGGGGTTACCGGACAGAGAAGGAGGAAGGAGGTATGGGCAAGGAAAAAAAAATAAGAAAGAAATTAGTGACTAATTCTTAGATAAATTGTATTTAATTTGGACCAAAGTACATTACTTAAATGTTAATTTTTAATTCAACATGTTGTTTATCATATTGCATCCTCATTTATAAGTGAAATATGTTTGTAATTCCCCCCTTATAATAATATATTTTCTCCAATTTTAATATCAGGTATATCTAGATTAAGTAGAATGATTTTGAAGTATTTCTTTTTCTATTGTCTATAAGATTTGGCATGATTTATTTTTGAAATTATCTGTTACTTTCATTTATAAATATTAGTTGTTTATTTTTTGAGACTTTGGAAAAAATAAAATAAGAAGTTAACTGATCAAAGTATTCTATAACAGACATACTTTTATCTGACAATGTGAATGTTACTTTCTTTGCATTATTACTATTATTATTGCTTAATATTTTGTTGCAGCAATTGTCTGATTTCTTTTCTGAATGTATTTATCTTCATTCATTCTTTATGAGGTTTTTGTTCTCAGTCCTTATGTTAAATATTGTTACTGTCATTAAATTTAGCCTTTTTAATTCTGTAAAGGCAAAAGTGGAAACCTAATATACACATGTATAAGAAAAATTAATGAAAAAAAAATCAAACAGAACAACAGTACTAAGCTGTAATCTTAGGTTTTTGGGAGCCTGAGGGGGAGGATTATTTGAGGTCAAGAGTTGGAGACCAGCTTGGGCAATATGGCATGGCCTTGTTTCTACAAAATAAATAAATAAATAAATAAATAAGCTGGGCCTGGTGGTGCACAACCTAATTTGGGAGGCTGAGGCAGCAAGATCACTTGAGCCCATGAATTTGATGCTGGAGTGAGCTATGATGATAGCACTGCACTCCATCCTGGGCAAAAGCAAACAAAAGTCAGTTCTCTAAAATAGTTCTACTGCAGCTATAATCTTACATGCTGTGGGTCAAAGGGAAAGAAATTTCTGCAAGTATTTTGCACCATCAATTAAATTATTCTGGCTTGGAAGTGACATTTCTCTCTTCTGCTCATTTAATCACAGAGTACGCAGGTTGTTCATTCCTATCACAGCCTGCAATGTGGAGAGCCAGAGCTATTATGTTCAACTTTTTAATTCACGTAGAATTAGTTTTTTTATTAGTGGTGTGACAGAGGAGATATTTTCAGGCAAATTATTTTCTTCAGACTTTTGTTTAACCATATTCCACAGATTTATTTTATTTAAATTACATTTTATTTTTTGACAGTGTCGTCTTCTGTCAGTTTGGCTAAAGTGCCATGGCATCAGCCTAGCTCATAGCAACCTCAAACTCCTGGGCTATAATTATCCTCCTCCCTCAGTCTTCCAAGTGGCTTAGGCACATGCCATGATGCCCAGCTAATTTTTTTCTTTTTAGTAGAGATTTCCTATTTTTAGTAGACGAGGTCTTGCTCTTGCTTACCCTGGTCTCGAACTCCTAAGATCAAGTTATCCTGTGGCCCTGCCTCACAGAGTGCTAGAATTACAGGCTTGAGCCACTGGCCCACAGATTTAAATAAGAATGTCTATTGACATTAATTTTAGAGTACTTTGTGGTGAATTCTCTTTTAACATCTCTTGTTGCAAGTTTATTTTTGTTGTAAGTTATTTAGAATGAATTTTAAATATTGCCAGATTGGGCCAGTGCCTGTGGCTTAGTGGGTAGGGTGCCAGCCCCATATACCGAGGGTGGTGGGTTCAAACCCAGCCCTGGCCAAACCACAACAAAATAATAGCTGGGTGTTGTGGCATGCGCCTGTTGTCCCAGCTACTTGGGAGGCTGAGGCAAGAGAATCGCCTAAGCCCGGGAATTGGAGGTTGCTGTGATGCCACAGCTCTCTATTGAGGGCGATAAAATGAGACTGTCTCTAAAAATAAATAGATAAGATTGATAGTTACTGTGTTATTATCTTTTTTCATCAGTAAATTCTAAAGTTATTATATTGTGGTCACTGAGCATGGTCTGTATGTGATTTCTGCTTTTTGGAATTTGTTATGATTGCCTTGTGATCTATAACATGATGACTTCAATGAATATCCCATTATTTGAGAAGTTTACATGTTTTCTGTTAAATAGTTCTTTATATCTACTAGATAATGCTTCTAATTCCTTATTTTTTTGAGGGTGTGTTAGTCTTCTGTGATTATGGATTTATTAATTTCTCCTATTTTCACGGGTTTTTACTTGATAATTTAAAATCTGTTGTCATAGATGTGTGATTGTTACAATCTTTTGGTAGATTCTTTAATCATAAAAGATTTTTGTCTTTTCATTGCTTTTTGCTGTGAATTCTATTTCATCTCATGCTAATGTCGTTACATCTGTTTTCTTTTTCCTAGCAACGATATAGAATACCTTTGCCTAGCCTTTCATTAAAAAATTTCCTGTATGTCCTTGTTTATCTTGTCTTTATTAAACATACTAAATTCAACTTGAAAATCTTGTGTTTCAATAGGTGAAGTGTAAGTTTTTGCGTTTGTTACTGATAAATTTGGACTTACGCTCACCATCTCATTCTATTTTCTGTTTGCTGTAACATTTCTTCTCACTGTTACGTGGCTTAGTTTCATTTTCTCTTGCTGCAATGACTTAGAAGGCCTGAGAACTTACAGTTCTAATAGCTCTATTTAAAACAAATTCATTTATCAAATAATTCAGATGAATATGGAGACAAACATATTATTAGGGGAATGTCTAGGGCTTCTGTACATAAGATTACTTTTTCCCCACCTTAATTCTAGACCAACTGATGGAGGAACACAGGAGTTAAAGATTAAAATTACTGGGCTTGATCTGTGTGTAGTTAGATCTGAGGGCAATTGGAATTACTTACACAAGCAGTCACTGGCTTATCAGACAACCACAAGGACAAATTCTAGACAGTGTATCTGCAAATGGGTAGAGCCTCCATCATCCTAGATCCCTGGGTGATTGTGTAGAATAAAGCCTCCATTCTCTTATCTGTGACAGACATGTAGCACCAGCAAGAAATAAGCTTCTGTTACAAATTAAATCACTAAGATTTCAGGGTTATTTGTTGTCACGGCTTAGTCTAACTAATAAACTCAATTCATCACAAGGCATAAACCAGAACCATACTCATTGTAGGTAGGTCGGTCTAAAAAAGGGAAGCAAGGAAGGATAATTAGGTTCCTTCTCTTTGTGGTTTTCTTATCCCATCCTCTCTGCTCACTAGTTTATTAGGGTGTTAGTTCTTTCTCTTTAACATGTAGGCCTCTGTAAATTCTAAATACCGATCCTTTATTGGTTTTAGGCATTATACCTATATTTTTAAAATTTTGTTTCTGGGCTTGTGTCACAGAAACATTAAATCTTTATGTAACCATATTTTTCAATCTTTTACTTTATAGTTTGAGTCTTTTCGTTTTGTATAAAAATATCCATCCTGTCTCTACTGATACACATTATTTTTCTATACTTTCTCCTAAAACTTGCAAAGCTTTTCTTCTCATATCTAGCTTTCTAATCCATTTGAGATTTTTTTTCTTCTTTAGGGAGGTAATGGCATTATGGAATGAGACAGGGATTGAACTTCTTCCCTCACTACTCCCAACATGTGGACAACTAATTGTCCCCAACTATGTATTGCGCATTCTTACTTTTCCTATTGATTTTTAATGCCACATCTATCATATGTGACATTTCCATATACATGTGGCTGTCTTTCTGGGCTCCTGTCCTTACCCTTTGTATTACATGTGTGCCAATACTACACTGTGACAATACTGCCTAAATTACTGTATATTGTGATATTTGGTAGGGCAAGGGCTCCCCTTCTTGTGCATCTTCAAAATATTCTTAGTTCTTCTCGCCTCTGTGGTCGTCTAGATTAATTTTAGTGTTAGCCCATCAGGTTTAATGAAAAGACCTGTTGAAATTTTGATCAAAATTGCATGAGGGAAATTACCATCTTTGTGGTATTTTGTCTTCCTGTTGATAAGCCTTATTTCTCCATTTACACATGAAGTATATAAAAATCTTGTTTTCTTTTACATTTTATAATTGGTATAGTTATGCCATATTACAGACAGGTATACAGAAAAGCTCTGGGCTTTTTTTTTTTTTTTTTCCCTCCTTAACTTTTTGTAGATGTGATATCTTGCTACTGCCCAGGCTGGTACTTGAACCCCCAGCCTCGAGTGATTTTCCACCTCAGCTTCACAAAGTGCTAGGATTATAGGCATGAGCTACTCTGCACTGGGCCAACTCTTAGATTTGTGTGTTAATCATTTATACCCAGAACCTCTGCAAAACTTTATCAGTTTATTGTAATAGTTTGTTTGTGGATTCTTATGTTTTCTAGGTAGCAGTCATTGCCTGTAAATAAGGACAGTTTTGTTTCTTTCTTTTTTAATTATTTTTATTTCTACTTTTTATCTTGACATCAGCTAGCACTTCCAGTTAGTAGATTGTTCAGTAGAGATAACAATAGTGGGAATTTTTGTCTTTTTTTTTTTTTTTAACTTAAGGGGATGTTTCTAAAGTTGACACATGAAGTTATGATATTTGCTGTAAGTATCTAGAAGATTATCTTCATCAGGTTAAGGAACTTCTCTTTTAGTGCCATATTGGTATATATGCCAAATAAGCCATATACAGACTTAATTGGAAATGGTGTTGATTTTAATGACTTCCTTTTTTGTAATTAATGAGATAATTATGACTTTCTCTTGTATTCTGTTCATGTTAATAGACTTTGTTTTTATATTGAGTGACAAGATTAATTTTCTTTTCATATGCTATTAGTCATTTTTATTTCTTTTCTGAGTTGACTGTTCGTAGTCTTTTTATATTTTTTTGCTATTGTGTTGTTATTGCTTTGGAGGTACTTTATCTGTTTGTATCTTTTATTACATATTTTCCCCCAGGTGTCTTTTAGTTTTTCTCTTTATGTTTCATGCTTAAAAATCTCTCAGGTTTAATTATAGAATTACTATAAAAGTTATCTGACACCTTTTTCAAAATTATTTCATCTGCTGTTTTTGTTTTATATAGCATCTGATTTTAGAAAATAATTTTCTTTTCTTTTTGGCTAGGGCTGGGTTTGAACCCACCACCTCTGGCATATAGGGCTGGTGCCCTACTCCTTTGAGCCATAGGTGCCTCCCTAGAAAGTAATTTTCTTTTCATACCTGTAAACATCTGCCCCTTTGTTGAATAAGGCCTTCTTTGTCACTGAATTGAAATATTAGTTTTCTTGTAAGTATTCATATATGTCTGGATCCAGATTGCATATTGCTGTGCTAAAATCACATTGTTTTACTTACTCTTGATTTATATGCTTGGAGGCTGGGATTTAAAAATCTTAGACTTCAATCAATAGCCTGTGTTCATGTCCTAATTCTGTCACTTCATAACAAGCTTTGTGACCTTGACCAAGCTTTTTACAGTTTAGTCACTCTTTAGGGCTAGATTTCCTTTTCTGGAACATATTAATAGTAGTATATACCTCATAGGTTATAATGAGCTGAATACAATACCTGGCACTAAACTTTCAGTAATCGGTGGCTATCGTGTTTTGTTTTGTTTTGAGACAAGAGTCTTACTCTGTTGCCCTGGGTAGAGTGCATCATAGCTCATAACAACCTCAAGCTCCTGGACTCAAGAAATCCTCTTGCCTCAGCCTTCCAAGGAGCTGGGACTACAGGCAGCCCTGCAGTTTTTCTGTTTTTAGTAGAGATGGGGGTCTTGCTCTTGCTCAGGGCTGGTCTTCAACTCCTGAGCTCAAGCAATCCACCTGCCTCAGCTTCCCAGAGTGGGTTTACAGGCGTGAGCCACGTGCCCTGCCCTGCTGCTGCTACTGCTGCTGCATTTTTAATCAGTACTTGTGAACATTTCTTCCTCTGCTCCCCTTGGTCACTAGTTCTCTCAAAATTCAGATGAGAACCTGATGTATATTGTTCCTATCTCTGAGGGACAGTTAATGTCAAGAGTAGCCTGTTTTTGATTTGTTATTTATGGTTGGCTAGGGTATAAAATCTCCTTTCTGCCTGTCTGGTGGTGAGCTCATCAAAAATTCACTTTTCTATCTTTTTTTTTTTTTTTTTTTGAGACAGAGCCTCAAGCTGTCCCCCTGGGCAGAGTGCCATGGCATTACAGCTCACAGCAACCTCCAACTCCTGGGCTCAAGCGAGTCTCCTGCCTCCGCCTCCCAAGTAGCTGGGACTACAGGCGCCCGCCACAACGCCCGGCTATTTTTTGGTTGCAGCCATCATTGTTGTTTGGCGGGTCCGGGCTGGGGATTCGAACCCGCCACCTTAGGTGTACGTGGCTGGCGCCTTAGCCGGTTGAGCTATAGGCGCCGAGCCCCAAGGATAGATTTTAAACATTCTTTAAAAATATTCTTATGTGTTTCCTTCATATTAGTCAGGGAAGCAGGAATGATGACATTATGTGACAGGGATGTGTAAGCAAGTAGATTTTTTACTTAAGTTTTCTGTTTTTGAGAACAAAAACATTGAGGGGAGAGGAAGGCACTTGATTCATCATGCACTTTTAAGCAAACTTTGTACACAGCCCTATTTCTAGCTCCAGATTTCTAATTAATGATCTCCACTCACTACCCTGGTCTCTGTAGTATTCATTGCAGTACTCCTGTAACAATACTGACATAATTAGAGATAATTGGACATTAAAAATCAGTGTATCCCCCTTCCTCGTAATCTAAAAATATTCCCTAGGAAATTGAACTTTACTTTTGGAGGGAAAATCTCTTCTCACTTCCATCTACCTACTTTTCTTGTTTTAACTGGGGTTTTTAAAAGAAACTGGAATTTCAAGTGATGGGTAGAAACCAGTTCCTTGTTTAGATATTTTCCAGGTCACCTCATACTATGCTCATTGTTTGCCTCTTATCTGGATGAAGAGCCAACTTTGGAAAAACACTGCTAGCCCGACAGTTTATTTTGTATATGTAATGTATGGCACAAAATTCAAAAGCTATAAAAAGGCATAAATTTCTCTCACCCTTCCCTAGTTCCAGACACCCAGTTTCTGCCTATAAAGGCATCCACGATACCAGTTTCTTATGTCTCCTTCCACATATGTGCTCTGTGAGATTTTATATGCAGCCACATGAATGTGTTATATCTATGCTTCAATACACGTGTAGTACTTAACATTCTATCTTGGCTATCTCTTATTGTTCAGTCTTGAACATTTCTGCCACATTGCCCTTTTGTTGCCCTTCATGGAGGTTATATTCCCATTCACAGGCAGTGTGAGTGCACTCATCCTCCCCACCCAGCACCCCCTGAGATTTTTCCCCGTCAGAGAGGAAAATAGGAACTCATTCGAGTTTGAATTTTACTTGCGTTTGTTATTTTTGCGATAACATAAAATTTAAGTTGGGCATCTTTTTGAGCTGAATTTAAAATGTTTTTGCCACTTTATCTCTCAACTTAGTTTGTGTCTATTGCCATGAAGACTTTTAAAAATGTGTATCAATTTACCAGTTGATTTTCTTATGGCTTTTAGATTTCGTATCATCTACAAAAAGGCTTCCTTAACCAGCTGGAGAGTATAAAAAAGAATTCATGGTGTTTTTTTCCCCCTTAACATTAAAAAAGTTTTTGATCCATTCGGAATTTTAGAATAAGGTTAGGAGGAACGCAGATTTACTTTAGAAGTGTCTGGAAAGTAGTGCTTTTCTGTAGAAAACTTGGAAAAATACTGGAGGGTGTGAAAACCACCCACAATCCCAACTCCGTATCATCTGTAACAATTGGGATCATATTCGTACTATGTCTCAATTTTTTTCTCTTGAGATTAAAATACAAACGTAGGTTTAGAAAATATTTTAAGAGGTTGCTTAGGCAAGCGTCAACATTTTTATTATAAAACCATCCCAACACCTTTCAGGGAACGTGTGACCTGAATTTTATGCTCACCTTTTTAATTCTCGTGCCAGTTTGACGATGTCCCTTTTCCGTCAGTCACCAGCGCCGCAAGCGAGCCGGGCACTGGGCGCGCATGGAGCGGAGCGGAGCGAGGACGGGCGGCGGGGGACTGGCGGGCGCCGCCGGGACGGGCTCCAGGAGGGCGGGCTCTGCCGCTGCAGCGCCCCCTGTCTGCGGCCGCAGGGCGGCCAGAGCGCGCTGCCCGCCGCGGGAGGTTCCCGGCTGCCTCTCTGCCGGAGTCACGCGTCACCTCGGGTATGGTCAGCCGCACTGGCCAAGCCCTTCTGGCGCAGTGGCCTTTTAATCGCTAAGGAGCTTTCCGAGGCGCTTCTTTTTGCACAGCCTGTTGGCTTCTCTGACGCACGTCCAGACGCGGAGGCTCGGAGCGGAGCACTTGGGCGGTATTAGAGCACCGGTAGAGCCCTGGCATGTGGACTGCTGCCTGCCGTCCTCAGAGCAGAGAGGGCTGCAGGGCGGTCGGTGCTTTCCTTGCTCCGTTGTCCTGTCACCCTTTTGGAGGCCGTTTTGAGGAGCTTTGAACTTCCGGGGTTGGCCCTCCTGTGTTGGCAGTTCCTCGGTTGCATCTGCGGCCGAGGTGGGTGGCCGGCGGGTGTCGCTGTGACTGGTGTCTGGGTCCGGCCCTTTAAACTTCTTGTTTTCTGAACTTCGGGGGTGTGGTCCAGGCGCCTCCTCTCTCGCCAGCTGGTTGTCCTCGACCCACCCGGTCCTTCCCTCCGCCCCGCCTTCCAGATGCTTTGGAGTCATGAGCCGGGAGGGCTCCCGGTCCCCTCTGGTGGTGGAGGTGATCAAAGGTGAGTGTGAGAGGGCGCGGGATTCCCGGTCCCTGGTGCCCTTTGGGGGTACCGGCACGCCAAGGGGCCGGGGGAGAGGTGCTTTTCAACGTCGAGGTCAGGGCTGATGCTGTCTCATGGGCGTGGGTGGCCTCCAGGACTCCCAGTCCCCAGGGCTTTGGGGTGACGGTGCATACGTGTATGTGTGCTTGTGACCCTTGTGTACTTACACCGGTGTCTAGTGAGCTGCGCCTCTCCGCCCACAGGATCAAAGGTCGTTTGTGTTGGTAAAGAATTGAGCCTTGTCATCGGTTTGATTATTTGTGGTTGGGAGAAATTTTAGTTGAGTTTACAAGGAAATGAGTCCAGTAGTAGTTTCATAAGTTGAATTACAGACAAAAAGAAAGAGTTTAAATTACCATTTGGGGCAAGATGCCAGCTGGCGTCTTTTGTTTTTTATCACTAGCTCTGCTGAAAGAACATATATGTATTTTAAAGACTGCACTTGATTTTGCCACGTTTTGAGTGTATTTTTCCCAGCACTACTAGTATTACTGTTAGATACTATGGATGACTTGGTTGCGCCAAAGGTTTTTAGACAACCTTTGAGGGGTAGGGTGGAGCCTCTGAACATTACTACTTGTTACCATCCTTGCTTTAACCTTCTAGCTGCCTAACTGCATTTATGCAATCCAAGCTCATCTCAGACTGCTCATACAGAAACCTCTCATTGCTTCTGTTTTAATGGCAATTTGTCTAATTGTACAAACAATAAAGTAAAAGGAGTGATTCCAAATTAAAGAATAATAGTGATCCCTAAGAACAGTTGGATTAACATGTGGTTTTCTTGTGTTTTATAGCTGTAAACATCATTCTGAAGTGATTTTGAAAGCATTCTTTCTTCTTTACTTTGAAAAAAAAGTAGTTTCTGGGGTGGTGCCTGTGGCTCAAAGGAGTAGAGCGCCAGCCCCCATATGCTGGAGGTGGTGGATTCAAACCCAGCCCCAGCTAACAACTGCAAAAGGAAAAAAAAAAGTAGTTTCTTACAAAATGACATTTTAGGATGTCTTGAAAACATAGCAAAATTAATCTTCAAACTCGATATAAGGCTGATGTCTAGCCCTCAAATTAATGCTTCCGTTTGCTGAAATTTCTTAGCCTGGGGAAACTAAAGTTTAATGAGAGGTTCTTTCAGAAATCATACAGTGTCCCTACATGAGTGAATAACCTACCAGTAATGAAACTTAAAGGCAGTTTCTCTTTTAAAAAAGTTGTTTACTTATTATTGCCCAGCAAAATAGCCAGAATATTTTGGAATTTCTCATTGCTGCCCCTAACCATCTGAAACATGCATGGAAAAAATAAAAATTGGCTTCACCTGAAAAGAGTTGCATCGTTATATATGAAACGTGTTTTAATAACCTGAAGGAAGGAACATTGCAATTTTTCCATTTCAGATCGCCTTTGTTTTGCCATTCTCTACAGCAGACCAAAGAGTGCATCAAATATACATTATTTCAGCATAGATAATGAACTTGAATATGAGAAGTAAGTATTTCTTTTTAAAAGATTGCTAGTAACTTTTTTTTTTTTATTTTGAAGACTCTAAAGGTATATTTATAAAGAAGGTAGCTTTGGGAAATTATAAATCTATTGATTGCTAATTGCAGGATCCTTTTTTTTTTTTTTTTTTTGGACCCTTGGTAATGAAATAGATCTTTTGGTGGTGGTGGTGGGATTAAAATGAAAGGACCTTCCTAAATTTAAACATTTAGATTTAGTCTTCTTTCTAATAGTTTATGCTACAATGAGATACAAATGTGTACTAAGATATTGTGTTTTTGCCAGTGGAAAATATGTGTGGAAAAATAATTTTTAAAATATAAAAGGTAATTTCCTGTTAAGTGAGATTAGGTTTATGCATCTAGACATTGTAGTGCTCATTGCATTTTTTAACAGGCATTGTTTACCATAATATTTCTTCCACTAGTAAAGCAATACGTTTAAATTGTGTGACCATAACAAATTGGTGTATATTTTCTTGTCTTAATTTGATCATGTAGACCAAAAAAGGCATTTATATTAAGAGCATCTAGAATATACATTTTAATTTTTCATTTTCAAAGCTTCTACGCAGATTTTGGACCACTCAATCTGGCAATGGTTTACAGATATTGTTGCAAGATAAATAAGAAATTAAAGGTAAAGTCTTTTTTACTTAAGGTTTGACTTGAGTAATCATTGTTAGCTTGATCTTGAGGAGAAAAGTCAGGAAAACATATCTTTTTTTTTTTTTTTAAAGGAAATGCTATGTTTTTCACTGCAGTGGTTTTGAGATACATGTATGATTTGTTTTATAAGTAGGTAGCTATCTGTTTTCTAGAGTTTTGAATGAACAGTTTAAGTTTGGGTCATTTGGGGAGGCACCTGTGGCTTGGTGGGTGGGGTGCTGGCCCCATATATCAAGGGTGGCGGGTTCAAACCCGGCTCTGGCCAAACTGCAAAAAAAAAAAAAAAAATAGCCGAGTATTGTCGTTGGCGCCTTAGGAGAATCACCTAAGCCCAGGAGTTGGAGGTTACTGTGAGCTGTGACACCATGACATTCTACTGAGGGCGATAAAGTGAGACTCTGTCTCTAAAAAAAAAAAAAAGTTTGGGTCATTTGTTTCTGATTTGAGTTGGTGATGCTTAAATACTTGAAAAGCCTAAGTAGGGACTGGTTAATTACATGAACCTCTGATTGTCTGATTTGAAACCTGACAAGAGAAACTCTTGCCTTGCTTTATCACTGATATTCCTGCCTTGGCTTTGATAGGGAGTGCTAGCAGACTAACAAGAAAAATTAACTCATCTCACTTTCTGTCCAATCTTGAAACTTTGGTGGTTTTTTACTAGTTGTGACTTTCCTTTGACCCTTTGTATAGTTGAATGGGGGCTGGCAAAGCAAGGGCAGGACATGTATCCTTGAGGCCTACTGTATTACTGAGAGTTACACTAGTGGATTACTATTGGTTTGAACTTAGACACCATTCATCTATTTGGAACATTTGAATTACTGGTCCCATACAATAGGAAGTGTTTATGTACTGCTAGCTACCAGTTCAAATTAGTCACTGTAAATTCTTAGGGAGAAAACACTGCCTTTTGGGCCAGGTACTTTTTAGAAAACAAACTAATTACCTATCAGATTACTATACAGAAGAAATAAAATTGATTATTAATTAAAAATTTACTTTACTTTGATTCAAAATTCATGGCTAAGGTAGATTTTTTTTTCCTTGAGCATCAAATAGTGGTGTTCACTACAAATTTATATTGAGATGGAGACTCTTCCTTCTGGCCTCTCTTAAAACAGTAATATAAACATCTGTGGCCTTGTGTATTTAGGTTTCCTCTCTCCCATTTTCTAGTTGCCAGTGGCACCTGGGTCTTTTGTTTCATGCAGGGCTGGGAAGTTAAAAATAATTCTCTCTCTACCCCCACCCCCTTAAATTTGGAAGATTTTTTCCCCCCTGTTCATGTACTTTTATTCTTCAGTGGATCAAAAATGCATCCGTCCTCCCCTCCCTTCCTTCCCCCAATCATTTACTATCTTCCTTCCCCTAATCCTTTACTAGAACAAATTGTAGCCTATTAACTATCTAACCTGATTGACACATTATTATCTATTCAATTAACAGTGATAAAAGTGTACAAAGTAGAGTTTGAATGGGAAGAGTCCTTTTTTGTTGTTTGTTTCTTTCTTTCTCTTTTTTTTTGGTAGAGACAGAGTCTCACTTTATCACCCTCGGTAGAGTGCGGTGGTGTCACACAGCTCACAGCAACCTCCAACTCCTGGGCTTAGGTGATTCTCTTGCCTCAGCCTCTGGAGTAGCTGGGACTACAGGTGCCCACCACAAGGCCTGGCTAATTTTTTTTTACAGTTTGGCCGGGGCCAGGTTTGAACCCACCACCCTCAGTATATGGGTCCGGCGCCCTACTCACTGAGTCACAGGCGCCACTCTGTTGTTTATTTCTTTAGACTAGTCAAGTGAAGCAGTGAGGGTAGAGAAGGAACAGAGAAACTTGTTAACCAGTTGTGATCCATTTGGTTGTAAACACCACTGTACTCTGCCCAGCCTGGGTTTTGTTTTTGTTTTTTTAAAAATCAATTTAGGGCTCTGCTCCTGTTGCTTAGTGGCTAGGACGCCAGCCGTATACATTGGAGCTGGTGGATTTGAACCCAGCCTGGACCTGTCAAACAACAATAACAGCTACAACCAAAAAAAAAAAAAAAGTGCTGAGCAGTGTGGCAGACGCCTGTAGTCCCAGCTACTTGGGAGGCTGAGGCCAGAGAAGCTTAAGCCCAAGAGTTGGAGGTTACTGTGAGCTATGACGTTATGGCACTCCACTGAAGGGGACATAGAAAGACTGGCTCAAAAAAAAAAAAAATCAATTTGGATCTCTTACTCATGCAAACAACTAAGGAGAAATATGTACGCCTTTATGTTGAAACACTAGGGAACTAGAACATTAAAATGCTGAAACATTGACTTAGAGAAACCAAGAAATATATGCTTATTAAGTAGAATATGCCCTGTTCCTTATCCTGCCCTGAGTCTGTTTTTACTGAAATATAGTGGGAGAAGTGCTAAGTGTACTATCATGTGCTCCTTTTATTTTTAAATTACATACCCTTATTATTTTTACCTTTTAATTGAAGTATCTGGATATATACTGAACTGTATACACATCATGAGTGTAGAACTCAATGCATTTTCATAAACTGGATAGACATGGGTAATGATCTTCATCATGAGATCAAGAACAGAACATTAGCAGCACCCTAGGGGACCCGGCCTGTGCCTTTTCTCAGTTACAGTTAATTACTATCCTGACTTAATAGCATAGATTAATTTTGCCCTGTTCTGTATACCTTTTTGTTTTAATTTAAACATTTTGGGAATAGATTTCTTCAAAAACCAAACAGTCGGAAAAGGAAAGAGAAGGTCTCTCCCACCACCCTTTCCAGCTTCTCATGTGTTCTTTCAGAGGTAGTCCATGCTTTATGCATGACATATGCATGACATATGGTCATGTCTCCTCCCCTGTACCTTCAATGGTATGTTTATTCTCATCCCAGAATGTCTTTTTACGGGAAGGTACATGGTATTTTTGAGTATCAACATCAATCTTTTTAAAGGTCTTGCTAATTTGAATGTTTATATATATGAGATTTAGAATTTATCTTATCAAAAAAAATTTAAGCAGATTTGAAATTAAAAAGAAAATACTAACAACTGTCTATTTTCATCCAGTCCTTTACATTGTTAAGGAAGAAAATTATTCATTTTACTGGCTCTGATCAGAGAAAACAAGCAAATGCTGCTTTCCTTATCGGATGTTATATGGTAAGTATTTCCTTTCCTAATGTATTAGTGAAAATGTGCATGATAGTGCTGCTTGACATCTGTGATTGGAATTTTCAAATTACTTTTCCTAAGATAATGTCTTGACTTCTTTTCAGAAAGAATGTGCTTTTATTATTTTATTTCCCAAATTTCAGATTAATACAAAGGTACAAATGATTAGGTTACAGTGTTTACCTTTGTTAGGTGAAGTCCCTGTTGTATCTTGTACCTAGGGTGTGTGCCATATACTCCTATGTTGTGTTCATTAGGTGGGAGTGCACCAGTCCCCCTCCCTCCTCACTTCTCTCCCCTGTATTGTGATTTTTTTTTTTTAAATTGATCAATTCAAGGAGGCTGGGCTTATGTGGGGATAGGGAGGGAGATCTCTATACCTTCTACTTAACTCTGCTGTGAACCTAAAACTCTTCTAAAAGAAAAATCTATTTTAAAACAAATTTGCCCAACTACTGTGAAAAATGTTTGTGTTATGGCTCTTAAAGTTAGAAAATAATGCCCCAATGCAGTTGTTATTAATTTATGATTCATTTAGTAAGTTGTAAAATTGTTTTACTGGAGACAGGACCAGTATTGATTTTGAAAATACCATAAAAGTACACTGTATGAATACTTTATAAAATTTAAATATGGGCAGTTTTTCCTCATTAACGTCATCCCCATTCTCACTAAAATACCTAGCAGGAGTACCTGGTCTGGCAGTAGGAAAGTGGGTAAACGTAAGTTGATTACATATGCCGTCATGGGCACTGTGCCCTATTTGGATCATTGGAATTGCTCTTTGGAACAACAGTATTTACCTGAGAGTTATGAGTTTCATTTATTTGTCAATATTTTTGGTTTTTCTGCCTTTTTTCTTTCATAGAGAGTCATGTCACCCATGCTAGAGTGCTGTGGCTTCAGTGTAGCTCACTGCAACCTCAGACTCCTCTAAGTTTAAGCAATCCTCCTGTGGTCAGTCTCCCTAGTAGCTGGGACTATAGGCATCCACCACTACGCCCAGCTAATTTTTCTCTTTTTAGTAGAGACAGGGTCTTATTCTTACTCGGGCTGGTTTGAAGTGATCCTCTTGCCTCACCCTCCCAAAGTGCTAGGATTAAAGGTGTGAGCCACCATACCCAGCCCAACATCTTTGTTCTTTTTTAGAAGTCTAAAGCCATAGTTGTTTGAGTCAGCTAAGAGCTCCTCCTGGGAGGACCCCCAATCTCTTGAGTGGTAAGGAGGCTAGCTGCTCTCTTCAGTGGGGAAGAAACAGCTAGGGGATGTTTGTTCTACTCCCACATCACCATAGGGGTAACAGTTGTCTCAGATACAAATTTAAAAGGGGTTGTTTTTGGAGCTTTTAAGATAATTCTCTCTTCTTCACTTCCGGCTTGCCGCTTGATGCTGTCCTGCCTCCCCCCTTTTACAGTTATTTTCTGGAATATAGTTTATCTGAGGTTTACAAAGATAAGATAAAAAATTGATACCGCTAGATGAAATTGTACCTCAAAATTTAATAATTTTCTTTTTTATATTTAAGGTATATCATTAACTGCAGCAATTAAGGTCTTTTTGTTTGTTTTGTTTTCCTATTTGAGCTCACAAAAGTAGTTGAAAGAAGTGTTTCTGAGAAGACTTCAAGTTTTATTATTATTATCCCCCAAAGTGTGGAGTACAGATTGTAGATTATGTTTGTTAAAATTTGTTTTCTTACTCTTATCCAGATGGAATGTTGGGTTTTTTGGTCCCCTAGTCTCTTTTGGTGTTTCTTATACTTGTAGTAAAGTTCTTAAAAGAAAAAAAAGAAAGAAGGAAGGAAAAAGGAAAGATAAGAAAAAGAATATGGAGAGGTGGGTGTTAAGACATTTGGTCCCATTGTTTGGCCAGAAGTTACTAAGGAAAGGAACTCTGTGGGTTGAAGTAAATCATGACAGCTTTAGAGAAAAAGAGATCTTACCAGAGTTCTTGGGGGGTAATACAGTATTAAAGGGACCCTTGGAAAAAGGCTTTTGGTGTGATAAGTAAAAGTTCTAATCCTTTGTGGATGTTGCCTTCATATGCCCAAGGGAAAGTCTGGATGGCTGGAGTAGTTCTGAGAGGTGGTGCTGCTGAGTAGAATGCCCAGAGCACACAAGCTCAGCTTGGGCTGCTTCTGAGTCAGTGGTGTGTCTGCTCACATGAGATGTTTCTCAAATGGCAGTGTTGTGAGGAGCCAGGTGCTGTAACTTCACTGTAAAGAGCCCGTCAGAAGGTGGCTGTGGGCGTGGCAAGAACTCAGAATTGTCTTAAAAACAGAACACTTGATAATTACGTAAATAAGAAATCATTCTTTTAAAAATTTGTTGCTGTTGTTTTAACTACTAGTGACAAAACAATAGCCCTTTGGCATATTTATTGAAAATTTGTTTCCGGTTGGTGTAGGTCCTTTTTTTTTTCCCCTTGTTTTTCCTTGAGACAGAGTTTCACTATGTTACTCTCCGTAGAGTGCTGTAGCATCACAGCTCACAGCAACCTCAAAATTTTGGGCTTAAGCCATCCTCTTGCCTCAGCCTCCCAAGTAGCTAGGACTACAGGCACCCACCACAACGCCCAGTTATTTTTTGGTTGTAGTTGTTGTTGTTTGGCAGGCCCCAGCTGGGTTTGAACCTGCCAGCTCTGGTGTATGTGGCTGGTGCCCTAGCAACTGAGCTACAGGCACTGAGCCAGTGTTGGCCTTTTGACTTTGTTTATGGTTGTATTTTGCCATACAGAAATGAACTTTCTGTGGTTAATATACATTAGATTTAGACATCCTTCCAGGCGTGTATACTTTTGTTAGTACTGATTGATTGGTTAGAAAAGTGCCAGGTAAGCAAATTTGGACATTTGCTGGTGTTCATTACTCTGCTCAGTTAAAAGCCAGGTTGGCAGGATTGCTGTATTGGCTGTGACAAAAGTCTTTGCAACCATTCTTGGCTGACTAATATAGGACATTAGAGCTGTAGAGATGATAGGCGGGAAGCAGGAGAAAAACTTCTAAGAAAAGGAAATTTATTAAAAGTAGGAAAGGAGTACCAAGATGCAATATGGATGCCTCAAAAGATAAACATCAAAGTAAGTAGGAGAAGCTTTGATCTTGTTGAAGACTATTAAATCCTTTGTTTAGAGGTTTTTAGAGGTGGGTGGTTATATCTTGTAAGTTTTCTGGAGTTGTGGAGGAATTTTGTAGACAATAAGGCTTTTTAATGATTGACTTGGCATGATAATGTTAAAGCAAAAGTAAAAAGTCTGGAGAAAGAATAGCTAGGAAGGAAACAGTCTAAGTGGACTGACTCTATCTTTATCCATCCTTTTAAACTCTGGGTTTCTATTAATAAAATGAATCATGTTCCATTCATCCTGGTACATATAAAAGGACCTAATATGGGGCAAGGAGAGGCTATGAGATAATCTTTTGGGGCATGGGAATAAAATGCTAGTTAGTACTTTACAACAGAAGAGGTGAGGCTTCATGAAAACTTAAAATACAGATTGATAGGCCAGTTGTCTGTTAGTCCTTTGTCAGATGGTCAGGCATCTGTGTTACAAGAAGAAGTAGGAAGAGTGAGCTGTCTTCAGTGTATTTCAGAGTATCACACTTTATATAGCCTGATAAATGGCTTTACCTAATCAATTATCTTGAATGGTTGAATCTTTGGTTACAAATTAGAGTGGAGCTAGGAATCTTTTTTTGTGAATGAGTTGAAGAATATAAAAGATGACTAGAGTTTCTTTCTTTCCCTTTCTTTTCCCTTTTTTTCTTCCTTTGGAGACAGAGTCTTACTCTGTCACCCAGGCTACAGTCCCCTGGCATTAGCCTAGTTAACAGCAACCTCAAACCCCTGGGCTGAAGCAACCTCCTTCCTCAGCTTCCCAAATAGCTGGGACTACAGGCCAGTCACAATGCACTGCTAATTTTTCTTTTTCTTTTTCTTTTGAGACAGAGTCTTACTCTATCACCCTGGGTAGAATACTGTGGCATCACAGTTCATAGCAACCTCAAACTCCTGGGTTTAAGCAATCCTCTTGCCTCAGCTTCCTAAGTGGCTGGGACTACAGGTGCTTGCCACAGTGTCTGGCTAGTTTTTCTGTTTTTTAGTAAAGATGGAGGTCTTATTCTTGCTCAGGCTCATAATTTTTTTCTCTGTTCTTCTTCTTCTTTTTTTTTTTTTTTGAGACAGTGTCTCACTTTGTCACCCTTAGTAGAGTGCTATGATATCATAGCTCACAGCAACCCCAAACTCCTGGGCTCAAATAATTCTCTTGCCTCAGCCTCCTGAGTAGCTGGGACTACAGGCACCCACAACAATACCTGGCTATTTTTAGAGATGAAGTCTCACTCTTGGTCAGGCTGGTCTTGAACTCCTGTGCTCAGGCAGTCTGCCCACTTTGGCTTCCCAGAGTGCTAGGATTATAGGTGCGAGCCACTGTACCTGGCTTTAGAGTTTTTCTTTTACAAAACTATAAGTGTACCATATTGTTTTACAAAATGATAAAGTTCCTGCTCTATTTTTTGATAAGTCAGTGACTGTTACCTAGTCAGATTTTGGGGGTGGTGGTACTTAAACTGTTATTTCAGAGTAAAGGTGAAATTTTAAGTGGAAAAGTAGGTACTTTTCTAAACATTGATAGTTAAAAGAGCATTGTGAAAGTAAAAGTTTCAAGTATTTCTAAATTTTGCTGTAAAAATGATGTTGTGTACAAAATCTATATTTGCATCCTTAAGAAATTTAGAAAAATCTCCTTTAAAAAAGGGTTTTATATAAAGAAGCAGGGCACGGTCCACATGTATATGCATATGTGCAGACACATGTTGTGTACATATTATATGTTTTATGTTTACCAGTTCAGTTTTTCACATTTTATTTTTTGTTGATGCATTATTATTTTACATGTTTATGGGATACATAAGATATTTTAATACATGCATATAATGTGTAACGATCAAATCAGGGTAACTGGAATATCCATTACCTTAAACATTTATCATTTCTTTGCTTTGGGAACATTCCAAATCTTTTTTTCTAGCTATTTTGAAATATAAGATATTGTTAACTGTAGTAACCCACAGTGCTATTGAACACCAGAACTTACTCCATCTGTATGTATGTATCAACCAACTTCTTCCCCTCCTCTTCCCAGTCTCTGGTAACCCTCATTCTACTCTCTACTTCCATAAGATCAACTTTTTTAGTTCCCACATATGAGGGAAAGCATGTGGCATTTGTTTTTCTGTGCCTGGCTTATTTATGTTTCTGCAAATGACAAAGTTTCATTCTTATTTATGGCTGAATAATAGTCTATCATGTGTATATATACTGTATTTTCTTTATCCACTGATCTGGTGATGGACCTTTAGGTTGATTATATATCCTGTATAGTTTGATGACCTTCTTTCAGTCAGTCATAATCTCTTGATCTAGTCTTCCATGTTACTACATGCTTTATCTTAATTTTTATTTTATTTATTTTTGAGACTGGGTCTTACTCTGTTGACTGGGCTAGAATGCAGTGGTATCATCATAGCTCACTGCAACCTCAAACTCAAGGGCTTAAGCAACCCTCGTTCTTCAGCCTTCTGAGAAGTTGGGACTATACATATGCACTACCACACCCAGACAATTTTTCCATTTTTAGTGGAGATGGTAGTCTCTCTTTCTGGGGCTGGTCTTCAACTCATAAGCTCAACTGATCCTCTTGCCTTGGCCTCCCAGAGTGCTGGAGTTACAGGCATGAGCCATCAAGCCCAGCATATGTTTTTTCATCTTTATACTCAGATTATATTAATATTCCTCAATTGGTTCTAAATATCCAAAACAATATTTAATCTCGGACCATACATTGCATGAGGTTGTTGTACCTTTAATCTCTCTCTCTCTGACATGGTCCCTTTTTGATAACACTGATTTATTGAAGAAACCAGCCCTGTTGATTTACACAGTGTTCTACCTTTAAAATTTTTCTGGTTTCTTGTTTGTTAAAGTATCTTTTAACTTGCTTCTCCATTCTCTGTTTCTTGTGAACTGCGAGTTTTATCTAAAGGCCTATGCATTGGTAGTACATGTATATGTTGTCACATGAGAAAGTATGTAATACCTAAATGATTAATGATACTAAAAATGACTGTTAGCCATTGAATTTCTTCAAGGTATGGTTTTCCCTTGTAGCTTATAGTATTCTGTATGGTGCTGTTTTGGCGCTATTCATATCTTTAGTCCAAACTTTGATCTCTTATTTTAAATAATAATGGATACTACTTGCCTGAATTAGTTTAGTTAGGGTTTGGGGGGAACATTTTCCTGTGTCACTTATCCTTCCTGTTAGCTGGCTTTTTTTTTTTTTTTTTTTGAGACTCAAGCTTTTCCTCATTCAGTTGGGACTGTTTGGTTGTAATAAAACTAAATGTCCTGGTAAAGAGAAAGAATAAATGATCATTTCTCTTTAGTTACCACTTTCAAAGTAAGATCTTGTTTTAATAGCCATGAGACAATTTTATAACTTGTTTTGAAATCATCCAAGCAAAAATTCAGTGGGTTTTGAGCTCATTTGCTAAATTATGCAGTATATTCCTATTAGTTTTTAACATCTCATTAGCATTTGGGAAGTTGGAAATTTACTAACTAAATGTACATCATTGGTGAATGAGATTAAAATATGAGAGTAATCATTATTAAGGCTAGCCAGTGATAAACTTACTGCACTGGTATTTACATATCATGGTAAAGTATCTTTTTATGTTATGGAAACTATTAAAAATAAGAATTGAAATAGCTGCAATTAACCATGTTTTAAAAAATGAAATATTTCAATCACATTAATGTAAAATTATTAACATTTTATTAAGTTGTTTTTTAAACATTTTATTTCTTTACACTAGTCAAGTGCAATACAGAGAAGGAGGAAAGGGTAGAACAAGAAGCTTGATTGGAATTGACTGTGACCAGTCAACTGATACAACTCACTACCTTCAGCCCAGCCACTAACTAAGAGTTTTTAAAGCATAATTGTAGTATACAGAGGATACCCAAAAGTGTATATACATTTTAAGAAAGGAAAAACTTGTATTAAAATTACACTGCTGGCTCGCGCCTGGGGCTCAAGTGGCTAAGGTACCAGACATGTACACCCAAGGTGGTGGGTTGGAATCCAGCCCGGGCCCGCCAAACAACAATGATGGCTGCAACCAAAAAATAGTGGGTGTTGTGGCAGGCACCTGTGGTCTCAGCTACTTGGGAAGCTGAGGCAGGAAAATCGCTTGAGCCCAGGAGTTAGAGGTTGCTGTGAGCTGTGATGCCACGGCACTCTACCCAGGGAGACAGCTGGAGGCTCCTGTCTCCAAAAAAAAAAAAATTGCACTGCTGAAGTCACATTTGACTTCTGCAATTACAAGAGACACAAGGTACAGTAACCAAGATAACAAATGTTGGCTCGGCGCCTATAGCTCAACCGGTTAAGGTGCCAGCCACGTACACCTAAGGTGGCGGGTTTGAATCCCCAGCCTGGACCCGCCAAACAACAATGACGGCTGCAACCAAAAAATAGCCGGGCGTTGTGGCGGGCGCCTGTGGTCCCAGCTACTTGGGAGGCGGAGGCAGGAGACTCTCTTGAGCCCAGGAGTTGGAGGTTGCTGTGAGCTGTAATGCCACGGCACTCTACCCAGGGGGACAGCTTGAGGCTCTGTCTCAAAAAAACAAAAAAAACAAATGTTACCAGTATATGTTATTACAATTTCAGTACAGTTTTTTCCTTTCTTAAAAATGTGTGTACATTTTTAGGCACCCTCTCTGTAATAATTCACTTTAGAAATAATTATGATTTTATCCTTTAAAAAATTTTATATGAGTACTTTATAAGGGAGATATGTGCAGACTAGGTATAAACAATGATTTCTACTAGTTGTAAAAAAAATTACTTGGAAGAGGCTGTTGTATATTGGGGGTTGGGCTTTTAATTTCATTTTAGGTAATGTTGGCACTAATTAATCATTCACTAAGTGTCATGCCTTTTCTCTTTCTTTTCCTTCATTCTAGCTACCTTCATTATACTGTATATCTGCTTGTTAAATTAAATAGTAACAGAGTTACCATTCTATTTTACTGTGATCAGCTTTGATTACCTCTTCCACAGCATTTATGTTTTCCTGACAATATTACAACATTCAGCTCTTCCATAGTTTAATATACTTTCAAGGGCAAACATTCTGTGTGTAAAATAAATGACATAAGCAAACTATTAGCACACAGCTTGCAAATTCGCTTTCCTCTAATGTTTAATAGCTTGCTTTGATAGAACTAATTGTGGCAGCGTATGGATTCCCTGTTTAAAATTTATCACTCTCTATTATTTTCCTTTATAGCTTTGAGAACAGTTTACCTTGTAAACATTTATGTTGAAAATCATGATACTAATTAAATTCTAGGAATATCTTAATTCAGCAATAAGAATTCTAAATTGCATTGAATTGGAGATTGCTGGAACGGTTGTGATAAGAGCTCAGGGACTTAATTTGTTACTTAATGATGATCGTTTGAACCTATAGACCTACTTTTAAAAAATGATTTAATTATTTTGGACTCAGTAGCTGGTGTCAGGTCGAAGTGGCTGCAGGAGGAAGGATTCAGGTGGGAGTTAAGGGAGGGAGCAGAGGGTCGTACCCGTAGGGAAACATCTAATTCAGCAGATGGCTGTGCAGTTGGGGCAGCAGAGGCCAGAGAATAGAGATTGTAAACACCCTTGCTGGGTGTCTGTGAGCGGCAGGGCAAACAGCAACCAGGCAGCTGTAAATAGCAGCCAGGCGCCGCTATTGTGAGGTGAACTGAGCCCAAAGAAGGGACAGCCCAGGCCCACAGGCAGAAGGGCTGCTGCCTTGAGAGACATAAGGGATGTGGCACTCATCACTCTTGATCACAATTTTACTTCCCTTTCAACTCAAGGGAGCCTGACTGGCATTTTAGCTGCCTGGGGTACTTCCTGGGTGGTACTAATTGTGGGAACCAGGGAAAAGAGATGGTTGTCGGGCCATTTATGATCCTTGACCTCAGATTTATTAAGCTTTCTGGAATTTTGGATTCCATTCTCATTTTAGTCCTTGTTTTAGATAGTGTGGCTTCTTGTCTATAAATAAGACCTGAGCAGCAGGCCCTTTTCCATCAATAACAAGCAGTGTGTGATCTTAGATGAGCAGTTAATGCCACAGTTTAGAAGGCAGTAGCCACTGGTTTTATGTAACTCACAGAGTATTTATAAATAGTTATGGCACTTTTTTTCCCTCAATGTTTAAAAATCACAAAATTTCATTTAAAAAATGAAGATTTTAGCTTTTTTTTTTTTTTTTAAGTCCCTACAACTCACACAGTGCTTGCCATATGCATTTATTCCCAGGGATAATTCACACATTTTTATTAGCTGTCTGGCCTCAGTGGACGTATATTTGCTCCTCTGGACTTCCTATTTCATTCAGCCTAAATTGAGGATCTTTATTCTAGTGTATTACAGACATACTCTATATAAATAATAGTAATTAGAAAAGTGAGATTATTGAAATGTAAAAGTTACCTGATTTTTTTTTTTAATGACTTAGGATTTCTTTGGCCAGTATTTGTATATGAGCTGTGAAAGTGATTTTATCTTATTTTAGTCTATAAAATTGTTTATTATATTATATACATTCTTTCTCCTGCTAACCTTTTTTACTTAGCAGTTGACTAAGCTTATTTCAAACTTGGATTGATTGATGAACATTCTTTATTAATCTGGCAGGAATAAATTTATTTTTTTAAAGATCAGTCAAACTCTTGGCATAAGAAAGACTATGTCATCTGGCTGACATGTGAAAATAGTCATGAGAATTTTTAAATGCTAAAACATTGTGACATTTCTCCATAAAGAATATTTGAAAAGACTTTGCTTGGTTTCTGAGGCTGCCTCATTTGTTGTTGGAATTTAAATGCCCTTTGTTGTTCTGAACTTGAGAATGTGATGAATTGCATAGTGTTCAGGTTTTTAAACTTTACCAGAGACTCTCTAAGTATACAAATAAAGTTTCAAAATGTTGTGTATAAGAATAGAAATAGAAATAAGAAACACATGGCTAATAGGGTGTTTTTTTGGAGACAGAGTCTCCCTCTGTCACCCAAGCTAGAGTGCCATGGCCTCAGCCTAGCTCGCTCACAGCAACCTTATACACCTGGCTCAAGCAGTCTTCCTGCCTCAGCTTCCTGACTAGCTGGGACTAAAGGCAAGTGACACCACACCTGGCTTTGTTTTTTTATTTTTAGTGGACACAGGGTCTTGCTCTGCCCAGGCTGGTCTTGAACTCCTGAGCTAAAGTGATCCCACCCTTGTCTCCCAGAGTGGTGGGATTACAGGCATGAGCCACTGTGCCCTGCCCTAATTTGTTTTTTATTATTTGATGGCTGGCTTGGCAGAATTGAAACAATAAATTTTCTAAGTTGTGATCTTTCATCTATCCACTGCTAATTGAGCACCTCCCAGGTTTTGAAACAGCGATGAGTAGATTCATTCTAAGAGGAGTTGGGACATGCAGACAGTGATTTTTAAATTGGGGGTGGTGGAAAGTTCTAGAAATGGCTAAGGTATTGTTCAACAAAAAATAACCTTGGACCATGACTTTGAAAACCACTACTGATATCTCCATTAGTTTCTACTATAATATTTTATTCTTTCTGTAAGATTGCAGTTTGCTCCTTCAAGGAGGTTCTCTATCCTAGAGACAAGTGACTCTTATGTTTCCCAAACTGCATCTCTGCCCTGTCATTTCCTCATGGTTGAGTGTGCTACTGTGTTATCTATTGCTACCCAGCAAATTACTCCAAAACAAAATGACTTAAAATAACAGTAAACCCAAACCTAAACAGTAAACTCATCTCTACAAAAAATGGAAAGACTAGCTGGGTGTTGTGGTGGGCACCTGTAGTCCTAGCTACTCTGGAGTTTGAGGCAAGAGGATCACCTGAGCCCAGGAGATTGAGGTTGCTGTGAGCTATGATGATGTTATGGCATTCTGCCTAGGACGACAGAGTGACACTCTCGATCTCAAAAAAAAGAGAAGAAAGAAAGAGCCACTTGTCATCTAGCCTCAGAATTCACACTCTGTCATTCCTGCACTGTTGTACTGTTTCCACGGGGCACCCTGGCCATTTGTGGGGGCACATAAGGGTGGAAATTCCAGGATGTGAGACTCTTTGGGGCTGTCTTAGAAGTTGGCTATCACAGCTGTCTAATATCTTTTCTTGGTCATCATTTGTTGTTTTCTGTTGTGAAATAATGCTGTGTATATGCATAGCTTCTCAGGAAAGTATACCAAAAGAATTTGAGAAATGCGTAGTATCCAAATTGCCAGGAGCTCAGTGATAAATAATAAAATTGCATCAATTTTCAACATCTTAACACAAGCTGAGAATTTGTGTTAATATAGGAGTCAGTTATAGGGTTCTTCTTAAGTAACACATTTAGAATTATTTCATTTGGGGAAGGCCTTTTCTTAGGAAGATAAGTAAAAATTATAGATTGGTAGGAAATATTTCTCTGATAGTTATTATATAAATGGATTTATTACGAATCTAAGTTTTCTTCAATTTATCTGGGTATGACTTATTTTATCTATTTGTGTACAGGCATTCCCTAGCTGTATTTTTAAATTACAGTGTTTTTAAGTTCATTGCCAGGAATTTGGGTTTTTTTCCCCCATAGGAAAAAATGTTACATTGTTCTTGTGTTCTTTGAATTGAACTGTGTTCCAGGGTTAACCTACGGTTATTTAATGTATTAAACTACTTTTGTTCTGAATTAATACCATTGCAATTTTAGTAATTTAAGAGGCTAACCCCAGTCTGAAGTAGAATTCTCTTCATTGGTACTTAAGGAAAAACATATAATTTGTAAGAAAGTCTTAGAAATTTAGGAAAATTCTAAAACAAATCTCTGGATTTCATTTCAATATAGAAAGGAGTCAAACCCTATTCTCACCCTTATTGGCTACAAAGTGGGTTTTATTTATTTACTTAGTTTTAGGAGAGATTTTTGGGAGGGGATCTGCTAGGACGTCCTAAAATAGAGTGGAAAAAAGATTTCACTGATGTTATCTGGACTTAGAAGAGGCAGGAGAAGTTGAAGACTAGAATGGAATGAGAGAATTTGAAAAAATAGGCTGAATTTTAAAATTTTAAGAATTGTCATGAAGTAGTTGTTATGCTGTTTCTCCAAATAAATAGTAATAAAGTAGAAAGTCAACTGATAGGTTGATGCTTACAAGATGTAAATGTAGAGTAAATTAGGTAGGGACAAATGAATTTCACAAACATAGTCTGTTGCATGAGATTATAGACGATGGTCTTATGATTAGTTCATGATAACTTACATTCTTATAATCAAAGGCAGTAATAGTGTATTTCAAAATTATTGTACTATTAGGTAACATTTAATAAAATATTTTGTTATTTTTGGAATCGATTGTTCTTCTGTTAGGCCTTTTGTGGGTTCATATGCTGCTGTAGATAACTAAATGTTTGAAGAGTCTGTAGAGTTAACTATTAGTTTTTGTATTCTTTATAGAGTAAATGAGATGAAATCTTACTAAGAAACAGGCTAGAGACATTGGGAAGAATTTTCCATGTATGAGTCTTAAAACAGAAAATTGATGAAATGCCCTCTGGAAACTGAGTTAACTCTTACAACAACTAGTTTTAGAATATGTCTTTTTCTGGGTTTCAATGATTTCTTTCATAATTTCTCTTAATCCAGTGATATTTTTATATTTATGTCAAATTTTTATCAGGGTTCATATATAAAGAAACAGTAAAACATGGATTCTCAGAATGCTTACAATTTGGTTGAGGACACAGGCCACATATATAATATTAAGTAATGGAGATGAAAAGTTTGTTATTAACTTTTTTAGTGACTTTTTTTATTAGTAAAATTTTGAATATATTTTTCCAAAGTAAGTTTAGAATTTTGTTTAATTTTGGTATATGTGCCAAATTTAATGCTGTGTGGCCTTCTCTCTATTGCCCACCGTACGTGAGTTGAATGTGCCCTGCGAGATGATTCTGAAGTCCCAGGCCAATTTCTTTTTAAACTTGCCATGAGATCGTGTGGAAAGTAGTTTGAAAAAACTTGTGGGCTTTTTTTTTGGGGGGGGGGGTGTGTGTAAATCAAATTAGTTCTAAAAGTGTCTTGTTTATCAAAATATTTATGTGGTACCTTAAAGGATAATAAATGCATTTATTTAGAGAGATGCCAATGAAATTTTCAGAAATTCTTTATGTTTCTAAAATAAACAAGTTACTTGTGAGGAGGAGGAGCAGAGACTTAGACTAAGAACATACTTCTGCAACATTAGAAGTGAGAAGACATTGAAACTAATATGTGCAAACTATCAAGAGAAGATGACTGCAGACCAAAAATCCTATGCAAAGCCACAATAAATGGCAAGGCAGAAAAAAGAAATTTTTGGAAATGCAGGAATACCAGCTACAGACATCACATGCTAAGGAATATATCTGAAATATTCTCCCAGATGGAAATTAAAAGTATCACTTAGTTCAAGGATAAAAGAAGCAGATGAGAGTAGGGAACAAACACAGTTTTACAGTAAACTTGTATAGTATTATAAATACTTGAACCTAAATGGATGGAATCCATCAAAATCATTGTTCTGCTTTTGTTTCCTTCCACCTCATCCCAATCCAACCCCCTCCCCCCCATCTCCCACTTGCTTCTTAACTGTCATTTCAGTGAACTTCAGGAAGGAGATGAGGTACAAGTATGTGCTTAGTCTAACATCTTGATTTGGAAAATCTTTTTATGAAAGTGCTGTACTTCCTACTGCAGTAGATTCTTGCGAACAGTTTTTGGTCAGGGCTCATATTACAAGTGACAGAGACCAGCAAAGGCAGACTTAAACAAAAAAGGAATCCACTAACAGGGTACTGAGTGACTCATAGGGTCTTTGGGAAGGCTAGAGAACCCAGCTTAGTTGATGGGCTCGAAAGTGACATATTTTACTTCACTGTGAGAGTGTGAATCTTCATTTAGAAGTAAACTGCCTTTTTTTTCTCTTTTCAAATGCAGGTGATATATTTGGGGAGAACTCCAGAAGACGCATATAGAATATTAATCTTTGGAGATACATCCTATATTCCTTTCAGGTAAATATAAGAATAAGATAGTAGGCTCATTTAATCAGCTCCTTGCTGATACCTTGGTAGTTGTTTCTGGAAAAAGATCTGATAAATAGTCATTTTAGGGTGGGTGCAAATGACACCATAGATTTATCTTGATGTTATCTCATGGGAGGTGGCCTTGTGCATTGTGGGATGTCTAGCAGCATGCCTGGCTTATGGCCACTAGATAGCAGTAATATCCCAACCTCCACCCTAATTGTCAAACCCCAATGTATACCTATCCCAGAAGTGGCACAAGGGGTGGGGAGAAAAATCTACCCTAGTTGAAAACTGCCAGTGATGAAAACTAGGCTTTATAGTCAAGTGAGAGTTACTAAAAACTACCACTAAGGAGTATGGTTCTTGAGGAGTAAAGAAATACATTTTCCCAATAATCAGTAGTTACTTTCTGGGGCAAAAATTGAACCCCTTTTTTTCTAGAGACACAACCCCCCAGACAGTAGGTGCGGTTGCTAATCCAACACCATTTCCAGAAAAACTAGTCGGGCAGCTGTGTCACGGAGGTGGTAGATAGTGATGTCTTTACAAGAATGGATGACACATTTCTCTCTGAACTTGCCATGTGATGGTGTTAAAAATATTTTGAAAAAACTTGCGGGTTTTGTGTGTGTGTGTGTGTGTGTGTATGTATAAATCAAATTAGTTCTAAAAGTTTTTTTTTAATCAAAATATTTGACTGAGTTATGTATCTAAATACTGTGTGGTGTCGTAAAGGGTAATAAATGCATGAAATGTGTTTGTTGCATAGTTTATCGGTAATTTCAAATTGTAGTCTTTGATTTACAAATTAGTTCATTGTTTTAGAATTGTGTATACTTCAAATGCCTAATTTAATGATATGGCCCTGCCTTTAAAAATGTAAGGTTATAGATCTGACTTCTTATAGATAGATGACCTTTGAGGTGGCTCTTCTTAATTATTGGCAGAATCTCCTTTTCAAATAACTCGGACTTTTTATGGACTTACTCCATGAAATAGAGATTTGTCAACGTAATCTGAATAATTCAGTAATATATTGAATTAAAGATTGTATATTAGTGATTTAGCTAATTAGAAGAATTGGTTTGAATCTAGTTCACCCCTTTCTTGCTAGTTCATGGATGACCTTAAGTGTTCTGATATTTGAGGTAGGTAGGAAGGGAAGAGAGGAAATAAAAGTCATCTTCTAAACTGAAGAGTACGTCATTCTCTTCTCAACCTATAACATAACAGCAGTCACATACTTCTTTTAGAAGAAATGCTTGTATTTGTGGTCCCTGAGTCCCAGGGACATAGGCCATCTCTTGATACACAGTGATAATTTTGTTGTACACAACTCTTTAGCATAGTAATCCTTTAAAATGCCATGCTTACAGTTTGCCACAGAAGGTCCTGAAATATGAATAAGTTCACATATTTCACATTGAAATTCAAGGATCCATGGAACACTGTTGATGTGAAAAAAGAGGTTTGGGGTTAAATATAGGTGCCAAAAACAGAATAAACATTGCTTACTGCTATTCCTGTGTTTAGAATTATTGAAGTTTGGAATTGAGAAATGAAGTTAGTTACTTCTGATCCTAAGAGTATTGGTAAGTAATTCTTTGAGAAACAGGACAGGACTTACCTGGAAACCATGCAGGTTTGCTAAATTTGAATCTCTTCAGTGATAGGTGCCAGGTATTTGATTCACCTAAACAGTGTTTCTCAAAGTATGGCCCATGAACTGGTGCCAGTCTGTGAACATTTTGTTATTAGCCTGCGATGAAATAAGTACAGAGATTGAGAATAAGATTTTAGAGACATTTATAGTTATTTAATAGACTAATTTTATGTTTTGAAATCAAATAATGAAGAATTTGGGCTTATATTTTTTTCTATTTTTCATTTTGTTTACAAAAATAAGTAATGCATTATTGTGGATGCATAATGGTACAGTACTATTGTATTATATTTCATATTGTATTTTGCAAAAACAACAGCCTGTGATGGATTTAATTTTTTGGGGGGAGGGGGGAGATGGTCTGACTCTGTCACCCCAGCTAGAGTACAGTGGTCTCATCATAGCTCACTGCCCACTCCAACTCCTGAATGACCATTCTGTCAGCCTCCTAAGTAGCTAGGACTGTAGGCGTAAACCACAACACCAAGCTAATTTTTCTGTTTTGTGTTAGAGTTGAGGTCTGTCTCTTGCTCAAGCTGGTCTCAAATCCCTGACTTACAATGATCCTCCTACCTTAGGCTCCCAATATGCTAGGATTATAGGTGTGAGCCACTGTGCCTGGCTAGGACTTAAAATTTTAAGTTTGGTGCTTCACCACATTTTAGTAAGTTCTGTATAACTTACTAATTGGAAAGTAAGCCAATCAAAATCAATAAAGCCTGAGAATATGTTGATAGAAATGGCATTACATTTTTCATCCATGCTAGAAATGTTAGATTAATATGACTAACAAAGTATTGCAAATGAGATTGTGAGAGAATGCCATTCATTTACAATAAATAACTTACTTATGTTCCATAGCAATATTTAATTGGGTTTAATTTAAACTTAGATATAGTTCCTTAACTGTTGAACTTAAAAGTGTCATATATATGTTTTCTTACTGAATTATATTAAATATTTTACTGTCTGCATGAAAAATAGTGTAAGATGTAGTTTACTATTTTCTTGGTATTGTAGGATCATTATTGTGTAGAGCATATCCAGAGGAACCTCTGTAAGTTGACCACCCAAGGGACTAACAAACTGGTCAGCATACAGAGGTGGTCAACATAAGGGCCTAGGCCTACTGCACTTACACATACATGTGGTGCAGGTCCTGTCTGTGAAAATTAGAGTCAACTTAAGGAGGTGGTTAGTGACGGGAGGTGGGTATCTATGGAGGTTCTACTATATTTCTCTTCTCTGGTATTATCTATTATACTCTTTATTTCTTAGTTGATTTTCTTTTTTTTTTTTCTCTGCTTTTGATTTTCTTGAAAGGTATTGCACAGTTGTTAACAGATCGACTATTAACTATTGACACCAGATATATGGGTGGTTAGTTCTCAGCTCTTCCACTAGAATCTCTGTGGTTCTTTAAAAATGTAAGCCTTTATCTCCTACTGTGTAAATGGGAACAATAATAAAATTTCCCTAAAGGAGTTGTGAGGCTGAAGTGACATCCTGCATATTAAACACTTGGCCCTCAGCTAACATTTGTTGGCTATTCGTTCCCCCATCTTTAAGTTGATGTGTAACTTAAATACAATTTAAAAAACCACTAAGCTCAAGTATACAGAACAGTAAAATTTTCCATGTGTTTATGTAACCACCATGTAGTTCAAGACTCAGAGCATTGCCATCACCCTGGAAGATACCCTCTTGTCCCTTTCCAGGCAGTCATCACCCCTCAACTAGCCTCTACTCTGACTTCTGCCAGCATCATTTAGTTCTGCTTGCCTTTGAACCTCTAATAACTGGAATCATATGGTATGCATTCTGGGGATCTGGCTTGTAGATTTTAAAATACACAATGTCTCTGAGATTTATTTGTAATGTGGCAGGTATCAGTAGTTCATCCTTTGTTACTGCTTCTATACCACAATTTATCTATTGTCCTTTTAGTGGATTTTGGGGTTATTTGCAGTTTGGGGCTATTATGAATACAAACTGTTAGGAAAGTTGCCATTTAAAAAATTTAGTATCTGATATTATTTTTGCAGTTTCTAAGCAATATCCCTTTATTGAATCCATCTGTTTTCCCAAGTTTGTTAAATGATCTTAGCCAAAAAATGGTCTTCCCCACTCGCCCCTACCCCACACTCTCTTGCCCCTGGCCAAAGGGTTTTATCTAGACCCAGGGTTGCTATTTTGCCTGTTTGAAGAAGCCTGATTGCAGGGGGAGGAAGGAGATGTGGGCGTGTTTAAAATTGGAAGTGTAAATGAAATAAATATGAGTGAATAGAAAGACTGTTCTTGTGTATCCAGATAGTAGGTGGTACAAGAGGCAAGATTTGGGGGATTCCAGATCAAAGCTTATCAAATCATCACTGACAAGAGTGGGGCTTGGCCCATAGTAGGTTATCAAAAAAATACCCTTTTTTTTTGAAAATGAGTCCCTATGTAGCCCTTAATAAAGTGCCGTGGCATCACAGTTCACAGCAGCCTCAAACTCTTGGACATAAGCGATCCTCTTGCTCAGTCTCCCAAGTAGCTGGGGTTACAGATGCCCACCATAATGCCCAGCTATTTTTTTTTTTTTTAGAAACAGGGTCTCGCTCTTGCTCAGCCTGGTCTCAAACTCCTGAGCTCAAGCAATCCACCTGCCTCAGCCTCCCAGAGTGCTAGGATTACAGGTGTGAGCCACTGCCGCCTGGCCTAAAAAAGTACATTTAATAAATGCATCAAATTGTTACAAAGTCTGTTCAGCATGGTATTAACTGGAAAATAATTATGAGTCAGTTAATAAGATAGTAATAGTATTTAACTCAGAAGATGTGGTTAAAATCATTGGGGTCCAATTTGAGAATTTCCATTGGTAATTTTCATTTGGTTTAGGCTAAACGGTTTCATTTTTCTGCCTTACCTTCTCTATCTAAAGTTGTTTCTTATTCTATGAAAAAACTATTTCTACAAAAAGAGTATTTGTGTTGATTCTGTGGGTCAGTAGTTCATAAATTTGAGCATACATCACCTGCAAGACCTGTTGAAAACACCAGTTAACTGGCCCTACCCCTAGAACTTTTGGTTCAGTAAATGTTGGGGGAGTCTAGTGCTGCTGGCCCCTGGGTACTGCTCCTGCAGGTCAGTTTGCTTTTTCCTGTCTGAATATTGCCAATAAGCTATTGATAGCATTTTTTTTCTGGGATGAATAGAGATCTTTCCTAGCATTTAGAGGAAAAACTTTTCAATTCAGAAATTAACAGAACAGAAATAATGTGTTATAAACCTTGTGTCCAGTCTTCATGAAAGCTAACATAATTCAGTGATTCTAGTTCAGCCAGTAGCATCAAACACTCTTTGGGCTAAAAAGGATGCATTTTGTTTTTCTTACAGTTTAATATTGCTATAATTAATAATCTCAACCTTTAAGGTTTGTTTAGACAAGAATTAAAAGTTAAAAATGTACAATTACAATGTTTCATTATTTCCCACCTTTTAAAAGTTGATGTATAACTTAACATCCAATTAAAAAACACTAATCTTAAGTCTACAGCATGGTAAAGTTTCACATATGGATATGTAACTGCCACCCCGTAAGAAATACTAGTGTGAAAACCTAGTATCCTAAGTGCCTAAGGGAGGCACTTAGATGGCTCTAGGAGCAGCCTTGTACCACTGAGGAACAGAGGAATAATATTCAGATGGGCACAGTTGTTTGGCATTCCTGGCTTAATCATAATTGGATTAATTTTTATCTTGCTTAGTTCCAAAAAATTTCATCTTGTAATGGATTAAGGTAGCTGAAAAGGGGAGGGGTGGGGACCTTATTTTTCTGGACAGGTATCTTACTTGAAGTTAAGAGATTTGTGGTAAGATTGCTGATAGGTATTTATATAATATTTGAATGGAGTTGTTGGTAAGATAATTTAAGCACTTTCTCAAGAGTAGAATGATTCTTCAAAAGGTAGTTGACTCTTTAGTTCCTATGATTTTATTGGTACTATTATTTTCCTTTAAGAATCAGAAAAATGTTACCCAGTTAAATTCTTAAAAATCCTAGCATAATGATAGCGACAAAATGCTTATGGCCTTGTACCTAGTATTTCAAATATTATCTTGATTTCTCAACATTTTTTTTTTCCTACTTTGAAGGAGATACACATACACACATATGTGTGCATATCTAGACACACATGCTCATATACAGGAAGAGTCAGAAAGCAGTCTTTTCTGTAACATTTGATATGGTATTTTCTAGTTTAAGGAAAAAAAAATGTAAAAGCCTTGCCCTTTTAGGAGGAGAGTTTGGTGTTAATGATTAGTTGAATGCAAGAAAGAAGCTCAGCTGTCAAAACAAAAAGTGATCCAGAAAGATCCTGTAGAGTTTAGGGAAATGGCCATTATTGGTTCAGGCCTATAATACAATACCAATTGGAATAGGTAGAAACTGCAATGGAATTTATAATTAACTTAACCTTTATTTAAAATCCAAAAGGGAAGTTTTTTGTTTTAAATTTGAAGAATGGTTCTGAGTGTATATTTGATTTTGAATTCTAGTCAGCTCTGTCTTGAGGTAATTAACCGAACTGTTATTTCTATACTTTCGGAATTTCAGAGATGCTGCCTATGGAAGTTGCAATTTCTACATTACACTTCTTGACTGTTTTCATGCAGTAAAGAAGGTAAGTGACTTGTAGGATGCTCCTAGTGTAGGGTGACCAGACATCCCTCTTTTGGCGGGACAGTCCTGCTTTTCAACAATTTGTCCCGCCTCGTTTTAAAAAAGTCCTGATTTTTGGAAAGAATGCACGAACGGGTGGGAGAACAGGAAGAGAATATATGGTTTTCAGCTGCCATGTGGCTATTTCGCCAGAATATGAGTTTTATATTATTTTTGTTAATTTTATAATGTTAAACTGTAATAATAACAAATAATTGCTGAGAAGTGATTATCGAGAACTGCTTATCAAAGTTTGCATTATTGTCAGGCCCTGCCCTGCCCCGCCCCGCCCCCGCCCCGCCCGGCCCCCTGGCCATGTTGTCCCGCCTTACCAATGTTAAAATCTGGTCACCCTATCCTAGTGTTGTGTTGGAGAACTAACATAGTCCAAGGGAAGAGGAGGCCTTCTTCCCCAAAGATCTGTTTGTAAGAATTTCTTCCAAGATGTATATGACGACAGAGGTATTCCATTTCCCAAGTAACATTAGAGCTAAGAAAACCAGGAAACAGTTGATTCTGAAAATAAGAATGCTTCTATGCACGGAATTGGGGGAAAGCCATTTAAAAAACAGGACTGTAAGAGACTGTCCTGAAATTAGATTTCTGGATCCAGAATTGGTTTTGAGTATGTTGTGATTCAAAAGAGAAAAAGTAAATAGATGCCTGCTTTTCAGTCTAGGATTTATGTATTTTATAAGTCTTATTCCCACCAATATTATTTACAATAGAATTTAACACAGTAACTGTCAAACACTTCATTTTCATTTCTTCCTGTGTTCAGTTTCTGGTTTAATACGATTGAAGTAGCCATTTGGTTGCTTACAAGATTTTATATAAAATTGAAATGTGTCACTACTGCCTGTGTCAGAAGAATTTTCATGTAACTCCTGTGCCTTATACCCAGGGCTCATGTCTTGACTCCAGGGCCCCCTATCTTGACTTAATATCACATTCTGAGTGAACAGGGTCCCTTTGGGTATGCAATACGGCAAGCCCTGGTGTATTTATTTCTTTAGAGTTTCCAGGCAGCACAAGAAATGAGAATTAGAAATCAGTAGCCCGTCAGATATGCCTTCAGCAACATCTCAGGTTTTATATAACTTGTATTTTTGAAGCCAAAAGGAACCCATGTTTACTTTCTTAATAGGTGTCCCAAATGGTTGCCATAAATAGGAAAAAACTAATAAACTTCTATTTCCTATTTTTAATATTCTTTGTATTTATATATCAACCTGTACAGAAATATTTTGTGAAACTTTATGATGGATAAAAGTACATGTAGTTATGATTTTTCATTTTTTCCTACTGTGTATATGGTGACTTTTGGGGCACCCTCTACAATGAAACATGATGGCTTTCTGGGAATTCTGTCAGAAAATTTGTGTCTTAAAATGAGAGGGCTAATTAGTATATAAATTCAGAGACTATTTGGTAGACCTTTTTCTTTTGTATCAGGCAATAAGGTTTGAGATCACAGTTTATTTGGTGTGGAGTCCAGGGATTCTTGGGAGTATAGAGCTGATTGAGGTAGTTGTCACAGACTCTCAGATAGCTTGATTAGGGGACCAAAGGGCAACAGATATAAATGGTATCTTCCTGTTGGAGTTAAAGCCACTGCCAGACAGGCTAATGTAGGTAAGCACCCTCACCTTTGAAAAGAGAAAAGGAAAAGCTTTGAGGGACTTCCAGTGGTCTGCTGTAACATGGTTTAGCCATCTCTGTTACTTATTGGCTTGTTTTTTCCAATTGAGTTTTGTAGTCAAAGTCTAATTATGATTAGCTGGTATGACAGGTCAAAGATTGTATTTTTCACACTATATTTAGTTTTACATAAGTATCAACAGCTTCTGATTTTCACTGTAAATATTTTTTATTTGTGACCGATTTTTGAATATTACTGCATATGTGAAACATTTATCAATTTAAAAGTGCTGTATGCTTCCAGTAAGATCATCTTATGGAATTCAAAGGAAAATAGGAATTGTCTGTAAACTACTTTTTAATTGTATCATTCTGTTAGGAACATCTGTAGTCCAAATGTCATGAGACATGCAGAGTATTTTGAGTTCAAAATGAAATTTATCATGGATTTGGTTTGAGGATTATTACTTCAATAACTATGTCTTATAAAATGAAGACCTTTTGGCTGTCATTGTAGCCTTCTTAATTTACATTTGTATTTCAGTAATAAGTTTCAGGAGTTTACAAGAGTCCCTTTTGAACCCAAACTACCAGTGGATCAGAAGTTCTTGCTTCCCTCCTGTCTGGCTCAGTGATCAGTGAGTCAGGAGAATGTTTCTCAGAGGCTGCCAGAAGAAATAGATATTCTGTTTCTTTTGCCCAGGATTCTTTGCCTGCTGCCACAGAGTGAGGCTATAGGATAGAACAGAAATTTTTTTGGTATTTTCTTAAAGGATGAAGAACATTTTTTGCTAAGAATTTTTAACTTATGTTGATGTTGGGCTGTCTTTCACATAGGGAACATTCATCTTTTAATGCAAGATAGAAGATTTGAAAGTGAAGATACTGATTAAGTGTGTGGGTCTTGTTTGGAATAAACCAGATTATGGGTTTTTCTTTCCTCTTTACTATTTATTTAGAGACCGGATTGTGCATTATATTTGAACCCTAAACTGAATCTTCAGCCAACATTGATACTGAATCTTCAGTAAATTAGTGAAGTTACTTTGAAGGTATCATTACTTAACTATGTATAGATAAGATGATTGGTGAATGAAAATTAAAAAATCAAATCTCATTAAATGTTGTAACTCATTTCCAGATACCAGAAGCATTTACAAGGCACAGCCCACTTGCTTTGAAAACTATTCAATGAAAAGTAATCTAAATATAATTATACCTTTTTGGAGTGCCTCCTGGTATTTATTACTAGGAAATTAGATAGGAAATTGTTTTCTTATTTGCATCTTTGTTCTTAAAAGCTTTTTTTTTTTTTTTGGATTTTAGGCAATGCAGTATGGCTTCCTTAATTTCAACTCATTTAACCTTGATGAATATGAACACTATGAAGTAAGTCTTCAGGGATAATATTTTTTTAATTCCTCCTGACTGCTTCCAGCCTTATTGAGAGGAATAATTGACAAATAAAATTTGTATATATTTAAGATGTACGAAGTAATGTTTTTGTATGTATATATATATTGTGAAATGATTACTGCAAGCTAATTAACATATTCATCACCTCACATGGTTACCTTTGGTGTATGCAATGAGAACTTAAAATCTACTCTCTCAGCCTGTTTCAAGAATGCAATCACACATTGGGTCTCTAGCACGTGTTCATCTTGTAACTGAAAATTTATATTCTTTGACCAAAATTTCCCCATCCTTTTTTTTTTTTTTAACTTTTTTTGTTCATCCATTTTACATACAGAAGCAAAAATTTTGTTTGAAAAAAAAATTGAGATGTGTACAGAGTGAAAAAAATCATCTTCACCTTCTTCTGTTTCTCAGGTCCCAGTTCTTAGCGCTGATTTCTGCATTATTAGATGCTTGGTTCCAGAGGAAGGACTATGCATCTGTGCATTCTTCATAACAATTATTTTAAATATTTTTTAGTATTTATAATTATCATACAAATCAAATCTCATTAAATGTAACTGATTTCTAGATACCAGAAGCCAAGTGAGATACTGTTTGTAAAACCCTTAGTGTAGGGTATGCTGAAGTGACTAGTGATTATATGTCTAAATACTCCCGGCAAATATCTTTGTTTTTACCGTAACCTTTCATTTGTATCAAGTCAGAATGCTTCTGGTTGCAAGTTATAGATAGTAAACACAAACAACGTAAAAAAAAAAAAAAAAGAAAAGAAAATGTGTTGGATTACATAAATTAAAAGTTGAGGAGCAGATATGGGCTTCAAATATGACCCTGTTCCATATGCATAGCCACATATCAGAAATTGGACTGAAGCTAGTTTTGTTCTCAGGCCAGCCCGCTCTAATAATAAGAAATGGCCACCAGCAGCTCTGATCTACCAGTTGGGCAAATTGATCAGAAAAGAATAGTAATCTTAGCTCCAGCAGAAGATCCATGAATGCCTCTCCTAGCCTGGCCTTGACCGTGTGCCTATACCTGAATCAGCCTGTGTTCAGAGGAGGGGTATGGGATGCTCTTGCTGGCCTTAGTTCTTTGACCATCTCAGAAGTCCAAGGTTCCTGGGTCAGCCCTATCAAATGATCCAGACAATTTTTTTTTTTTTTTTTAAAGAAGATGCAGTGGGTAAGGGAAAAGTCCAGGCAGGCAAAATCTGTGGTTTGGGGTTCCACATTTTTCAACAGTGTATTTTTTTTTAAAGAATATATAATTTGATTCTGTGGCTTCAGTGAGATGCTATGCTAAAGGCCTTGTCCAGCTAAGAAGTTTTGTAGACTCTTGTCCATCCTACTAAAGTTATCTTGAGCAGACTTTTTCTTTAAGGCTGGAGAGGTGATACCTTAGCACTTCATGCAGTGGTATATTGGATTCTTGGTTAACTTTTTTTCCACTATCAATTTCTAAAGTCTAACTATTATTTCAAACTCTTAAGTCTAATTGAACTATTTCATTGATGTATTAATAAGGAGAATTTGCTGTTGCTATGATATACCAAAGATGTAAAAGCTTATTATAGGATTGATTAGAACTTATCTCTCTGAAATAGTAGTTCATTGATAAAGTAAGATTATATATTTAATGACCATCTTATACTAATTTAGTATAACTAAATCACTAATACCTTTTAGTACTTGTCTTTATAAAATTAAATATTTAAAATAACATATATTTAAGTACACAGAACTACTAAAAATACCATTGGTGTTTGTTCCTTCAGTGTAACATAGCAATGACTTTATATGTCATTAGGGAGCACTGGGGGGTGAGAAATCATCACCTTCTCGTTACTGTAGAAATTGGGGGACATGAGTAGCAGGAGCACACTGACAAATGTTTTTACATCCAGTGAAACTGCATCTATACACAGGGAAGTACTTAGGTAGCCCTTAGACCACTTTTGTTTAGCCTATACAGTGTAATTAGAAATTTGAGGTTAGTGTATTTATCTACTTGATGCCACAGTGCCCACTTTTTCACTATTTTAACTTCTCTGAATTTAGGATGCATCTTAATCTATAATGCTAGCAATCATTTGTAATCACAGGTTTGTATTAAAAAACTACAAGTTTTTAAATTTCACTTAAAAATCGAACATCTGGGCCCAGCATGGTGGCTCACACTGGTACTTCTAAAACTCTGGCAGGCCAAGATGGGTAGATTGCTGGAACTCATGAGTTAAAAAACAGTGGCAGCAAGAGCGAGGCCCAGTGTCTCCTAAAATAGAAAAACCAGCCGGGCATTGTGGCGCACACCTGTAGTCCCAGCTACTAGAGAGGCTGAGGCAAGAGGATCGCTTGAACCCAAGAGTTTGAGGTTGCTGTGAGCACTGACACCATAGCACTCTACCCAGGGTGACAGAGTGAGACCCAGTCTCAAAAAAAAAAAGGAACACCCGGCAGCTGTGGTCTTTGTTCCTGCTTAGGCCATTTATCATACATACAGGTTCACCACTTCCCTGTGTTGATAATGAAGTCAAGTAAATTGATTTTGGGTTACCTGCCTAGGCCCTGTAGATGCTCAAGAAACTCAGTTAAAAAACAACAACAACAACAACAAAAAATGAAACTCAGTTTATTTCTTAGTCCTTTTTCAGTACATGTATAAATAAGCCAATTGCAAAGCTAGTTTATATGGATTTTTCTTTATCTTTGGTTCTCTTTTTCCATTATCAAATGTCTCTTACATTCTGCTTAAAATTCTCCATTATTCATTTCAGGAAAAGGTATGTTTCTCTTGTTTATAAATTTGAACTATATCTTCTGTTATATTGATAACTAAATCAAAAGGACTTAACAGGAAGTAACCTGTTTTACATAGCAGTTTATGTTTATGGGGGTTTTGTAGGGATAACTCTGATCTCAATTTTGTGTTTGATTTTAATTTTGTGTTTCCTGGTGGGTTTAGTGAGATTACTTTTGATTGATCCCCATAATAAATAGTTAGAAAAATGATAGAAAGATGTGTTTCTATAAATAGATAAGTAAGTATGTATTGAGAAGCCAGAAACCAAAATAGATAATTTTTTCTCCTTCATTCAAGGGGTTAAGATTGCTTCTACTGGAAGCTAGGTAAACATTCAGGTAAATAGGAAAGTTTCCTGATCCCTCATACTGGAAAAGTTTGCTTTCTTATTAATTGGCAGCAACTATAAATATAACTTATTTAGGTGAAATAACCAAAGTACTTGAGCTAAAATAACAAAATATTTAGTGTGTTTGGACGGCAGTAGGTAGTTCTGTTTTCTAAGGGCAAACTACCCCAGAAAAGAAATGCTGTAAAAAGGTTATTAGGATCAGGAGAAGTTAATTAGTTCTTCTCTCGTTGCAGGGCAAATTTTAAATTCCTGTCTCACGGTCATTTATAAAAAGATTTTCTACTAAAGAAAATGGATTTGAAGTCCATCAGAGACTCAATGTTGAGCAGGAAGGTGGGGAGGAGATTAAGTTTAAAAATGAATCGTGCTGGTCTTCCCTTTGCAGAAAGCAGAAAATGGAGATTTAAATTGGATAATACCAGGCCGATTTATTGCCTTCTGTGGACCTCATGCAAGATCCAGACTTGAAAATGGTACGCAAAACTATGGGGCCAGTATAGTTTTGTTATTGAAAGTATTCATCCAGGATGTTCTTTTGAAATAGGCCAAAGAGTTAAATTAAGTTTAATTAACTCTTAATTATTTAAGAATATTTGGTCGTTTCAGTACATCATTCTGCCTGTATTTTAACTTATTTTTATTTTGTTTTTTTACAGTTAATAAATTGATATTCAATCCCCAGTCTAGATTCTGTCTCCACCTAATTACAGGTGAAACTATTATCCATTGTTTTCTTCTGTGTTTATAGTATCTGGTGCATTTCTTTATGTAGGTTACCACCAACATTCTCCTGAGACTTATATTCCATATTTTAAGAATCACAATGTTACTACCATTATTCGTCTGAATAAAAGGATGTATGATGCTAAACGCTTTATGGATGCTGGTTTCGATCACCATGATCTTTTCTTTGCGGATGGCAGTACCCCTACTGAGGCTATTGTCAAAGAATTTCTGGATATTTGTGAAAATGCCGAGGGTGCCATTGCAGTACATTGTAAAGGTATGTTTCTAGGATTAAAGAACGGTGTACATGGATGAATATGTATGTAGAAATAAACATACCCTACTCATTTCATTTAGAGAACAGGTTAGGACACTTGAAACTGCCATTATTTTTAAAAGAGTACTTTAAAGTCCTAATTTATGACTGAGTGTGGTAGAACACATTTGTAGTTTCAGCCACTTGGGAGAGTGAGGCAAGAGGATTGCTTGAGCCCAAGAGTTTGAGGTTATGGTGAGCTATGATCATGCCATTGCACTCAAGATTGGGTGACAGAGCCAGACTTTGTGTTTTAAATAAAGAAACAAATAAATAGATAATAAAAAAAAATTTAAGAAATAAAAATAAAACCATAATTTCATATGTGAAGTATAACTTATTTCATAAATAACCCCTACAAAGGCTTATCACATTGAAATGTGTTCATTTATTTATCCAGTATCTATTGAGTGCCTACTATATGGTTAAATTCTAAGATGTCAAAGAGTACAACAGACCCCAAGAGCTTGTCTTTATGGTGACTATATTCTTTTTTTTTTAAATTAAAAATTTTAAAAATATTTTAAGTTATTCTGAGTACATAATAGTTTTGTATCTTTATAGGATAAATGTGATATTTTCATACAATGTGAATTAGTAAAATCAGGATAATTGGGTTATCTATTACCCTGGTATTTAACATTTCTGTTGGAAACATTCAAATTCCACTATTAATTATTTCATGTGATATCATATTTCTCAGAGCAATCTCAGTCTGTTTCATAAATCTAGGAGCATTTAAGTTGGGTGGATAAATATTTAGAATTGAAACGTCCTCTTGTAATGTTCCCTTGACCTGAATGAAGTGACCATCTTTGTCTTTCTTAACTTCAGTTGCTTTAAATCCACTTGTATCTGAAAATAAGATTGCAATCCCTCCTTTCATCTAGTTTCCATTTGCCTAGAATACTATTTTCCATCCCTTAACCCTGAGTCTAGCTTTGTCCTTCAAGGTTAGGTGTGTTTTATGGAGATAGCATAATGGACGGCTTGTGCTTTTTTATCCAGTCTGTCAGCCTGTGCCTCTACAGTGGGGAATTCAAGCCATTGACATTTATTGAAAGAATTGATAAGTGTGGTGGAGTTCTAGTCATCTTATTTTGTGAAAGTTCTGTGGAAGCTAGCTTTTATCTTTTAGTTTCTGTGTGTTTGTTTTGCTAGTGGGCCACTGTGATGTCTACTTGTGGTGAACTACTTCAGTGTCTACATGTCAGTAAAAGATTTGATTTCACCATTGATTTTGAAGCTTAATTTAGCAGGATATAGAATTCTGGGCTGAAAATTGTTTTGTTTAAGAAAGTTAAAGTTGGATAACCATTTTCTGGCTTGGGGAATTTCAACTAAAAGGTCTGCTGTCACCCTGATGGATCTGCTCCTGTAGCTCAGTTGGTACTTAACTTCTGGCTGCTGGTAAAATTTTCTCTTTTGTCTTGACTTTGGATATGTTTTCTACAGTGGGTCTTGGAGATGCTTTGTTTGTGTTAAGATGATCCAGGGTTCAATATCCACCTAAAAGGAGTGTTTCTGGATCTTTAGTGAAACTTAGAAAATTTTCATTTATGATATCCTTCAGTGGGGCTTTCATTCCTTTGGGACATTCTTCTTCCCCTTCAGGGATCCCTGTAATTTGTATGTTTAAACACGTTGTGAAATCCCATAATTCTCTGAGCAAATGCTTTCTCTCACTTCTTTTCTGCTTTAACTACCTTGATTAGCTCAAGAGCTTTATCCTCTAGCTTGAGATTCTTCTCTGTGGTTTAATCTGTTACTGATACTTTCTACTACATCTTTAAATTCTCTGATTGACTCCTTCAAGTTCTTAAGCCCTGCCATATCCTAGCTATATTCTTCATATCATTTATCTATTTTTTGGTTCTGTTTTTCTACTTTATTGTTAATTCCCTTTGTTGTCTTTACCATCCATATTTTAATTCCCCCTCTTTCATTTTATTTTTTTGAGACAGAGCCTCAAGCTGTGCCCCTGGGTTGAGTGCCTTGGCATCACAACTCACAGCAACCTCCAACTCCTGGACTCAAGCGAGTCTCCTGCCTCAGCCTCCCAAGTACTGGGACCACAGGCGCCTGCCACAACACCTGGCTATTTTTTTTTGGTTGCAGCCAACATTATTGTTTGGCGGCTGGGCTGAATTTGTATGTGGCTGGCGCCTTAGCCACTTGAGCCACAGGTGCCGAGCCCTGTCATTTTCATTAATTCTTCATAGATGGAATTCTCTGCAGTAGGTTCCTCATGGTCCCTTGGAGGGGTTGCTAGGTTTTGGTTTTTCATGTTGCCAGAATTTTTCTGTTGGTTCCTCCTCATGTTTGTTTTCTTCTTGTTCTCTTCCTTTCCCTACTTTTTCCTTCTTACTACTGCCTTCACTTTAAATTACTGTGTCTCAGAGCTTAGGTGTTGAAGTGGCCTTTCAGTATAGGGCCAAAGGAAAAGATGGGTAAAGAGCAACAAGGGAGAAAGAAAAGAAAAAGAAAAAAAGAGGAGGTGAAAGAAGAGAAAGGGAGCGATAGGAGAAATGGTGTTGTTCAGCAGGGTGCTATGGCCATACCTACAACTCTAGGACTTTGAGGGATGAGATTGGATGGGTTCCCTTGAAGTCTGGAGCTCCTTACCTGCCTGGGCAAAAGCAAGGCCCCACCTCTGCCAAATGAAAGAGAGGAAAGGGAAAAAAAAGTTAAAAATTTAGCAGTATGTTGTGTGGGGACCTGCCAATATTGTCATTCCAAAGGCCAAAGCTAGAAAGACACCCTAGATCATGAGCTCATGACCTCCTTGAGCCAGACCAGTGCCGTGACCACCCGAACACTCAGAGAAAAGAACAAAAAATAGATAAAGGAAATTACACATACAAATATATACAATAAAGAAAAAAGGGATATTTTAGCTGTTACATGAGAAATTTATGTGAGAAAGGTGAGAAAAGTAGAAAAATCTCTATCAATAGACAAAAGGAGAGTAAAAAAAAGAGAGAATAAAAGGGGCTGAAAAAATCATAACAAAAATGAAAGAGCCCTTGCTACTAAAGAAAGTGAAAATGAAAATAAATATACAACTAATCAAAAAGGAAAGAAAAACATATATGTATATAACTATATACACACAGGTGTCCATCATGTGCACTTGAACTTTATGGACACTGTGTGTGTGTGTGTGTGTGTGTGTGTGTGTGTGTGTGTGTGTGTTATGTTTGCCTGGACATCAGGTGGCACTATGGTTTTAGGACATGGAGAACATATGCTGTTTTGCTGTGAAAAATTAGGGCTGGAAACCACTCCACTAGAGGTGGAGATTGGGTCCTGTCTTACTCACTTAGCTGCCCTCAATCAGGGCCTGTTTGCTTCATCAACATTCAGTCCTCATGGGATTGGGATCCTACAGCCCTTGCCAGATTCCTTATGAAGCACATCACACAATGTCTCCTGACAACAATTCCCAGGGCTGCTTAGTTCACCCCAAGAATAGATGCCTGAGTTTAGCAGTTGTGCTAGAACCAATCCATGCGCTAGGACCCTGCAGACTGTTTCTCCCACGTGGCTTATTTCTCCAACAGTAGCAGCTAGCTGCCAGGCCAGTGGGAGATCCACCCTAGTATTCAGTCCCGGCTGTTTGATTCCACCTACTCGATTCAGCCCTCCAAGGCTGCTCTAGGCAGTAGATTAGCACAAAATCAAAAAACTGCAGGGCAGCTGTTTCTTGTCCCCAGTACTGGCCAGCTGGCTCGACCTCACCAGTTCCCAAGCACTTGCCTTTGTGCTGGTTTTCCTCAGCTCCAGACCTCCTCACTGACTCTTATAGTTCATCAGTGCTTCACTGTCCCCCTGGAATGATGTCCAAGGGTGCCCCCTGGGGACATTGAGCAATTCCTGGAGGAATTGGTTTTCACAACCTGAAAAGCATCTAGTGGGTAGAGGCCATAGATGCTGCTATTAATAAGTGTCCCACAATGCAGGACCATCTCCTACAACAAAGACTTGTCTGGCTCAAAATGTCAGTACTACTGAGGATGCAAAACTCTGAAGTGGACTGATGACCAATTAAAAGCCCAAAGAGAATTTGATATGATTTGATCTTTGTTTTGGATGAAAAAAATGATGAAAGTATGAAAATTGGATTGTGTGTGAAAATTTAAATGCATTAGGAGGTGTTAATCTGTTAGAGCATACCATAGACTGGGTGGCTTTAATAACATTTATTTTCTCACAGTTCTGGAGACTGTAAGTTCAAGATCAGGGTACTGGTAGGATTGGTTTCTGCTGAGGCCTTGCTTCTTGGCCTGCAGAGACAGTTGTTTTCTCTTTGTGTCTTCACATGGTTTTTCTTTTGGGTGCCCTCACTTTCGGTATCTCTTTTTTACTTTATAAGGAATTCTGTTGGATTAGGACCTCTCATTTATGACCTGAGTTAACCTCAGTTACCTCCTTTAAGGCCCTATTACCAAATACTGTCACATTGGGAGTTAAACATACCAAGATAAAGGATTTGGGAGGGGCAGGTGGGACATAATTGGTGTATAATATTCAGGTCTCTGCCTCCCCCAGATTTGTGTCCTTTTCACATTGAAAATACATTCACTCCATCCCAGCTGCTCCAAAAGTCTCAACCCATTTTAGCATCAACTCCATGTTCAAAGTCTCATCTGGATGCCATCTACATCAGGTAAAGGTGAATGAGACTCCCTGTGCCTCCTCAGTTGTGGACCTGCAAAACCAGACAAATTACATGCTTTCAAGATGTAATTGTAGGACAAACACAGCCTAGACATTCTCATTCCAAAAAGAAGAAATTAGAAAGAAGAAAGGATTTACGCTCCCAATCAAGTTCAAAACCTAGCAAGACAAATGCTGTTACATCTTAAGTCTACAGAATAAGCCTCTTTAGCTGGATGTTGTGCTCTTAGCAGTGGTGACTTTGCCCTCTATGCCACAGGCAGGGGCTGTCTGACCCACTGTAACCAGTAGAGGTGGCCCCACCCCATGAAACTCAGAAGTACACAGCCTTGCCTCAGCCTATATGCTCTGTGTGTTGCTGCCTTGGATCTCTGGATTGCCTTTGGTGTCATGCTGCTCTTTTTGTGTAGGACAAGGTGTACAAGCACCGAGGTACCTACTGTCAGAAATCTGAAAGCTTTCCTTTATTTCTTTCCATGTGTGTTCTTTTTCATCCAAACAGGTGGTGTCTTCTACTGGTATAATCCTATCTCTATTCCTGGCTTCTGCTGAGATGGCTGATTAAATACATGAGTAATCTCTTTATGGCTTAATTGTTCATCCTCATGCTTGATGTTCTCTATAGAACATGCTTTCTAATTTTTACAACATATACAGGCTGCAAATTTTTTTAATCTTTAGTTCTTGGATGCCTTTTGCTTAACAGTTCCTTCTTCAATTCATCTCTCTCTTCTTATGTTTTATTTTAATGAGTAAGGAGAAAGCAGGCTGTACCTTCAACATTTTCCTTACAAATCTCCTCTGCTAAATCTCCAAGGTTGACACTCACAAATTCTGTCTTCCATAAAATACTAGAACACAATTGCATTTGATTTCTTTGCCAGTTTATAATGAGGATTGTTTTCAAATTAATACATTCCTCATTCCCATCTGAGACTGTACCAGAGTAATCATCTTTCATGTCCATGCTACTATTAGTCCTTTCAAGACAATTGAGACTTTTCCCAAAATATATCTCAAAACTCTTCCAGCCTGTCCAATTCCAATTCCTAAGGTACTTTTCCATTTTTATGTATTTGTTATAGCAGCATCCCACTTCATCATGCAAATCTGTATTAATAACACTTCTCCAGAGAAAGAAAACCAATAGGATACTTTTATAAGAGATTTATTTGAAGAAACTGGCTCACACAAATACAGAGTCTAGTGAGTTGAAGATAGGCACTCAGGATTGGCAGCTTGGAGACCCAGGAGACCCCAAGGTGCAGATGAAGTCTGAAGGTCCTCTGCTGGAGAAGTCCTCTTGGTTGGGAAGTTTGGTCTTTTTGTTCTGTTTAGGCCTTCAGACTTGATTGGGTGAGGCCTGCCCGAGTTCATCCCCCTCTGAATTGATACATAAAATTAACCCTCACAGGATGTAATGAATAAATAGCCTAGAATAGTCTAGACTGGAAGGACAACATTAAGAGAGTGTATTAAAAAATCTAAGTGAAAATGGGTATAACAGAAGAGTAGAAAATTCAGTTGGTTGTGGGAGTAAGTGCAAAATTTTGAGCTTTTCTTTTTGGAAAGATGGTACCATTTTCCCAAAACACCCACGGCAGAAAACACCGCACCCATTGTGAATCATGCTCAGAAAGTGATTCTCAGTCTAAGCTACACAGAATGCCCTGGAGGATTTTAGAAGTCTCTGTGTCCAGGCTGTACTGCCTACCAATTAAATCTGCATTCTGGGGACAAGACTGAGCAGTAGGATTTTTAAAAACTCCCCAGGTAATTCATTATCAAACCAGCCTTAAAAACTGCTCTATGGATGCAGAATTATGGGAAGCCTTTTATAAAAAGACTTCTACCTGTCCAACAAAATTTTGGTGTATGTGAGAACACCAAAATTCAGGTGTATGTAAGAACAGGTTTCATTGGTTTGTTTCTTTTCCTAGCTGGCCTTGGTCGCACAGGCACTCTGATATCCTGCTACATCATGAAGCATTACAGGATGACAGCAGCTGAGACCATTGCATGGGTCAGAATCTGTAGACCTGGCTCAGTGATTGGGCCTCAGCAACAATTTTTGGTGATGTAAGTAGATAGAAAACTTTTGTCATTCCACAGGGAACACATGGGTCTGGAAACTGATAGGAAGTGGAATTTTCCTGTTATCTCTAATAACAGTCTGGTAGGAAACAAACAGTTGTTTGTTTATCTTTCTGGAAAGCTATGTTTTGATGTTATTTTAATGCTCTAGGAAACAAGCAAGCCTGTGGCTGGAAGGTGACTATTTTCGTCAAAAGTTAAAGGGACAGGAGAATGGACAACACAGAGCAGCCTTCTCCCGACTCCTCTCTGCTGTTGATGACATTTCAATAAATGGGGTCGAGAACAAAGACAAGCAAGAACCCGAACCGGTAATCGAATCATGCTGGTCAGGCTATTGTTGTTGCTGTAACTGCTGTTGAGAACCTTTTAGGGCATGGAGAAAACTGTAGGTGAAAATAATAAAGCACATTTTGAGGGATTATCGTCACACAGTTTTTTATATTTGTAACCCTCTCTAGGAACTTTTTATTCAAAACAGTTAAAACAAGGTTGTGTGTCTGTAAACTAGGTATGGGTAGAAAAAAGAAGGCTGTGATGTCAGCTCTTAGGTGAACCTAGGTGTTCCCGGGCCCTCCCTCACCCCTTGTTCCCATTTCAGGACAGCTGATTGAGAGAAGGCTTTTAAAGAGCCAAGAGTTTAGGGGGTAGCATTACTAAATTAAGTGGTGATATGTGGATTGTGAAATGTTTAGTAGATTGTTTTCACAGTTATAAATCCACATGCCTCTTCATTGTCTCTATGTTTTATAACAAGAGTGCTGTTGGGTTCTGTGTCTCTGAAAGTCAACCTGATTGCCTCGAAACGTTATCAGTAGCTTAATTTTGAAAGGAGAAATACATGTCAGAGTTCTGCAGAAATTTGGTGTGTCTGTATGTATGTGCTGATGTGTGTGTTAGTATGAGCAGGTAGCCACTGTGCTTTGCTGCATTAATGAGTGCAACTTCAATCATTAGCTCAGTGTCTTTTTACTTACACAGTACAGTGATGATGACGAAATCAATGGAGTGACACAAGGTGATAGACTTCGGGCCCTGAAAAGCAGAAGACAATCAAAAACAAATGCTATTCCCCTCACGTGAGTCTGGTTTCCTTTGTTGTGCTTGATGTTTAAAATGTGTATTGGGTCCTTTGTGAGCATTTTTTCCTGTATATTTTTTTCCTTACTTGGATACCCATTACCTTATGTTGAAATGATTGTGTTTATTTAAAACACAGGGGTGCTGGTCTCAGAAGCTCTCAGCTGTCCTTTGTTTCCTATGTCCTGTATTATACGTAACCTCATGAGCCTTTATAGGTAGGAAGGTGACATTAGGAATGCTTTTTATCCTAGGATAAAGGATAAAAGAGAGACAACAGATATCTAGCCCAGAGCAACAATCTTGTCCATAGTTATTCAAATGGTGAATTACTTTAAATTCTCTAAAGTTCAGATCCTCTGTTTTGATATGGTAGAACTGAGTGTGATGATGGTTTAGGTTTCTTTTCTTTTTTTTAATTTTTTTTGGAGACTGAGTCTCACTCTGTCACCCTGGGTAGAGTGCTATGGCATTATAGCTCACAGCAACCTTAAATTCTTGGGCTTAAGTGATCCTCTTGCTTCAGCTTCCTGAGTAACTGGGACTACAGGCACCCATCACGATGCCTGGCTAGTTTTTCTATTTTTAGTAGAAACGGTATCTCATTCTTGCTCAGGCTGGTCTTGAACTCCTCTGCCAGGCAATCTACCTGTCTCGGCTTCCCAGAGTGTTAGGATGATAGGGGTGAGCCACTGCACCCAGCCAGCTTAAGGATGTTATATTGTTTGGGGGCAGCAGTGAACTGGTTTAAACGATACTTTTGTATTTTAGGGGAGGGGGAGATTATTTTCAAATTATAGAGGAAGCTTTGGCATGAGAATAGGAAATAGTTCAATTATTGAGGGAATGTATGTCCACATTTATTTTATACTTTCTTAGAGTTTGGATTCAACCTCATGGACCATCTAGGATTCAAAAAATATATAGAATCAAAATACATGGCCATTATACTTTTTTCTAGGCTGTTCTAGTCTAGTTACTCCTTTTCCACTATGAGGCACCAAATTCTTGCCATTCTTTTTTGAGGGGATGAGTGGTGGAGATAGGTCATTTCATTCAGTAAGCACCTTGTAATACAGTCAGGAATTGATGATATAATCAGTCATTTATATTGGCAAAGGTAGGCTTTGTTTTTAATTAAAAGTGGTTCTTCCCTGGAAAGTCTTAATAATCTAAAAATTCTGAAGTAAAATTATACATAAGCATGTGTCATCACATATTACTCCCCTGTGAGGTTCTTAAAAGACCCAAAGCAAAGAATTGAGTTTTCTAATATTAAGTGCCATGTGAATGTAGGACATTCATTTTGATTATCAGCATTTATTAAGCCTTCTTTTGCAGCTTGGTGGTGCTTCAATCAACTAGACTGCTTGATGAAGCATGGCACCTTTTTCAGCCAGGCTTGGCGGCACCCTTGCAGTCCCAGCTCCTCTAGAAGCTGAGACAGGAGGATCCCTAGAGTCTAGGAGTTTGAGGTTACTGTGAGCCATGATGATGTCACTGCATTCCAGGCTAGGCAAAAGAGGGAGGTAGATCCTGTTGCCAAAAAAAAAAAAAAAAAGGCTGCCTTTTGTATGATTTATTTAGCTCCAAAGCAGTTTTATATATCATTAAAATGTTTATCTAAGGCTTTATTGATTCTTTTTTAAAAAGAAATTAGGATTAGTGCCTCCAGATATAATTATTTCAACTAATTCTGCACAGGATGAAAGAAGCAGGTAGTGGCCTCAAACAGTGCTTCTCAGACTTCACGGTGCATTTTCGTCCTAGGGAACTTGGTAAACCACAGATTATTGCACGTGGGTGTGGGGTGGGGTCTGAGATTCTGCATTTCTAGCAAGCTTTCCTGAGTTGGCAGGTGCTGCTGGTCCAGGGACCACATTTTGCATCCCAAAACCTAGGAAATCGATGCTTTGTGGGTCACTCAGGTTTTTTAGTTTGTTTTTCAGAATCTACATCATCACTTTTTTCCTCGGTATGTTGTTGCCTTTTATTCAGAAATCAAGCGAGGAATCCAGCCGGATGCTAATCCTAGTATCAAAGGTTCTTTCTGACTAAGTAGGGCTTCTAGGAAATTTCCTCTAGTTCTTTTCTGAGGATCTGCTACCCTCAAGAATATGTTTTCCTAAGAGTTCAAAAGTAGAGACTGTAAAATTCTCTTTTGTAGTTGATAAGTTTGTGGTAATACAAAAGAAAACAACAAATGGAGATTAAAAGTTAAATATTGTTGGAACTGGAAGATGACTCTACATCCCATCCCTTCCCCCAGGAATTGTGAGGTCCCCTGGGATAAAAGTGGGATGTGATCAGTAGTGCCTGAGTGAGAGGAACTAGAAGGGTTGGGGAAGAAGGGGCAGCGTTTGAGGCATCATTTGTTTAGTTTTCTCATTACTTTACTATACCTTCAAAAAGGCACAGAAGGACACTGGCCCTGTGCACTAAAGCAGAGTTAAAATCCTGGCTAAGTAAAACTCCTGTTTAACTAAAGAAAGCTAAAAGCAAGTAAAATGGTGGAAGTTTTTTTTAAAAATAAGGAGGTAGCTCAGGATCCTCTTTTGTGGTTGTTATCCTGAACACAATACAATAGCTACACGTACACAGTTAACTAGCTTTTAGGTCACACTTGCAAGAAGAAAACAAAGTGCTAAAGTTTTTTTGAGCTCTCAAATTACATGTAGATATCACGAGGGATTTGAGGTGAGTGGCAACATGCTCCCATCCTCTTACTCTATGACATCTGGTTACCGTTCCTGTTCCTCCTTGCTGTTTTGCTCTTTCGGTCCCAGAAGAGGAGGTCAGTTGGAAGTTTCCTTTCTTTCACTCACAAATCTTTGTTGTTATTTTGTAAATAATGATCCCCTGAAAGGCAGTGTTCAGTAGCAGCTTGGGTTGAGAAATACAAATTCAATTCCTGCTTCCCAAGTTCGACTTGTCATTTGCTATGGGTGAGTTATTTTGCTTTGATATTGGTACTTAGCCTCATGAAAATATAGTAGTTGGCTGGGAGTGGTGGTTCATGCCTGTAATCCTAGCACTCTGGGAAGCTGAGGATTATTGGAGGTCAGGAATTTAAGACCAGCCTGAGCACAAATGAGACCCTTTCTCTACTAAAACTAGAAAAATTAGCTGGATGCAGCGGGGACCACCTATAGTCCCAGCTCCTTAGGAGTCAGAGGCAGGACGATCCATGGAGCCCATGCGGCTGTGGCCTTAAGGAAACTTGTGGCCTTCAAAGTCTTTAGTGTGGCCTTTTGACTGAGTCCAAATTTTACATAACAAATCTTTATATTAAAATGAGAAAAGAAAAGTTTCCTCTTTCTCTGCTGCAACACTTTTAGTGAAAGGATTTTGAAATCAGAAGGCCACACATTCTTTATCGCTAGGTCTCTCTTTTATAATTGGTCAATATTTGAGGAGAGTTAAAATTTTTAGAAACTGTAAAATAACCCTTTTCTCAGAGATCCTGTCTGATCCTGATCACAGAGAAGACGGTAAATCACATAACATCATGCCATTGATCTTGATGGCAAGTATATTATCTGTGCCAAAATGGCTGTAAGTTGGGCCACGCTGCTTGTCTTTCTGTGTAGTGCTCATTGCCTCTGGGCTCCTTAGGGTTAAGTGAAACATGAAAAGCGGTGTTGCCTCCTACATGGGAGTACGGTAAAAATGGAGATATAATTAGCCTGGAAAAATCCCTTACATGCCCCTTAACAATGTGGTAGAGATGGGAGTGTGTTTCAACAATGGAAAATAATTCTTATGCTGTGAGCTTTACTAGAGGAGCAAATAAAAATCCATAATGCAGACACCTGAATATTAAGGCCATTCTCCAATTAAGGTAACAGTTAAATCAGTAACTGGAATGAAGATTGGGATGGATAGACCCAGTGTTCTGTAGTGAACACTACAAAAGATTCTATAGTGTTTCTATCTAGGCCATTTATTCTATTCCATCTAAATATTAAGCCCCTGTAATCTTAATATACAGAGGGTGCCAAAAAAAAAGTATACACATTTTAGGAAAGGAAAAAACTGTATTGAAATTGTAATACTCAAGTCATATTTGACTTCTGCAATTACAAGAGATACAAGATACCACAATAAATGTTATTGGTATATATTGAGTATTACAATTTTAATACAGTTTTTTCCTTTTAAAATGTATATACATTTTTTTGGTACTCCCTGTATATTAGATTTTTTTTTGATGGGAAGATGGTGTAGGTATAACTTGTAAGATGAGGTTAGATTTTATTTCAAGTCTACCCTTTTCCCACTATACCCGGTGCCTGGCACATAGCTTTTAATGATGAAGTCAGCAATAAAAATGACACAGTAAGCCACATCTGTGCTTGGCACCTTGATCAGCCCATAGAAAGTACGCAGTAGAGCCTTTCGTATTTGGTTCACAAATGTATCCAGGTGATCATTTGGGAGTGCAGTAGTTGGAAGGTGCTACCACCCTTCCAAATGTGAGGTTTCCATCTTTCTGCTAGAGCCCAGGCCAGTTTGTATGGCTGGAAAGACCAAGCCCAAAGCCAGCTTGTATGGCTGGAGGGAAACAAGTGGGAAAACCAACTAAGGAAAATAACATAGTATGAACACATAAGTGAAACTGAGCTCCTTCTGGGTTGCCTGGGGTTGAGTGTGTCAAATGTACAAGGCTTCAAGAGTTCAGTTACAATTCCATTGAAATGAGATCATGTCTGCTGTGCTATATTTGATTATAATTTTTATAATTGGGCCTTATGACCCCAAAGTCTAGGGCTTTGGGGTGGGGGCATTGGGGGTTGCCTCCTTTGTCCCTGTGGTTTGGTTTAATTTTTTGTGTGTGTATCTTGTGCTTTTTGAATAACTTCAGTCATAGTCTGTGACCCATTTCAGTATCATAAAGTTAAATTAACACGGGGCAGTCACCCAGCTAGAGATTAAGGCTAACCTTTTATCCCAAAGTATCAAACCTGTTTAAAGACAGCCCACCCTCCCCCCACCCCGCCACACACACACACAAAATGGCAAATCTCCGTCCTTGTTTTCTACCCCTCTGCATCCCAGTTGCTGTAACTGGGCTTTCAGGGTGTCTAAGGTTCACATGTGGCTTTATTTATTTAATTTCTATTATATTATTTATTTTGGCTTCCCAATTTGAACATCTGTTCTTTCCCCTTCACCCCTTTCCAGATGTCCCCTAGCTGTGCTGACCTCTGCACTGTGTAGTGTTGTCATCTGGTGGATTGTTTGTGACTACATTCTTCCCATCCTGCTATTCTGTCTCGATGGTTTCAGAACACAGTAGCCATCAGGACCCTTTGACAGATAGCTGCTGTGTAAGTGTGCCCTGTTCCATTTCTCCGCTGTCGCTTACTTCTGGTGCCAGAGTGTGGTTCTCAACATGCATGCTTTTTTTCCTTGTCAGCTCCTAGCTTTGTTGGTTTGCATATTTTCAAAGGTTCTTTCTCTGAATCTTTTCATTAATGGGATGGTGGTGAGGAGGGAGGGCTTCACTGTTCCTTTCCTAAAAGAGATGTTAAAAATAACACACCTTGTTTTTGAGTTGCACTTGCTCTTAACAGATAGTTTGAAATAGCAGTTTATAAATATAAAGACACTGAGACCGTTTCTCTTTCCTATGAAAAGTATTTAGTTAGCTTAGGATAACGGGTGGTTTTCTTTCACTTAATGGGCTATACAGCTTCCTTCTAGTTTTCTGTATCTTATGTCCTTTCTAATCTAGCAAAGAAGAATTTTCCCCACAATCTACTTTGAGTAAAGATTTGATCTGGTAGCCTTGAGGTCTAATGACGATCATGTTCTGGGTTTCCCTTCCAGTTCTGCCACCACACAATAGCTTTCTCATAGGTCTTCTGTATGTAGTAAGCAGAATTTTCTACTCCATCTTACTTCATTTCCTCTCCTTTAGGGAATACAGAAAGTACAATTTTCAAAACTTGATATAAAATGGAGGCAAAACAGAAGCTATCTGTTTGGGTTATGTGTTTCCATGTGACAGTCACAGTGCCCACTTTTTTCTTTTTCCTCAAAATAACCAGAATGTCTTTATTAGATTAATGTGGGTAGATTTGTATTCTCTTGAGATCTTCCATCCCCCAAATCAAGACCTTAACAGTGAAGAGGCTTCTTTTCTGCAGAAGAATGTGGCAAGCACCCCGCTGGCGGAGGAACATAGGGAGACCTGGGGCAGAGAGGCAGGGCTTGTGCTTCCCGTGCCCACTGGAATTACCACCACCTCTTACCTGGGCTGCATTCCTCCCTCTCTGAAACCTTACTCACAGTTTAAGAATTTCTTCTCATCTCCATTCGGACTTGAAGTTACAAAAGAATGGTTATAACTGTTCCTTCCACGATTTCTTCTAAAGTGAAATTTCATTGCAACCAACTCTGGTACTTGGTAGTTTCATTGAGTGTTTTCCTATGGCTCAGAAAGATTTAAGAATCAAGCAGCCTTTACTCTCTCCAAAATGAAGGAAAACCTGTTTATCATGTTCCTGTTTGGCATTTTCTTGAATATCTTATTAAAACAAGCTTATGATCGCCCATCCAGATTGCTATATTTATGATACAGATTAACCTTTTAGGCTTTTTTTTTCCCCTCTAGTAAGCTTCAGTTTCCATGTACTCTGACTCAAGAGCATCACACACTGCACAGATTTTTCTTCTTCTCAAACTATTTCAAGTGGCAAAGATGTTCTGAGTGGGTGAAGTTCTCAATGGGTGGACTTGTTGCTAATAATACTGAGGTACTTTGTGGTTGTGTTATCATTCCCAGGGTAAGTTTGCAAATGGTCTCCATCAGGCTCTTTTCTCTTTAATATTCTACATAAGCTGTAATCTTTTGTTGATGTCATTATTGTTGTTTGCCATTGGATTTCTAGAACCAAGCAGAGTATTCATTTCAGCCTGCCTAATTAATTTGGAATTTACAGAAGCAAAAAGCATTTAACAGTTACAATGATGTTTAACAAGTTTGATCTCTGTAGCGTCCCTCCTCCCTCATTACTTTCTTTCTAAAGGATCTTCTTTGTAAGGTGACCAATCTTGTACACTGTGGTTGTCATTCACCTCTGCTGGCAGATGATACAGCATCTCCTAATAGGCTTTTCCTAGTGAAAAGCACCTGTTACCTGCCCTTCCGGGAGAAGCAGGTCACTTGAGGTGGCCGCCTCAGATTCTGAGAGAGGGGAAGAGATGCAAATGGAAGGTGTCAGGAACATCATTTCAGAAGCTCTTTCTTTATCAGTGGTGGACAAGTAGTATAAATAGTGCGTAGTCATCCTGATGGATTCTTTTCTTGGTATTGAACATTCACGTTCAAGCATTTTGTGGCTTGATAGATGAGGGACCTGGCTTTTCAAGTTTTTTGCTTTGCCATGTCCCTTGAGTTGCAGATATCACTGTATCCAAAAATTTGAGAGTATTGAGGCTCCAAAAGATACTGCAGAGACGAAGGTGAACTGCAGTAGAGACATGAGGTAAGTAAGACTGAGGATTTTCTCAGCAGAGATGGAAAAGAGAAAAATACGTCTGCTGAATATTAGTCATGTAACTGCCCTGGTTTGGAAGGTGGAAGGGCAGTGGATACCCAGGTTCCCCATGGCAGAGGAAGTGCTCCCTTTTGCTAGCTTGGCTCACCTTGTCAGGTGTTCCTTGTAGGCCATCACTGGTAATACCTCAGCGCGGTTAAGTTTTTCCCCCCACATTACTGATATATAACCCATAGACCTGGTAAACTGCTCTGTTGTCAGTGCAAGTGACTGGAATCTTCCCTGGTGTGATTAATGGATTCTAAATTTCTAATATCTTCTTAGTTTTAAAGTTCCACAGAAATTATTAGCTATTGAATATTACTATTACTATATTATAATTAGTTCACATTAATTTACACTAATTTTGTAGGGAAACAAATACTTTTTAAAAGACATTTCTTATCAGCCTAAGAATTACCACTTGTAGCAGTAATTTTTTTTGTTTTGAATAGTATTTAAACATTTTAGTAAAAGATAATTTGTGAAATCAGGACTCAGATTTCCACAGCAGGGAATGTATTATTGGCTCTTGTTTCTTTTTTCATTTTTTTCATATGAATTATTTTGTAGTGTGGTAGTTGTGTATACTTATGGCCGTCGGTGGCCTCAAATAATTTGATGAGTAGGTGTTATTTATCAACAAAAGGTCCTGGTGCAGTGGTTCACAGCTATAATCCTACCACTTTGGGAGGCCAAGACAGAAGGATTGCTTGAGCTCAAGAATTCTGCCTGAACAAGAGTGAGACCCCATCTCCACAAAAAATTAAAAAATTAGCTGGGCATCATGGCATATGCCTATAATCCCAGCTGTTAGGAAGGCTGAGGTAGGAAGATCACCTGAACCCAGGAGTTTGAGGTTGCAGTGAGCTGTGGTCATACTATTACACTCTACCTGGGATGACAAGAGTGAGACTCTCTTTCAAGGACAACCTCCCAAAGCAAGGAAGCTTGACCCTCTTTCCTCACTGCTCCAACCCAACTTTTTATATTAAAATAAAAAGCCAAAGGCGTCTGTTTTTCTCCCCATGAAAAGGAACAGATAAAGGGAATTGATGATTCAGGCTGCACCAGTACCAGGCTTGGGTTTCAGAAGTAGCAGTGAAGTACCAACAGTTTGTTTCGGTTCACTTGTTTTTTTCTTTCCAGTTTTTGACCAGGGCTGGGTTTGAACCTGCCACCTCTGGCATATGGGGCCGGCGCCCTACTCCTTTGAGCCACAGGCGCTGCCCCTATGTTCACTTTTTTTAATGCAAACTCCTAGATCCAGATGCTTAACAGAGATGAATAAATATTTCCTCTGACTTTATATAATCAGGGGGAAACAACTAAATAATTTCTTGTTTTCAAGAGTAGAATTCATAAGCCAGAGTACTAGCTTTGATCCTACAGCTAAGTCTGCATATACTTTTTTAAATTTTGTTAGAACAGTTAATATTTCAGATGATCAAACTCAAGGAGAAATGCTGAACCAAGCATTGGGTGATTTACCTAGGATTTGTATTCCTCTGTAAGATTGAAGGGTGGTTTTAGAGGGTTTTCAGAAATCCTCCGTGGATGGGTGCCCCTTCTTATTCCTCCCCAAGCAGCTTGAAGCCACTGGCCCAGGTGAGCTCTGGACTGTGCTCTGGGACAAGAAAACCTATTGGTTTTTTCATGGTGTTACCTTTAGCATTTTACCACATGTTAAGTCTGTTTTGGTTTGATTCATACAAAGATTATAGGAATTTACTAATCTTTACTACATTTTAAGGCCTTGACTTTAATATGTTTATTAACTAACATGCTGGTAACACAAGCAAATGAGGTAGGATGTTTATTAGCTTTAACAGTTTCTTTTTATTCCTTTGAGCTAAGTTCTTAGAAGTCATCTTTATGGTTGACTATGACAGAAGAAAGCTTTTCTTTCAGATAAATACAGGTTGATATATATAAATGTGTATATATGTGGTTCAGTTTTTCAGTGATCATCTCTTGAAGAAAAGAATTACATTGAAAATCTTTTGGTGTTTTCTGCTGATTTCCCTATGATGATTTCAAGATAAAAAACAAACAAAGAACTCTCTATGCATAGGCTATTGTGGGTGGCCTTTATCTAAGGGTGTTCTTTTCTGATCTACTCACTTGCCTCCTGGCAGTCGGCTCTCATAGGCCTCAGTTCCTTAAGATTTTTAGAGTTTAATGAAGGCAAGTTTCACAAAATTTATGTGGTTTCACTTTCATTTTTATGGTTCTCGGAGATTTAGTAAGTAGTTATAATCCAGTCAAAACTCATATTTTGCTCATATTTAGCTTTCACATTTTGAAATGCTATATAAAATTGGTATTGATTTAGTGTTTACCCATATTTTCAGCTCTGAAGTATGAATATTTTATAGCTGCTTCCTAAATTTATATTCATATTCTTTAGAATTTTGAGTTTCTTACTGATGGCTTCTTTTTATGACTAGAAATCTGAGAATTGACTTTTGAGTACAAAGATTTGTTTGGCTGATAGATTTCTTTGATGTGGGAATTGCTTAAAATGCCAGGTCATTCGTTTTCCAAAAGCAAAGCACTCTGATTATCTTTGTGTAACCTACAAAGGGAAATGAGATACTTCATTTCAAAAGGCCTCCATGTAAAAATGTGTTTCAGGATTTTTGGCAGATGTGTTTATAGAAAATCCTATCAGTTCTCAATAATATAATCTGCTGCTCTACAGTGCAAAAATGCCTTCCTCTGTCAGTATTTGAAAGTCATTTCAGTGAATATAATCTTATTTTTTTCCGACTATTTTCAGAGTAATTCTTCAGTCCAGTGTTCAGAGCTGTAAAACATCTGAACCTAACATTTCTGGCAGTACAGGCATTACTAAAAGAACCACCAGATCTGCTTCAAGGAAAGGCAGTTTTAAAAGGTGAGAAAAGAATACTACTTTTCTGAAAAGTTGTAAGACTTGGTTTTCTAGTTTAATGTTGTGGACCCTACTTCTGGAGAAGGACAAGAAGTTAGGAGAAAATAGAGTCCTTGTGATGGGAAGTTCACTCATCTAAGAAAATCTGGACCATTTTAATGTAGGCTTTTGTTTTGTTTTTCAGAGGTAATTTGCAATACTAGCAATGTGGTCTCCGATATGGAAGAGATATGTGGGTCATGATATGGGGAAGTTTTTAATTAAGAATATCCACTTCTGTCAGGACTTGGAGGAAATCTTTTTGTGGGTGCTGGTTCTTTCACTTGTATCCCAGCTCTCTTCACTGCCTTCAGTATGTTTAGGTGTCAGCAAGAAAACACACATGGTCTGTCACCAAACCGATGACTCACTGTCATCTCTGGATACGTCTCATGAAGTGAAGGTGAACATTTCATTCTTAAAGTGTTCCAAAAAAAAAATCCTCATTGGAGAAAGAGTAGATAACCCACTTACTGTTCTCCTGGGAGTGCAAGGTGGGCACCTTTTTCACATTCTCTGCATCTCTTCCTGGTGTTGGCAGCCCAGGCGATCTTATTTTGGGGCTTATGTTGACATAGAGCTCTCATAACAGACCATAGCAACCTGAAGATAATAGATGCAGACTTTACAATGCCCTCTGCAACTCTACTCGCTTCTTTTTAACGTCCCTGAGGCTGGAGGCCATGTGCCTTCATAGTTAGTGTTGGGTTTGTCCCCAGTTTGTCTCAGCGTCCTGAGAGGCCCTGGACACACCTGAGAGCTCTGTGTGCTTTGCCCTGTAAGGATTTGTTCAGCTCTGCCACGTTTCCTCTTCACTGATCTTTTAAACAACTTAACCACAGACACATAATCATGAGAATGCAACAGTGCCTAGTATGGATATTTGAGAATTGTCAGGCACTGACTCATGGTTTTAGGATTTAAAATTTTTTTTTATTAGAAATGTATCAAATATTTATACCTTTTTTACTCTCTGTTGCACTGGAGGAAAAATACTGACGAAAGCTTAGAGATTGAGGTATGTATCAGAGTGTTATTTGTAACAGCAAAAAATAGGAAAGGGGCTGAAGATTGTTAAATTACGCCAAATGAACAGGGAGTCATGTTTTTAAAGAAAATTTAATACCTGGACAAATGCTCATGAAGCCATTAGTGAAAAGAGCCACATACAAAAAATCTGCAGCAAGAGTCTAATTTGGAAGTGGATGATACTCATGTACAGAAACACAGGTGGATAAATGTTCATAGGTTTGTGAATATATTCTACATTTGTATAGAAATAAGATGAAGGAGAAATATACCTTAATCCTAACAGTTCTTCAGGCTGGTGGGACAGCTGGGGATTTTTTTCTTCTTGTTTTATCCTTTTCTAGTTTTTCAACTTCCGAACAGTAAATGAAGGGAGAAGGGAGTATTTTAACTTTAACACTTTGAGATGAGCAAGACTATTAAAAATTGATAGAAAAAGCTTGCTGCTGCTGATAGTTAACATGCACATGTTCTTTTTAGGTGTCACTGCTCAGGCTTCCATTATAGTCTAGTATGTCTTGCACATTTAATTCTGTTGTTTGCTTTTTTGGATTGTGCTTTTTAGGTTACAGGGAAGTAGAGCCCAGGAGCCCTAAGGGAGCTAGCCACGTCACACCGTCTTCCTTTGAGGAGGGTTGGCCATGTGTCAGTTTTTTCATCTAGGTCTTGTTGCTTTTTCAACAAAAACCTTGTTCTTTTACTTATGTCACTCTAGTGACCTAAGTAAAGGTGTGCTTCTTGGGACAGGTGGTCCTTATTGCGGTGAGCATCTGCCTGAGGTCCCTAGACGGGGCACTCTGAAGGGTCTAAAGTAGATTTCAGACTGAATAGCCTGGACTGAATATTAGAATGGTCCAAAGTTTCCAGGAAATTTGGACAGTACTGAAAACCAAAAGACTTCTTTTAAATGGACTTTTCAGAGATGATTTGGAGTACCAAAGGAATGAAACAGTGAGAGTTAATTGAATCCCATAGTTCATTGAACCACCTTTCTTTATGTGGGTTTTTTTTTTAATTTTACCCCTTTTGGGGTTTGGCCTATGTTCACATCACCTTAACTGTTACCCACTCTCAGTTTACAAAAGAAAGGCAAATAAATTAATCACATATAATTTCTAGAAATTGGAGGCAGCCCAGCTGTAGCCTGGAGCTTTTATCCCACTGAACGTTATTTGGTTTTGGTAGGAGGGTAATGAGGAAATTACTATGATATATTGGTGAATAACCTCATTCTGGGCCTGATAGTGTGAACTAAGATTATTGAGTGATTTTACAGTATTGAATTGAAATCTTTTCTTTAAACAGCAATAGAAGAGCACCAGGACAGCTTTTCAGTGTACCTTCTCCCCTACTTCCAAGGTGCCAGGTCACTTCGTTATTCCAGCTCGTTATTTCCTGAAGCTTCTCTCTTTGCAGGTTGCTTTTGTTCTCAGCAATCCTTATCTCTCCTTGCATTTACATATTCTCTTCTATTCTTAGAGGTTTCCAGGATGAAGACCCCTACCTAAACTCACTTTGCACAGAATCAGCTCTTTGGAATTTACTGAGAGGCTCTTCAGCTTTGGAGAATTTTTTAATTTTTTTTTTTTTAAAGAGAAGAGGTCCCACTTTGTGGCCAGGCTGGGGTACAGTGGTATCATCATAGCTCACTGCAGCCTCCGTTATCAGGCCTCAGGTGATCCTCTTGCCTCAGCCTCCTGAGTCATTGGGGCTGCAGGCGAATGCCACCATACCTGCCTAAAGAATTTTTTCACAAACATGTCAAAAGAGCAGTTACTTAGGGGGCTGAAAAAATATGAGTGATATCCTAAGTATTTGTTTTTAGAAAAAATGCTGCTGTGTTTCTCGTGGCAGATGATGATTCCCTCCTATGTCCGTTTGAATAAAAGCCACATCGAAACCCCAGTCTGGTGGCAGGAGCTTGGCATAGTGACCCTGTAGCGTATCCACACTGGCCTTCTGCCCAGGACACCAGTCTGTTGCTGCTGGGCTGTGTATGGCATTTCCCAGTCCCTTCCTTAGGCTTCTCCACCCCCTACTTTGCTGTGAGAGCTACATGTCCATTCTAAGGTTTCTCCTTCCAGAACTAATAAATCCGGTGACTGATTGGTTCTATCACATTGGCCTGTTTTTCAGTGTTCTCACATTAACTCTCTCAAGAGCTCTCCTAGGCTGAGTCTTGGAAACCCCTGCTGGGAACTCACGGCCACCTCATGTGCTGACATTTGCTTCACTTCATGTCTTTATGTGGCTCTTCCACCATCGGCCTGTTTCTGTGAGCTCATGCCATTTCTTTTGGGCAGTCTTTTTCTTTCTTTCTTTTTTAAAATTATGACCTCATCCATTCTCTATGAAAATTGTCATGTGCAAGTGACTTTTATTCTGAGTTGCATCATTGGGAACCATCCCTTTCTGCTACAGTTGCTAAACCAACCTAATACCCACGGCTTTGGAATGTTTTGTCCCTAATTGTTCACATTATGGGGGGGAGGTGATACTTAGGTTCTCTCCTTAGCTTCTAAAACCATGAGTTTCTTCGGGAGCTGCATTTAGGGTTTCTTTGACTTTTTTTGGCCACATCATACCTGTCTCTGCTTCTTGACCCCCAGAGGAGCCTGTTCCAATGCCTCTTGCCTGTTAAGTTTTTGTAACTACTGTTATCTCTAAAAGTACATAGGCAAGTGCATCAGCATAGGAGTCCCAGAAGGTTGTCTCTCCAGATATTCTTTCTTTAGATGCTGGTTCCCTCTGATCTTTAAACATACTAATATCCCTTTGAAATTCCAGATATTTTCCCACTTGGCTTCAGTAGCTGATCTGGACCTTTTTACTGAATACTCTATTATAGTTTCTGAAAACTAAGTCATCAAACCCACCCTCTCCGGTAGGGAAGTATCTGCATACTATGAGTGAGGGTCTCTGAAAGGAGTGAGAGCTAAGTAAGTGCTGTGTGGGGGACAAGAAAAGAATTTAGGTTAGGATTAGGATAAGCAAGTATGGACTTTATTTTCTCTTAGAAAGAGAGAAGAGAAGGAGTGACAGATGGAAAGAGAGAGAAAAGGAGGGACAGAGGCTTGACATCCCAAAGAAAGAGTGGCTGCAATTGAGGTCAAGTGGCTAGCTGAAGTTAAGGGGGAATGCAGAAAGGTAATCTTAGCCAGGTTGACAAGGTATTGTGGAAACTGGTCCATCTACTTTTCCTCCTGCAAGGTTGAAGACAAGACATTTTTCCAGGTGTTTTTGGTCCTGAGGCCTGATGTTCACCCATTGTCTGGGGCACTCAGGAACCACTTGAGGCAAAATTCTGAAAGAGAAAGGAGCTAATAAAGTAGAAAGAATTTACGTTTCTTTTTATTTGCTGGGATCCTCAGTGGATTGTGCAAACAGAAATGGGGGAGGTGCTAGCAAAAGCAAGAGAAATAAGGCAGGTAGAGAAGATGATTGATTTTAGTCCTTACTGAAAAAACTGTGAGTCAATAATTTTTCTACTATATTACTATAAAGACTGACCATCCTTCCACTCACCTCTAGATTGGTTTTTCTGACTCTTATTTTGTTTTATTTTTCTCTGAGAGTTGCTGTTGAATTGAAAGTATCATGCATTAAATTGGGGTAGGGAAGAAGAGAGGCAGGGTGAGAACCATGGTCAGTCCTTAATGAACAGAGCAGGTCCTTGGGGTGACAGTTTGGGGCAGGCCAGGTGCCTCTTGCACTCAGTCAGACTGGAAATGCTTGAGGTACCAGAGCCTTTTCTGTGACCAAATCTGGCGTTTGGAATAATCCAGTAACACTTCTTTGTCTTTTCGTTCTGCCTGCTTCTCCCACAGCCTGGTTCCTCAGAGGGAAGGAAAGAAAAGGAGTGCTTTGCAGCAAATGCCCTTTGTGGCGTTATGGTACTTTCCCTGCTCTGCTGCTTTTGCCCGCCCATCTTTCTTAATTTTTATTTATTTTTATTTTTATTTTTTTGCAGAACTGAACCTTTTTCTGCTCTGCCTTTCTCTCCTGTTTGTGTTTACTTTATGGTTGATACTGTGCTGTCTTCTCCAAAGTCTTTGTCATTAAAAATATTATACCATGGGTACACTCTTTAGCATGTCAGTATTTTTATTATGTTGCCTTCCTTGTCTTTGATAACTAACTGTGGGATGCTTTCAAACCTTCACGGTAAAATCCTTTTTTCTCCCCCTCCAGTAGTCCCTCCATTTCAAGGACTAAAACAGTCTTGCGTTAAATAAAAGCCTGTGACCAGAGCTGAAGAAGGACCCTAGGAACAGAAAGCTGCAACAGGACTTAGCACAATTTGAGAACAAAACAAAGTTGCAAAAGCCTTAGTTGCTTTCCACCTAAGAAGTTGATGCAGTGAAGAGACTGTCTGCTGGAGCAGCGATAACTGAGTTTGGGTACAAGTGAATGACTTGAAGAAGGACCCAGCTCTGCTCTCATAGAACCGTCTCAAGCTTAAACAACAAAAATGCTGTTGTAAATTTAGTCTCAGGTGTACATACCCAAGCCCTCTGTGACTCGGAGAGCTGGCTAGCCCACGTGGTGCGTGCGTGTCCCTGTGATGGCAATCATTGTAGCTGCTGGCCTCCAGAAGAATTGAGGATCTCATGGAGGTTTTTATGTATTTATTTTCTGTTCACCCTGTGACCCCCTGTCAAAATTTATATAGATAAAAAAGGCATTACTGAAATGATACTTTCTGTAATTTGATACTATTTGGCTTAATCATCTTCACTTTACTATTTGTAATACTGTTGTAATGTTAACTTTGTTAAGTACCCAAGCTGCTTGTCTTCCACCAAAGAGTGCTTTATACTAACAAGAATCTGTGAAAACCACATTTAAACACTGTTGCATGTTGTCATATAGAGTGGTACTTTGGTAACCTAAAACTTGCAAGAGAATATTAATGGTAGCTTGAGGAGACTCAGGAGGAGAAACTGGCTTCAGAGTTGGAAGACTGTGGCAAGTCATTCCTTCTTCTGTCTTTCAGAGACTGAAGAATCACAAGGCTCCCTATTGCTTGGTTGCCCAGTCAAACAAATTAAAATCATATTTTCTTCCATGTATGGAAATAAACAGCACTGTTTGTTTTCCCCTTGGAAACAGCAGTCCCAAATAATGGAGGCTTTAAAAAAAATGTTATTGCTCTTTAAAGTCTTGCTCTGTAAGTTGGATTTTTTTCCCCTGTGCCATTAGCCTAAGGACATTCATACATCTTTTGATTTCAGCAACAGTTATTTGCTTCTGGATTTCAGTTGTTTGTCCTAAGAGGCTCACTGTTGCCTTTGGTTAGGGAATACAACCAGTATCTCTTTGCGGAGTGCCTTCTCCCTTCCCCCTTCTGAAACACAGCAGAGTCTGTGATATAAAGCAATCACAAGACAGGATCTGTTTGCTGCTAAGAAACAAACAAAAATGAGGCCCCACATAAAAGATTATTTTGCACTTACCTTGGTTCCTCCCAAAGTAAGAAGTGGATGATTTAATTACTATTAATCAGTTTTTTTGTCTGCTTGTTTGGAGAACAGAGGGATGCAGTATTTGGCACTGGAGAGCAAATGCCCTCCTGAGCCAGGAGGAACGTATCAGGTCAGTAGGCAGTTCCATCTTAAGGAGCTGCCTTTTTCACAAAACTATTAGGGATAAAAAGTGGTTGGAATAATCAGGTTAAAGTCTTGAATGCACAAAGTAACTGAGAGGCAGTGGTTCTGTTCTGGTGTTTACTCTCTTGGAGTAAAGTGTAAAACTGACATTGAGGGGAGACAGAAGATGCTGTTGTCTGAGCCAAGTGGCTCCTTCGCCACCAGGCACTCTGGGGGGTGTGACCATGTGGGCTTTGAAACACTTGGGACCAGCTGAGGAAAAACAGCTGTTTTCTGTCCTTGTAAATGAATAGGCACAAAACCCCACTTACGTGTGGGAAGACTGCTCTTCAGTAAGATATGAGTAGCAGAGTAACATTCCTCTTGCTGTCTGTGCTGAGACAATGCTAAACACTCAGACCGTGCCCGTGCATACAGCATCTGATTCTCAGGGCATCTGTTCTCCCCCTTATGCTTTTTAAGACCATTCCTCCAGGAATAATCCAGGCAGTTGTCAAAGTCAAACTTCCACCTGAACCATCATTGGTTTGGCTTTTATTGTTAAATCAGAATGAGCGGACATGCTGCCTGCCGTGGCCTTGGTGAGCGCTACTCCCTCGAGGTGAATAAGCTACTTGGTATTTTGGCCTAGAGTAAAAATTTGGGTGTCGGTGTGAACCATTGCCTTTTTATTTTTCAAACTGCCTTTTCATTTTGGCTGCTCGAGTTTCAAGCTAGAATTGCTAACACTGTGGCTCGATCTAAAAATCCCTGTATTTAACTGGCTCACTGAAATGAGTCATAGGAAACTTGGGTTTGGTAAAGAAGCATTCCTTGGAATACACAAATGTCTTGGGATAATGCTTCACATGGATGGCATAGCAACAGTATTAAATGTATGGGGAACAAAGCTAGAATCCAGGAAGCTGCTGGGTCTAACTGATGGAAAGTTCTCCTAGTGCACTCTCCCCACCCCTCCATCGGCTACCACCAACTGAAACCACAAAACACCCAGAATCTTCTGGGATTCTAACTTAGTGTCCTTGTTGTGCCACACACAGGACCTTTGTTGCTATGGAATATGAAACAACACGTGTCAGATGGAGAAATTCCTTTAACTTAAGAGCCTTAAATAACTCTTAAAAATACACCAAAACAGTTGCCAATGGAATAAAATTAGAAATCAATATTTTTAGGTGCCCTTGAAGCTTTCTGGGGACTCAAATCTTGAAGAGTCAGGGACAGTCCAAAGGAAGAGTGTCTGCAAAACCAGGTTCCTAGAAGTTTAGACAGACTTGTACTTGGTAGTGCTAAAAAGAAACTCAGATGCTGTCTTGCCTGTCTGTGCAGAGGGGTGCTTGTGGGTGGTGCCTCCTTAGAGCAAGCAGCCTTCCTGGTGCAGTAGGCTGCTTTGCTGGTCTCCAGAACTTCTCCATTCTCAGCTTCATGCTTAGCCTGTCACCCACCACTCCGTCCCCTGCCCTCCTAACCCTCTCACAGGGGTGATTGCTACCTCTTTTCTTGGGCCCAGATAGGTTTTAGAAGAGTTATTAAGTGTTCCCGTGAGGCCAGTTCTATGTGCTCTTGGGGCAGGATGCCTTCTGCTGGTATGTGGCCCGAGGGCTTTCCCAGGAGGGCCCCACATTCCCCTGGGACCTCCCTTCACCTGAATCACCATCCAGGATGCCTAAGCAGTACACTCAGATGTCCATTCTTAATGTAGCTCCACTCCTTCGCTTCCTACACTTTTAAAAATAATCATTACATTTTGGAAAGCAGTGCTCATCAAAAACAATTTTAAAAACATTGTATTATTTCTTTAATAGTTATCTCCCACGGAAACGGTCCTGAGGAGGCCAGCTGCTGCTCTTCCATATCCTACATCTGAGTATGCTCTATGTCACTAAGTGGAGATACTGTACAGATGTGCTTAAAAGACTGGACGATTGGCCTATACTGTGTAGGAAATTACCTCCTAATTACCCGATAGAATTAATGTCAGCACATTGTTCATCTGATGCTAGTACTGAAGTTTTATATTAATAATTTGCAGACTTTTATCTAACCTGCACTCATGTACAGATTATTAAAAGTTTTAAAATGTAACTGATAAATCAGTATTTGGTCAATCATTGTCTTGATTTTTTTTATTACAAGGTATATTTCTAATCATATTTTTTAAAGCCTAGAGAACTGGTTGAATGAATGTTTATTTTCCTGAAGGTATTTTTAAGATAAAGCTTCATAATGGCCTGTAAACTTTGCATATATATGTAGTTTGATACGTATATTGTCACATTTGAAAATCTTGTGTATCGTTAACTGGTTTTTATACAAAATATTGAATAGTGGAAATTGTATAATTATAATCATGTAATTAAAACTATTAACCAAACTCCCTTTTGGTTGATTGTACTCACTTAGCATCCTGAGTTATTATGATAGGCAGTAGTTGAAACACAGCAGATGGAACCCAGAATCTTATTAGTCCATGAGGCCTGCACAAACTAGGTGGCTTAAACAGAAATGTATTTTCTCACAGTTCTGGAGGCTGGAACTGCAAGAGCAAATTGTCAGCAGGTTTGGTTTCTCCTGAAGCCTCTTTCTGTGCTGACAGATGGCCACCTTCTCACTATGCCCTCACATGGCCTCTCTGTGCCTCCACGTCCCTGGCGTTCTCTGTATATCTTAATCCCCTCTTATAAGGACACCTGTCAGATTAGACTAGGGCTCATCTTGATAGCCTCCTTTTACCTTAACACATTTTGACTGGCCGTTTATGCAGAAGCTGTCCTATGTTACTGGCTATTGTATAATTGAATATGAAAATGAAAGGAAGCTGACATGTCCTCTATATGGTACTGTCGCTTCATCTGGGGATAACTCCTGCTCAGGTATATACAAAGACTGAAATCTTACAATAAAGTAATCCAAAAGGGGCCTAATTTTATAAAGTCTTTTTTCACTAGGTATAGCTTGTGGATTATCACTAAGATGAAAAAAATGTAAGGATTTGCTTAAACCTCATTCTGGTCACAGTTCTAGGAACTATTGCTGTTTCAAACTATTACTGTTGACCAGTAATCTCTCCAATGTAATTTTTTTTTTGTTCGTTTGTCCCATCAATATCAATAAACTGAGAAATGTATATCACTGGTGGTAACTTCTACCTATGATAAAGTTTTAGCAGAGTTTATAAAATTGTGCCTTTTGTGACTAAAAACCTGAATATCTAGAAAAAAAATTTTTTAATAAAGTAAACACAAGGGAACACAATTAGCAAGCTTTTACAATATCCTCCATTACCCTGTGTTTTAAAAATTACAATAGCTAATGCAAGTGCAAACATGAGTTAACTTGTGATCAGTTAGTGTTTGGGCAGGAAAACACAAAAGTTACCTTGTGACTGGTCAGCCCTATGTGACCCACTTAATACAGTCATATCCTGAGGGGCTAGGGCTTCAGCATTTGAATTTAGGGGATCCAAGTCAGCCCATCACACCTCCAGCCAGTGAGGGGCCTGTGTTAGGAAGCCATCCCGCTCCACCTCACCACCAGCTCACATGAAGGTCTTTGACTCTCTAGAGCAGGTGTCCTCAAACTACTGCCTGCGGGCCACATGCAGCCCACCTAGGACATTTATCCGGCCCACCAGGTGTTTTTGCCACCACTGCTTGTCCTGCTTAGCAGCCGACTCATTCTGGGGCCTGCAGTCTGGCCCTCCAACAGTCTGAGGGACAGTGAACTGGCCCCCAGTTTAAAAAGTTTGAGGACCCCTGCTCTAGAGGCTGCTGGAATAAGACTGAAGGGTATCTGGTGCTTGGGGTCCTGTAGGTGGTAGATGGTGGCCCTTCTCCTCGGCCATGTCTGAGCAGGACCGGTTCTGGAGCTATCCACATCTTGACGTCTACTGAGGACTCCAGCCCAGTGTGTTCTTTACCTGGCCTTCCTGCTCACAGTCTTCCTTGCTGGGCAGGGTCCACACCTCACGCACAGCTGGAGGATGGGACTTAGGGCCTGGTTTTGCTGGGGAGTTACCTAGTTCCCCCAAGGAGCTGGGTCTTGATTTGTACTAGGATATGTGTTTCCAGAGTAAGGACCAGAGGGACCTGTCTTCTCATCCCTCTCTAAACTCCCATATGCGACCCTCCAGATGCAACATCAGCAAGCCCCGCCCTCTGCCTTTTGTGGTTTCCCCTGAGGACAAGGCTGGGTGCTGTGTCGTCCTCTTGATCTTAGCAAGGTGTTGCCGTCAGCCAGCAGTTCTGTGAAGTTCCTATGTGTTGGGCAGGGACCAGCTTGGCAGCAAGGCCTTGCACCCTGCAGGGCTTCCAATAAAACAGGCATGCCTGCTCCTTACAGGCAGGCCCTTGTCTGCCACAGGCGTGCAGTGATGGACGTGGAGTTCCCTGGCCCTGTGGACGCCTGTCTCCTGTGTTGTCTGGAACCACACTGCCCAGTGCTTATTTGCTGTGAGGACAATTTGTTGATGTCCTCTGCTTCTGTTTGCCACACTAGGAAAAAAACATTTTTTCCTTGGGGTGACAGTGTTTTATTTGGTCAAGATAGGTCAAAAGACAATAACTAAGAAAATGCCATGAAGGCTATGTTAACCAGTTTGATGAAAATATTTCAAATTGTATATAAAACCAGCGCACTGTACCCCATGACTGCATTAATGTACACAGCGATGACTTAATAAAAAAAAAAAAAAGATAGGTCAAAAGATGCCTTGAATTATATATGCTTCATGAGGCCCTGGGCTCCAAACTAGGATTGAGTTAAATACAACTCACATGGCAGTTAATGTGTTAAGTAAAGTGATAACATAAAAAAAAAAATGACTATATTAGCAGTTAGAATTGAGTTAAATGAGAGAATACATGCAAAGTGCTTAAAACAGTATTAGATGCATAGCTTTCAATAAGTTATTTTGCCATCCATTTTATGTAGTTTTCTCTAACTGGGTAAAGATTGATGCTGATAAATTATTACAGCCCTCCAGTGTCTGGCAGTTTTGGTACCTGCAGTGTAGTTTTTGCACATATTATGGCGTAAGCATTTTAACTGAGGTCAAAGTATTTTGGCTTGAAGGGGGGATATCCACATCTCTTGAGAGTGGTTTGTTCATGGTAAGGAATGAAGGGTCCTTACCTAAGGGTCAATAAGTGCATAGTGTTTGGATTTAAAGAAACTAGAGTGGGTCCCTGTGCCATGGGGATGCAATGTCAACTCTGCTTTCTCTCCTTCCTCCTGTGTGTCTTAAGTGCACTGCGGGTGCCCTGGAATGTAGCATGTAGGAAGGAATTCTCCAAAAACCAAATTTTTACCTCCTCTGTAGTATGCCATGACTATGCTACTGTTTTCTCCCCATTGTTGGCCTTGTGGGTGGTTTCCTGCTGTTTGCTGTTCCGGCACTGCATGAAGATCCTCCCTGGGTGGCGCTGGTCATTTTCTTAGGGTAAATCCTTACAGAAGGAATTTCTGAATCTAAGGATGCACAGCTTTTGCTATACATTGCATCAAAAAGCAGCCTGATCCAACTGTTCAGAGCAGGAGCCCCCGCTGCATGGGTGTAAACCCTCACTCTGCCACTTACCAGCTGTGTGATTTAAGCCAAGTTACTTAGACTCCTTCACCTTTTCCTTCTCAAAAATGGGAGCGGCAATGTCTCTCACATAGGGCTGTGTGCAAGGATTAAATAAGATAGTTTTTGTTAGTCACTTAGAATAGTGCCTGGCACATACTAAGAGCCACATGTATTGTTTAATGAAAAATATTAAAGTGTTACCTTAATGTTTACCAAGAGGATAGTGACAATGTATAGTCCTCCCATAACCTCTTTCTCCCCACTAGCAGCTCTTGTGATATTGGTGATCTGGTTAATAGCATGCATGACACTGGTCTCAGTGCTATGGGTCATAGGCCACCACACTCTCCAGCTGCATACAGTCCTGTCTTTTGATGGCACAGGATCAGCCTCACCATTTCTGTCAGTTTATGGGAGAAGAAAATAATAAATCCTTTTGAGCAAACCTTTCCAGGCACATGTCCCAGACCTTCTCCAGCTGCCTCACTGGAGACACTGGCCCACGTGGGGATGGAGATCCCTCCATGCCACCCTGACGCACATCTGGCTATCTTGCCTTGTCTCTAACTGTGTCTCATCTCTTTGCTAGCAAGTCTGCATGGCTTTGACATGCTTCTGGATGACGCGTGCTCTGAACACACTGACATCCCCAGGTAAGGAGGCCCCCAGCCCGGCAGGGCCAGACCTACCATGGACTGCCCACCCTCAGGGCCCTGGCCCTTCAGGGAGAGTTTGGGGGTGGAATAGCTGGAATGGAGGAGGTGTTGTGGTTTGTGCATTATTCTACTTGGAGAAAGACAATGGTTCCTCCTCACCCTGGGTGTGTTGCTCTGTGAAAAACAAGACAGCTTTTCAGGCAGCCTCATTCTCCCTTGCGTAGGACTCTCCAGAAAACGCCATATGTCTGGTGTCCCTGGCACCCCATGCCCACTCGGTGCCAGTGGACAAGCCACACACCCCACACGTTTTCAACCGAGTCCAGGGCGAGGGCTGTCCCCAGCTGGGAGCCACTGACCAATGTCAGCACAGCTTTCCCTGCAGCAGCATGACAACCACCACACGGGCTCGGTGCCAGTGGGCACAGGAAGAGGCTGGATGAAAGGTTTTACTCAGTGGGGTGCGGGAGTGGGACTCACCCCGGAAGCAGGCCCCTGAGTCTGCAGGGTGGGCCATGTGTGGGTGAACAAAGTACCTTCCTGGCCCTAGCTTATCCCACTGTGCCTGGAACAAGGGGTCTATTGTGACACAGCTGGAGGACACCTGGGAGCTTCCCAGGTAGGCCTGGGATGGGCGTGTCCTTCAGCAGCAGTTGAGTTCATTCTTCACCATTGGATAGGACAGGATGGGAGGGGAGATGGCCAGTCGCCACCCTGGACCACTGGTGTTGTTCAGAGGGATTCTGCTCGGGTCAACCCTCCATCTGCCTTGTCATTGAGGAAGGGATTCAGAGCATAGTTGGCCTGTGAAACCAGTGCTGGCTGTGTGCGCAGTGGCTCCCTGGGACAGGCTCTGTTGTGATGGTAAAAACCAACTCTGCCTGTCTCCTCCTTTTTCCAGTGATGACTGGCTGTCCTGGACTGTAACCTTTCTAGACCGGCTTTTAATCCAGCTTGGGATCCGTAGGCACTAGACCTCCAGAGAAGGTCTTTTGGATGCACAGCACTCACCATCTGGAATTCTCTCCAGGTGCAATTTAGCCCTGGTTCCTCAGGCCGTGCCTCAGCCTCTCAGCAAAGTGTTCTTGCCTCATCCTCTGCTGGGTATTGAGATTTCCACCCAGGACCTTCCTATAGGTGGTCTGGGGCATGACTGTGTCTCAACTGGGTTGGGGAAGGGATAAGCCGTCACCCTCTCTGGCAGCAGGTCAATCCCTACCCAGTCAGGCAGAGCTTCTTGAACTTTCTTATGTTAAGAGCCCCTGGTGACTGATGGATGCTGAAGCCCCTTCATCTGCCAGAAAAGTTCACACCAGTTTTGAAAGGTACCATGGGGCAGGCCTATTTATAGCTGCTGGCTGGCCTGGCTGGTCACATGCCCTGGGAGTGCTGCTGCTGCGGGTGTGTGTGTGTGTGTGTGTAGGGAGCCTCTTTCAATCCTTCCAACCCCCTACTCCACCCCCCCCCCAGCCTTCTAGGATCCTCAGTAGAAGTTCCTGTGCCTCTTTCCACCTTGGTCACAATGTCCCACCTCCCATGACCACATCCCTCCCAGGCCACCTACCTTCCCATTTCTCCTGCTTCCCTCCTATCCACCTTTCCCTCTTACTGGAAACCAGCATGTCTACTCACTCCCACTCTATCCCTTCACCACCAGAACATGCAGGCTCTCATCAGTTTGCTTAGGCCTTGACTCAGATGCCTTAAGAGCTTTCCTCACCATTGCACTAATGCAAGGCCAGAGGCCAGTGTCTGAGTGGGCTGCCAGTACAGTTCTGCAGGTTGTCCATCACACAACTTCAGAAAGCATCACACCCACTCAACATGAGTCCAGTCACCATGGCCAGACAGCATACCACACAGGTGCCCAGCTAGGTCAGCTCTGCTGGAAGTGTCCTCAGTACCTTGGTGGGGTAGTATGTTTACCCTGTCTCAGTGTCTGAGAATGTTCAAGAACTCTCAGAGGCCCCTGTGAGGCTCATGTGTCACTTGACTCCACTTTATTCTCATGTGACAGGCATCCCCAACTTAATAAATGACTTTGTGTTCCCAAAGTTTTGTAAGACAGCCCCCTGGATTTGGGGACATTTTTGCAAAGAAACAATGTTTAAAAGGAAGTTGAATGTTCTCTGCTCCATTGATTGGACATGCTTTGCTCATGGTATAGATGTGAGGGGGTGCAAAAGCCTTTGTGGTTTGCTTGGAGAAATTCTTTCACCTGGAGTCCTGGAAACCTTGTGGCCCAGGTAAAGGCTTTCATGGGGCAACAGGAGATGGGCAGAGACAGCCTGGACCAGGCAGAGACTGTAGGAGCTACTGGGCCCTGAAGCCTGAGTCACCTCCCTGAGGCCTGGGGGGTTCAGGGCTTTGATCCCCCTACCAGTGCCTTGCTGGTGGCCTGGAACCTAATCTCTTGGCCTCTCAAGTCTTGCTACTTCTACTTGTACAAAAACCTAAAAAATAAAGGCCCTGTGACACCTGCCTGCCCTGTGTGCCTGCGTGGAAAGCACATGGGTGGCCCTCTGTGCTGCTGTGCTGGGGTTCATCTCACACTGCTCAGGGTGGCTGAGCATACCACACCCTCAAGGGGCTCAGTCTCTTGCCCCTCTCCTGCTTTGCCCACGGGATTAATCATTTAACTGAGAATTTCAGGAGTGTATAGAAAGAGCATGAGATTGGGGACTGAGTCTGGTTGCTGCCTCTATCCCTCCTCCATTCCTGCCCAAACACTAGCTGGGAGGTATGAAGACTGCTTGCTTGTTGCCTGGCTGAGGCAGACAAGACAGCACTCACAGGCTTTCGGGAACTGCCAGGTCCTCCAGGAACCAGGCTCTGCCACAGGTGCAGTGGGGAACGGTCGGCTGGAGGGAGCGTCCCTCAGACTTAAAAGATGTCCAGATAAAGGACAAACTATAGTGTTGAGGGTGTGCCTGTGGGTTAGGGTTCCTGTAGGTCAGGATAGTGGCTCCTGCTAGAGTAGGGAGGCTTCAGAGTAAAATGTAGTTGCAAATGTTTTGCACTTTTATCTGTATCTTATTTAGCAATAAAAGGTCTGTAAATTGGCTTGGTGCCCGTAGCTCAGTGGTTATGGCGCCAGCCACATACATGGAGGCTGGCGGGTTCAAACCTGGCCCAGCCCAGCTAAACAACAATGACAACTGCAACAAAAAATAGCTGGGTGTTGTGGTGGGCGCCTGTAGTCCCAGCTACTTGGGAGGCTGAGGCAAGAGACTTGTGTAAGCCCAAAAGTTGGAGGCTGTGTGAGGTGTGACTTCACAGCACTCTACCAAGGATGACAAAGTGAGACTATGTCTCAAAAAAAAAAAAAAAAAAAAGAGAAGAAAAAAAAAAGGTCTGTAAATATTTCCCCTTGCTTCCTTCTTTCTTCACTCCCTTTACACATGGCCCCTGTGGGACACAGCCAGGCGGAGCACTACACACCTGAGACACAGGTGAGCTTTAGGGAGGGCATGGGGAAGGCTGTTCACACAGGGCGGGATCCATGTGGAAGGCTGTGAGGACACTGCAGCAGCAAAAGAAAAATGGCGAATCTTCTCTCAATGAAACTGCTGCCACAGCAGAGGCAACCTGTGGAGCAGGGGCCAGGCCTGTGCTGCTGGCAGGATGGCTCGGGATCAGACTGCTTGTAGGACTTGCCACTGCCATATGGTACAGCTTCAAGGAAATGACAACGTCCACAACTCTGAAATCCCTGTGCACCAGAACGGCGTGGCATTGCTGCATGAACAGAAACAAAAGGATCTGAACTGTGACCAACCCAAGAAAGAGAGGGCCTGGCTTGGACGGGCCCGCCTTACACAGGGAGGTAACGCCAACGGCTTAGCAGCAGTGTTAGGCTAAAGTGTACTTTTCCCAGTAGCTGGCCAGAGGTTCAAAGCACCCAGCTCTGACTGCAGAGCTGCTCCCTGCCAGCAGCATAAGCTTCCACGCTGAGGCTGCGTCTACCTGGCCTGGTAAATCAAAGTCGGTGGACAGGCTTCTCCCCTCCAGGGAGAGGCACCCCCTACACACAGCAGTGTGCGTGTGGCTCTGAGCTTGCCCTCCAGCTTCCTCATGCAGGTCCTGGGACTTCACTGCCTTCAACTGTTGTCCTGGCAGCACAAGTCAGATGCCCCTAAGACCCAGCAGGGAACTCCTGGTTCAGAAATCCAGTCAGGCCTGGGAGTATCTGACCTGCCCTTGGAGATCAAAATTGCTTGACCTACACTTTTTGAGAGTGCCTAGGAGACTGACAGTGTTTTCATAGGTCAAGCAACACGATGCCTGGTGTGCCCTCCCTCCTGACATGTCTACACCCAAGGTCCTGCCTTGTGTTAGGTCCAAGTCCACACTCCCACTGCTGCCTCAGCTGAGTCTCCCTATGCACATTAACCCCCTGTCCTCTCCTACTCTGTCTTCTCTGGGGCACTTGGGCTGCAGACTACCAAGAAAGGGCACAAAACCCCTATATTCATTTGCGCCACCAAATGGTGAGAGGTAGCCCTAGTAAGGCCATCACAGACTCAGAAATGTGCCATGTCTCCCACAACTGTTTCTGACCACATGACTCAAGACAGCGCCCTGATGTAGTATGTCTGAAAAGGAAGCTGTGTTTCACAACTGGTTAACACTAAACCAAGTGTTATGGGCTTTTCAAGTGTTCACAACACTAATGGAATTTTCTTTAAAGGGGCCTTCGAAGCTAACATAAGGCCAAACGACATACTTAACGTGACAGCTTCAAGCTTGCTGAGTAATAACATAGCCCATTGCACCAGCTGACTACTGTGACTAAACCTGGCATTCACTCTCACAAGATTTCTTAACTTAGATTGGGGGCGTGGGGAATAAAACAATCAGTTAATATACTTTAGTACTCGTGCCTTAATTTAATGACAAGAGTCCAAAAACAGGCTGTCACCCAAAGCAAACATCCATAACTGACCGTAACAAGTCCAGGGGTTCAGCTTTGATTAAACAAAATCACCACCTCTTTCTGCTGTGGCCTACCTAGGTATGACCAAAAGTACACAAAGTTAGGAGGGAACACTAACCTTTATTTACACTTGGGTTCCAGTTCAGAGCCATCTTAGACAGTGTAGCCAAGTGGGAAAAAGCCCAGATCCTGGGACCAAGGTTCAGATTCCATCACAAGAATATGAACTGTGCAACACGCAAGCATCAGCCATGGTTTCTTCAGGAAAGTGGGGACAGCATCACCCCAGCTTCTAACAGTGGCTCTACCTGCCTCTGCCCCCATGCCCTTCTGACCCTCTTCCCCTTAGGGAAGAGGCACCAGGTGGGGTCCTGTGGGTGGCCATGCTTGGCTCCTGGTCTCAGCTCTCCTGTTTAGGGTGGGACTCTGGCGAGTTCCTGAACCTTTGAAGTATCTCCTAACCCCAAGCTTTCACCAAAAGCAATAAAGAACTCTAGAACTGCAGCAAAGACCAAGTGAGAAAGACACAGGTGTCCAATAAATATTAGTTACTTACAACTCTCCCCCAGGACAAAAGCAGAGGGCCTTTGTACATAGCTATTAAATTGAGTCTAGTTTTGAGGGAGAAAAGGATATGGTGGTGTCTTTTACCAAGACCCATTTTCACTTGGAGAGTTAAATAACATGATTTTTAAAACCATATACTTAATACCCTAAAAACTACTCAAAACACTAAATATACGTGTATGTGTACACACAGAAACCACGAGGTAGTTTAAAACACCGTTAAAAATAATACTTTCTCTGATTCTTTGTCATGGAGTGCTGACCTGTGGCTGCACAATGGCTGCTTAAAATTATTGGTTAAATGAAAACCAGAACTCAAAATATTCCAGGAGATTATATAACATCTACAAGTAAATGGCAAATATAATTATATTTTAATTTCGTGATCTCTGAAAACTAGGCTGTGACTGCTTTAAATTAACAGTTCCAGTTCTACGGACTTCCTCTAATAGTAAAGGACACAGTCTGCTGACATCTGTACAATTTACTAAGTAATCTCCATAGAGTCTATTTTACAAGTTACTTTGTGCTCATGTGGAGGAGTCAATATATACTCTCTATGTACACATTTTAAACATTATCTTGGACAGCATTTGGAATTTCTTAAGTAAGAAAATAGCCACCACTCTTCACCTTCTTGGAAAGTGTTAAACTGACCTCCTAATAGGAGGTGCCTGCTTGAGAAAGCCCTTTGACCCCACACCCCCCAGACCAAAAAGTGCAACAAATTCACACGACAGGGGAAAAGCAACATCTATTGTTCTTAGAGTCTGACTCTCTTCCCACAGCAAGAAAAGTCTCTTTGTAGGTAGCTACCCTGCTCAAGGATGCCAGGGAAACAGGGCTCTGCTCTTTCAAGCCAGAGCAGGAAAGTCTTCAGGGTCATCTGGGTTGGGAGCAACATCTTGTATCTGGAAAAGAAAAGAAACGTTTTGAAACCCACAGCTAATTCTCCATTCCTAGTGTGTGCAGCACTGGACACCCCAGTGTGAAATAATGGGGGGCCTGGCACCCACACTGCAAGAGAGGAGGGCCCATAGTGGACAGGAGCATTGCAGGGTTACCACAAACCCAGGAAAAGGCAGCACTCCCCTCTTATACGCCCCCGGCCACTGTCTTTCTCCTTCCTCAAAATCCTCATTTATATCTGCCATTTCCTTCATCCAATAAAGAACATTTACTACGTGCTGCACACTGGAGATACCAGGATGAGTACAACAATTCTTGTCTTCTGGGAGCTCACACAGCTAGGGAGGGAAACGCTGAGAAAGTTAAGTTGGGAACTTTAGTAACAGATGTTCTGGGAATTAGGGGCACACAGAAAGCATATCCAGTGCAATTTTGTGGCAAAGTAGACATCAAGGTCAAGTGAGGTTTTCTAGAATAAGCCTCAGAGGATGAGCAAAGAGAACACAGACCAGGAAACTCTGTGACCTGACTGTGAGGGGGTGGCCTGAGGCAGGTCTATACTGGAGGAGCACAGATGGGTGGCAGAGGCACAGAGCATGTGCAGAGAAGAGGTGGTGCCAGATCCCAGGACAGTCCCAACACAGTCCACACGAGTAGTTCAGGTGGCCAGAGCTCTGCTGTTGGAAAGGAGTGTATGTTTTCTACTCCCAAAATAGATCCCTTTTTGAATCTGGCCTCAAACATACTTAGAAAAAATAATTTTGTTAGTATTGGTCTTAGGTAAAAACAAACTATAGCCACCTCTTCAGGAGCTATTGCCTAGAGTGAGGGATCAGGCAGTAAAAGGAACACTGCCAAGACGAGCCACCAAGAAGGGAGTCTGTGCCTGCTCCACTGTCAAAAGGACCATATGGATGGGCCAGGCACCGCCTGTCATCCTAGCACTCTGGGAGGCTGAGATGTGTGGATTACTTAAGCTCAGGAGTTCAAGACCAGCTTGAGCAAGAGTGACACCCCATTTCTACTAAAAGCAAAAACTAGCTAGGCATAGTGGCATATGCCTGTACTCCTACCTACTTGGGAGGCTGAGTCCAAGAGGATCTCTTTTGTGCCCAAGAGTTTGAGGTAGCTGTGAGTTGTTATGCCACAGCATTCTACCCAGGGCAACAGAGTGAGACTGTCTCAAAAACCAACCAACCAACAAAACAGACTATGTCTGAATCCCAGTAAGTAGGTGCTCATATGCCCATTCATGCAATATACCTACTACATGCTAAGCACTGTGCTTGGCACTGGGGAAACCAATGATGAGCAAAAGCAGACATGATTTCTGTCCACTGGAAAGTTAGCAGATCAATCAATCACACCAGTGAAGAGTACAACTACAAATGGAGATAAGGCTTCAAAGAAAAGAAATAAAATCCTTTAATCAAAGACCCTGACTGGTCCAGGAGATGTGATCAAAGAAACATTCTCTGAGGAAGTGAGGCTGGAAGGATCTACTCTAGGTAAGAGGCCATGAGGTGGTAAGAGGACCAGCAGGTGCAAGGCCCATGGGGTGAGAAGTGTGCAGCGTGAGGAGCTGGAAGCAGAGCAGCCTTGGCTGAGGAGGGGCAAGGACGGTAAGCGAGAGTCAGCCAGGGAGGGAATGAGGGGGCTGATGACAAAGGGTCTTGAAGAGTTAAGGATTCCATCTACCCTGAAAGCACAGTCTGTCAGGTGGTCTGTTCCACCCAGAGCCTGAAGACCTTGTCTGATGCAGATTAAGAGTGAATTTTCTCTGGTCCTGGAAGTGTGTTCCCAGCACACAGTGATTTGTTTCCCTGCAGACCTGGGAAACCAGGGCTACAGAATGGTCTGCCTCTGACTAATGTCTGTGCAGCTCCACTACCACTCCAAATGCTCCAGCATCTGATCCACACTGGCTAGGGGAGGAAGCAACTGCAGAAAGTGATGACCCTCCAAAATCAGACCACCATGGGCCTCCTCATCCTCATCCTCACTTCCTTCAGCAAACCATCCAGATTTATAATACCTACCACTGCTTCCACTCTGGGTCCATAGTTCTCTGCCCTCCTGATTCTTCCCCGGCCTCCCCGAGTGCCACCTCTGGTTCCCCGTCCAGGTCGAGGGAGGTTACCAAAATTAATCTCCAGCTGGGATGTGATGTCATTGGTGGCTTTCCGGAAGACATGGGAATCATCTTCATAGTCATCCTTTACCATCTGAAACACAGTGACAGCATCAGACATGCATACATGTATAGCCATCTCCATGAACACTCGCTCAGCTTAGCATCTGAGGGATAAGTCACTCTGATATGTGCACAAGGGTGACCACCATTAGGGGTTGGAAAGTCATTCCCCAAAGGAGATAGCACTGCCATTCACAAGCAAGTTCTGCACATTTCACAGTCACATGTTCTTGTTATTACAATCTTAATCCAAGCATCTCTGAATTTACTGATTTCAAGTGAGACCAAATTTCCATCAGAAGAGCAGGTTAAAATAGATGTAAACTTTGACATGACTAATAGCAATCAACATAAAATCTTTTATATCTACTTCAAAGATTAAAGTTTTTTTTTTTTTTTGAGATGGAGTCTCACTCTGTCTCCCTGGGTAGAATGCCCTGGTGTCATAGCTTAACTCCTGGGTTTAAGCGATCCTCTTGCCTCAGCCTTCCAAGTGGCTGGAACTATAGGCATCTGTCACAATGCCTGGCTAGTTTTTCTATTTTTAGTAGAGACAGGGTCTCACTCTTGCTCAGGCTGATCTTGAACTCCTGAGCTCAGGTGATCCACTGCACCCAGCCTGAGATTAAAATGTTTTAATTTATGCTTCTTTCCTTTTCTCTTTTCTTAAGAGACAGGGTCTCACTCTGTCATGCAGGCTGCAGGGCAATGGCATGATTTCAGCTTACTGTAACCCTGAACTTCTGGGCTCAGGTGAGTCTCCTGCCTTAGCCTTGGAGCAGCTGAGACAACAGGCATGTGCCATCACTCCTGACTAATTTTTAAACTTTTTGTAGAGATGGGGTCTGGCTATATTATCCAGGCTAGTCGTCAAACTCCTGACCTCAAGCGACCCTCCTGCTTTGGCTTCCCAAAGTGCTGGGATTACAGGTGTAAGCTATTGCGCTCAGCCAACTTCTGCTTATTTTCTGTCCTGTTTGTTCACAAATTCTACTTTACAAACAAGGAACTATTTCCTTTCTAGAACAGATCTTCATAAATTCCTTTCAATGTAGGTGCTGACTGTACAAATACCATGATTTATAATAAAGCAATGATTTATAATAAGCAATTCTAACTCAAATTAAAACAATGATTTAAAAAACTGCAGGATTTATAATAAGCAATTCTAACTCAAAATATATAAACATTTTATAAAACAACAAAGTATGGTTATCTGAGTGTCACAACCAGTGCTACACAGAGTCAATCTGCTCTTTAAGAACTGCTTTAGGTAAAAAAGTCTTTGAGAAACTATTTTATTTTAAGAGGTCAAATAAGTTCTATCTCTTATTAAAAGAAATCTATATTAAATAATTAATCTCATACAAATTTGATTTGGCTTCGATTTATAAAGATAAAACAACAAAACATTTCACTTTAAGTAAAATATAAACCTATACCAAACATGCCAATTGTCTTGGATGAGACTCTCCAAAGTAGTATTTTTTCCCCCCAAATCAATATGTTAAACATTCCTACAACTTGTCTGGGAAATGGGATAAAATTTCTATGAGTACATTGATCCCTTTGGGACATATGTTAATGTTTGTGTCCCCTTTGAAGTTTCATATTAAAATAAAGCAGAGGCTTTAGCCAGATGGACTCCTGAAGTTAAAAAAGGTGAAGGAAAGCAATCCAGGAGCACTGGCACTCTGGTAAAAAGATAAACACACAAAAAATAGTAACAGGGAAAATATTAATAACAAACTACTGCCTTATTGAGAAAACTAGCTCTCAGCGTGCACCAGCCGGGAAACAGTAGGTAAAGTCAGTGGCTGAGCTGTGCTGGGCGCCATCAAAAGATGGGACAGAGTGCAGTGGAATGAGGAGCAAACGCACAAAGGCCTGGGTCCATTCCCAGTTCAGTGTGGCCCTGGCCAAACTGCTCTCACTGCTCAGCTCAATTCACAGATTTGTTGTTAGGTCTGAACTTTCCAGGCCAACAAGAAGTACTTTTCTTGCTTTTGTCTCTTAGGGTATCCAGAACAAAGTCAACTAATGACTGTAAGATTTAGTTAATGTTGCTTTAAGAACAATTCCTGGCTAAAATCTTCAATGCTGTAAGATTAACAAGGACCAAAGATTTGTGCTTAGACCAAGCTCGATGACTCAGCTAACCCAGTTGCTTCAAATATTCTAGGAGACCTCTGGAGCCAGGGAGGATGAATCTGATGTGGATTAAGGAAGAGCAGCTTCTATTTTTACCTAACATGTCAGCTGCACACTGCATATTCTGACAGCACATTTGTATTGGAGAAAGCTTTATTTACAAAGCCCAGAGCAAAAGAGAAAAAGGATCCAGCTAGCATTGGACTTGTAAAGCAAACCTCACAGAGATTTCCAACAGAATAAGGCTCTTGCCTCCTATTTCTATAAAAAGTCATTTTTTTTTTTTTTTTTTTTTTTGGAGACAGAATCTCACTCAGTTGCCCTGGGGTTGAGTGCTATGGTGTCATAGCTCACATTGACCTCAAACTCTTGGGCTCAAGCGATCCTCTTCTGTCAGTCTCCTGAGTAGCTGGGACTATAGGGACTTGCCTATAGTCTGGCTAGTTTTTCTATATTTAGTAGAGATGGAGTCTCGCTCTTGTTCAGGCTGGTCTTGAACTCCTCAGCTCAAGCAATCTACCTGCCTCGGCCTCCAGAGTGTTAGGATCATAAGTGTGAGTCACTGTGCCTGGCTCAAAAAGTCATTTCTAGTGGGACAGCTCAAAACTTATTAGTAAGGCCTCCAAGATCTTGGACTGACCACAAAAAGAAGGTGGGAGGGGATCTTGTATCATAAATGCTCTCTAATCAAAGTATTCACTCAGAGAATACTAGTAACCAAAGTGTAAATAGGAACTTAAACAAATGTACACAGTATAAAATTCCTGAGCTTCAAACTGAAAATCAATGAATAACATCCAGCAGAGAGAAGAGTGTGTTCATCCCCACCTCTAAACAGGGACTAGACCCCAGCTGTGATTGAATGATGCAAATTCTAAATTCCATAATTAGCATGCATCAGTATACTCTTTAAGTTCAGTAATGTAAACAAAATGTGATTAAATGACCACTATCGATTCTTGCTCATAGGTATTTTCATTAAAAAGCTAAATGCAAACTATGAAAAATAAGGCCCTAACAACCCAAAGACCCCTGAGGAATCCTCACAGTATGGCTGGCTATTGTAGTATGACCATGCTGCCAGGGAATGCACAGGCTTATCTTCTTCCAGTAACAGGTAAAGGTGTCATAGAGCACAGAACCCCAACTATAGTTTAAAATGATTATCTACTCCCAATGGAGTAGATACCTTACCTTCAGCTCTTAATAATCAGAGCTGAAGGTAATCTAATCAGGAAAATACAGAGTAGCTACCCTCTGAAATGGCATCATTCTGTACCTCTTCCTTGCTTATGAGACAAAAATGAAACACAATTAACAGGCAATATTTGCACAGTCTCAGCACAGTCCTGGGGTCAGCAGAAAATGCACTATCACTCAAACTGCTTTGTACTGAGGTGTCAATATATCAAGTTTCAATTCCTCTTCTTAGTGAAAAATTAAAATAGAGTAAAATTAAGCATGTATCATCTATGATTAGAAACAAGAAGCCCAGCTATTAATGTTCTGTTTTCAAAACAGAAGTGGAAAGGCCCATTTCATTTCCAGTAAGGTAAAAGTAAAGATTGCCTCTAGGTACAAAATGTAATGCTTACATCATCTCTATATTTTGACTTGTGAATCACCACTGCTTTGGAAGGAACTGTAGATTCTGGTTTCCGGATGTTAAACTCAGGCTTTGGTCTGGTCTGTTCTTGAAGATTTTTCCACTCATCTAAGGTCATCTCTTGAACTTGAGTTTCTTCTTCTACCTCCAACTCAGGAACTCTATAAAGATGTATAAGCACAAAGAATAATTTCTGATGGGACTGAAATGTCTACTTCATTAAAGAAAAAGTTATAACCATTAGTTTAACACACTTTTATGGTACTAAATTACAAATGAAATAAGGTGAGAAAATCTTTACATCATAAGCTTCCATATTTTATTTCCATCATTTTATGGTATCACTGCCAACTGAAGATACTTCTTATTTGTTGTTCATAGACGTCTTTGAAAAATCACCATTCCCATGACATTAACATTACTCTTCACTCCCTTTTAGATGGCATTGTAGAAAAAATGAAGTAAACACTTGTGGAAGAAAAAAGGAGATGCTATTGAAATAAAATACAGGAAACCACAAGCAAAAGTTTTAAAACAGTGTGTCCCAAATTCAAAGTTTTGTAAAGGTCCTCTTTAAATCAGTGAGTTTAAAAAAGAAAACAGAAAATAGACACATAGATCAACAGAACAGAATTTGGAGTCCAGAAATAAATCCTCACATTTATGGTCAATTGACTTTTTCTTTTCTTTTCTTTTTTTTTTTTTTTGAGACAGAGCTTCAAGCTGTCCCCCTGGGTAGAGTGCTATGGCATCACAGCTCACAGCAACCTCCAACTCCTGGGCTCAAGCGAGTCTCCTGCCTCAGCCTCCCAAGTAGCTGGGACCACAAGCGCCCACCACAACGCCTGGCTATTTTTTGGTTGCAGTGTCATTGTTGTTTGGTGGGCTGGGCTGGATTCGAACCTGCTACTTTAGGTGTATGGGGCTGGCACCCTAACCACTTGAGCCACAGACGCCGAGCCAAGTGACTTTTTTTCAACCAGGGAACCAAAGATGATTCAATGAGGCTGGGCACAGTGGATCACATCTGTAATCCTACCACTCTGGGAGGCCGAGGTGGATAGATTACTGAGCTCATAGGTTTGAGACCGGACTGAGCCAGAGTGAGACCTCATCTCTAAAAACAGCTGGGTGCATTATGGCAGGGGCTTGTAGTCCCAGCTATTGGGAGGCTGAGGCAAGGGAATTGCTTTAGCACAAGAGTTTGAGGTTGCTATGAGCTGTGATGCCACCCCACTCTATAAGGGTGACAAAGTAAGACACTTTCTCCAAAAAAACAAAAAAAAAACAAAAAACAAACACACACAAAGATAATTCAATGGAGAATGAAAAGTCTTCTCAACAAATGATGCTGGGATAACTGGATATCCACATGCAAAAGAATGAAGTTGCACCTCTACCTCACATCATAAACGTAAGAGCTAAAAGTATAAAATTCCTAGCTGAAAATAGGCATAAACCATCATAACCTTGGATCAGGCAATGACAGCAAAAGCGCACACACACACAAAAGAAAAAGTAGATTAATTGGCCATCATCCAGAACTTCTGTGCAGCAAAGAACACCACCAAAAAGTGAAGAGATAATTTACAAAAACTGAGAAAAAATTTACAAAGGAACTTGTATCTAGAGTATATAAAGCACTAAGGACAAGTGACTCAACTAACAAACAGCAAGGATCTGAACAAACATCTTTCCCAAGAAGATACAACAATAGTTAATAAATGTGCAACATCATTAGCCATCAGAGGAAGACAAATCAAAACCACAGTGAGTTGGAATACTCCATAGCCACTAGGATGGCTGGAATCAAAAAGGCATAGAACAAAGGCTGGGAAGGACATGGAGAAATTGAAATACACATACACTGGTGGTGGGAATGTGAAATGGTGTGAACACTTTGAAAAGTCTGACAGTTCCTCAAAAATGTAAACACAGAGTTAGTTTCATTCCTGGGAATATATCTAAGAGAAATGAAAACATATGTCTACATATAGATCAATGTTCACTGCAATATTATTCATAATAGCCAAAAAGTGGAAAAAAACTAAATGTCCATCAACTAATGAATAGAAAAAACAAATATGATGTACTTTTTGGAATATGTGACAATAAAAATTATCAAATTTTTAAATTAAAACATGAACAAATCTTGAAAACATAATGCCAAGTGAAATAAGCTAGGCACAAAATTTATGCATGAGTCTGTTTATATGAAATATTCAGAAGAAACAAATTCACAGAGACAGAAGGAAGATCAGTAGGGTCAGAGGCTGGGGGGAGGCCGACAGGGGAGTGACTGTTAGTGGGTCTGAAGTTTCCTTCTGGAATGATGAGAATGTTCTGGAACTAGATAATGGTGATGGTTGTATAACATTGTGAACGTACTAAATGCCACTTAACTGTACACTTTAAAAGAATTACAATTGTAAATATTATGATGTATTTTATCACTACAAAAAAAGATACGCAAAAAAAGAAGTACCAACACTTGCTACGACACAGAGAAACCTGAAAACATTACACTAAGTGAAATAAACTAGCCACATAAGGATAAATATTAAGTGATTCTACGTATATGAAGTACCCAGAATAGGTTAAGTCATAAAAACAAACTAGGATAGGCACCTGTGGCTCAGTGGGTAGGGCACTGGTTGAGGCAAGAGAATCACCTAAGCCCAGGAGTTGGAGGTTGCTGTGAGCTGTGTGATGCCACAGTACTCTATGGAGGGCAGTAGAGTGCCGTAAAGTGAGACTCTGTCTCTACAAAAAAAACACCCCAAACAAACTAGAATAGAGGTTACCAGAGGCTGAGAGACGAGGGCAATGGGGAGTTAGTATTTACCGGTACAGAGTTTCTGATGAAAATTCCTGGAGATAGTTACTGGTGATGGCTACTCACAATGGGAAGGTAATTGATGCCGTTTTAAATGATAAAAACGGCAATTTGTATGTTATTTACATTTTTACCACAATTTCAAAAAATTGCTAATGTAACATCCCCCTAAACACTGAGTTGCATACTTTAAAAGTCTGAGCTGTATGAGAATTATAGCTCAATAGTTATTAAAAAAAAATAAAAAACAGGTGGGGAGTGGGAACAGGATCAAGTCTTCACCTTTACTGAAGGGCTGATGTAATTTAAGCTTCTAGAAACGTATAGCTTAATGTTGTAAAAAATATAAGCAAAATAAAGAGACACACCTAACCACAGAGCATCCAAAATAGACAGATTTGCAGTCACTTTACAAAAACCAAGCTGATGATAGAAAAAAACAAAACAAAACATCAAAGCAGTGGTTGCTTTTAAAGGAACTCATATTCCATGAGTATAAGCATTTGTCAAAACAGTGAATATACAATGAAGATTTGTACATTTGACAGCAAACACATTTTATATTAGAATAAAAAACTGTAAATAAATATTAGGTTCTATTTAATGATATCAATGTCGAACTGTTTGGCGGAAGTGACATGTACATATGTCTATAATTTACTATGAATTGTACCCAAAAAGATGACAAAGTGATAGTTATGTGATAAAGTACAGCAAGACACAAATGATAGAGTTTAGGTGTAAGAATTGTAAAATTCTCTAAACTTTTCTATTTGAAATTTTTCATAATAAAATGCTGGAAAAATACCAACATTTAAACACTGATCTCAAACATATATTGGCAAAAATATGAAAAGATAACTAAGAAAAGACTTTGTAATAGCAAAATACTGGAAATCCAAATCCATCTAGGGAGGAATTTGGTAGAAAAATTATAGTATAACGACACATGGATATTAAACAGCTGAAAAGGAATGAGGTGTATATATATACTGCTACGGATATAGCAGATAGAGAAAAAAGCCAAGTGGGAAATGGGAAGGCATACAAATACATATTCATATCGTGCATTAAAAAAAACTGGAATATAATCAAGAAAGAACAAGGATAGGAGCTACTTAAAAATACTATATTCTTCAGACTGAACTTTACAAACATGTAAATATTTTACATAATTATAAAACAGACTTATGTCAAAATTTAGTCTCTAAGATTTGAAAGTAAAATGCTCTTTTTTCCTAAATGTTTATGGAATTGGTGATAAAATCATCAAGAGAAGCTATTTCAAATGACTTTTAAAATACAATTTTGACTACCTGTCTCCTGCTAGCCTTTCAGTAACCACACTATTGAAGGTAACACTAGTGAGGTTGTCTGTGACTATTATACGTGTAGCAAGTGATAATAGTGCAATGCCACTGAGAACTATGACTTTCAGTATGCAAGAAAAGGAGAAACATAGGAACATCTAGGTACAGGTCATTATGAACGTTTTGAGATACACAAAAATCAAAAAATGTAAAATCCACGTGGATGGAAAGAAATGAAACCCCCTCTGCAACAACAATACACTGAGCACGTTGAAACTTGCACAAGTGAATGGAAAGAATGCTTTCGACTGTGTTTCTTGCAAGTGAAATAATGGACCATAACACAGTCTGTCTCAAAACTTTCACTGTGATCCACATGAAAGTCCTATAGCCTAAATTTGTATTGGAAATATTGACTGAACTCACATTTTTATACTATCTATGTTGTGTGTGTGTCCAGCTCTATCCACTAAAATGCTGGGAACAATCAAGAATCTAGCAGTAGTGGATCTTTATTAAACAAGACACACAGACTGCAAATACCACATGAAAAGATGCTCGACATCACTGGTCATTAGGAAATAAAAATTGAGGCCGGGTGGGGTGGCTCACACGTATAATAATCCTAGCACACCAGGAAGCCAAGGTAGGAGGACTGGGAAGATTGCTTGAACTCATAAGTTTAAGACTGGCCTGAAAAAGAGCAAGACTCCATGTCTACTAAAAATAGAAAAATTGGTAGGGTGTCATGGTGTGCACCTGTGGTCCCAGCTACTTGTCTTTCTTGAGGCAAAAGAACTGCTTGAGGCCAGGAGTAAAAGTACCTATTACTATGACTAAAGGTGATTTAAAGAAAAATGACCCTGCCAAGTATTGGCAAAGATGTAAAAGAACTAAACTCTCATTTACTTTGGTGGAAAAATAATAACAGTTTGACAAGTTTCTTAAAAAATTAAACATCTACACATACCATCTAGTCCAACCATTCTGCCCCTAGAGTGTATAGAGGGGAAATGAAAGCGTATATCCATGTAAACATATGTATACAAAAATGTCTGCAACAGCTCTAGAGCAAAACCCAGAAACAACCCAATGACCACCAGGAGGTAAATGGATAAACCATAGTCTACCTGTATAGTACAGCACTTTTCAGAAACAAAAAGGAATGAACCCTTTATACGTGTAACAACATGGATAAATCTCACAAGATGTTCAGTGATAGAACACAGACCAGAGAGAGCACAGTGGTATCATTTCATTACATAAAATCAAAGCAACTGCAAACTAATCCATAGGGACAGAAAGTAGGTCGCTGGTTACCTTAGGGAAATGGGACAAGAAGAAGGGACTACAGAGAGACACAAGGAAACTTTGTATGGTGACAGATGTGCTCATGATTTTGATTGTGGTAATGGTTTCACAAGTGACGTATGCTAAAGCTTGTAAAACTGTGTATGCTATATATGTGCCAGCTATAGGATGTGAATTATATCTCGATAAAGCTTTTTTTTTTTTTTTGGGATAGAGTCTCACTCTGTCATCCTGGGGAGAGTGCCATGGCATCACAGCTCACAGCAACCTCAAACTCTCGGGCTCAAGTGATCCTCTTGCCTCAGCTTCCCAAGTAGCTGGAACTCTGGGTGCCCACCACAATGCCTGGCTATTTTTTTTTTTTTAAAGAGACAGCATCTCACTCTTGCTCAGGCTTGTCTTGAAATTGTGAGATCAAGAAATCCACCCACCTCAACCTCCCAAAGTGCTAGGATTACAGGGGTGAGCCACCTACGCCCAGCTTCAATAAAGCTACTTTTGAAAGAGATGTTAAGAGACCCAATAAATTGAGATGTACATTTCAATATTGTTCTAAACAAATAAGTTGTTATTAAAAAGTTTTTGAGACAATTAGGGAAACTGACACATTGCCTAAGTATTAATGATATTAAGGAATTCAAGTTAAACTTTTTAAATGGAGTAATGATATTCCAGTTATGTTACTTAAAAGTATGGTCATTTAGATGTAACACCGTGAATGAAACATTTATGAATGATTTATGATAATCCTGAAGGAGGAGGAAGTTTGTAGCAATACTTGAAACAAGAATGGCCATGATCAGATAACAGTTTAAGCTGAACAACTTACCTGGAGGCTTTTTACACTAATATTTTATATATTTTTCAGTAATATAATGTTTTAATACAGAACTAAAACTAAAGAAATATTAAGGAACCTTAAACATTCTTTATGCCTACTTGTTAAAGAATTAAGAAATCAAGACATGCATGTTAAAGATTTGCTGATTCTTTCATAACTAAGACAACCTAATAAAAGTTAATAAATTCCAGAAAGAACAGGTTTTATATTAAGACCACAAAAGAGGTGCTTGTTATTGACAGATTTTGTTTGTTTGCTTATTTTAAAGAACATTATGTCTTAACAAAGAACTAGATCAAAAAAAGTGCAAGGTATGTAAGAAATGAACCTTGAAAATAATATACAGACATCAAAAGCAAAGCAAATAATAGAATTCAGATTAGTTACAATTGGTACCCTCTTTGAAAGTATCACCCTGCTTTGCTATAGTGGCTCAAGACACTGAAAGGAAAAAAGGCCAAGGGGAAGAAGGTAGCCCCAGCCCCTGCCATCATGAAGAAGCAGGCGGCCAAGCAGGGGATGAATCCTCTGTCTGAGAAAAGGCCAAGGAACTTTGGCACTGGACACAAAGGACATCTAGCTCAAAACGGACCTCACTCATTCTGTCAAATGGTCCCACTACATTCAGTTGGAACGGCAAAGACTTATCCTCTACAAGTGAAAGTGCCTCTTGCCAGTAGCCAGTTCAGCCAGGCCTAGGAGGCTTGCCCACAAGCACAGACCAGAGACAAAAGTAAGAGAAGCAGCAGGGACTGTAGGCCAAGGCTAAGAAGAAAGCTGCCAGCAAAGGGGACACCCCCACTAAGAGACCAACTGTCTTTCGAGGAGGGTTTACCATTGTCACTACCAGCTGGTGGTGACTGCACGTGATGTAGACCCCACTGAGCTGGCTGTTTTCCAAACTGCCCTGTGTCAGTAGGTGTGGGTCCCTTACTGCATTATCAAGGGGAAGGCCAAGGCTGGGGTGTCCATAGGAAGACCTGTAGCACTGATGCCTTCACTGCTCCTCGGAAGACAAAGGAGCTTTGGCTAAGTTGATGGAGGCTATGAGGACCAATTACAATGACAGATAAGATGAGATCTATCATCACTGGGGAGGCAATGTCCTGGGTCTGAAATCTATGAATCATGCGCCAAGCTGGAAAAGGCAAAGGCTAAGGAAGTTGCTACTAAACTGGGCTAAACCTACACTGTTAAATTTTCTGTATGTATGTATGTATGTATGTAAGTAGGAATCAATCAATCAATCAATCAGTATTATCCTTCAGCCAGAAAAAAAATTATATCTGTCTGATACTGTTTACTGGAATGCACCTCATTCAAGAATATAACTACAGATGCCCCTTTTGCCTTCTATTTTAATATCTGAAGTATAAAATCACCAAGGACAGGCTCCTTAACTTTACTCCCTACTGACCAAAAGTTACTACAAAAAACGCTGTTATGACAATCCTATGACACGTGAGTATTCCATTTCCCATCTGAATTGGCACTGAATGTAGTTTTGCTGGCAGTTTTAGGAAAGGCTGAGTGTTCAGCAGGAAGAGATATATTCTTTGGTTCTGAGAAGGACTGACGGCAAGTATATTCCTAAGAGTTGTGACAGCATCATAATAACAGTTACTACTTTAAGTTTGATCCCTTCCTTCATTGTGAGTAATTCGAAGACCTTCATAGTCCTTCATTTATATCACAAATCTTGGCAAGGAATTTTCTATTAAAGTTGCTTATGTGGTCAAATCCATGGTAATATAAATAATGCTGTGTGCACATCTGATAAGTTATACGTTTGGGTGAAATTACAGAACAAATCAAACTGCTTTAACCACAGTTCTCTTTATTTTGAAAATAAATGGGACAACAGCTAACATTTACTACATGCTGTGTCCCAGATGCTATTCAAAATGCTTTCCATTAATTATCTTATGATAATTGATCCCACAAGTTAGATATAATTAATATCTCCACTTTACACAAAGCAAAATCAAAGTACACAGAGGTCATATGGTGGGCAACTAAATGGAAGGGCAGTTTCAAATCCAGTGGTCACATCTCCAAAGCCCACACTCAGTCTCCATATTCTTGAGATTTAGGGAATGCCACTTCCATTATGGCAATGCCTTTTCACCGGAATATCTGAAAAAGTACAGTGAATCAAAGAAAGTGGGTTCTAGAAATAAAGCTTTACTAACAAGATACTTGGCCGGGCAAAGTAAATTTAACCTAACATTAAGAAAATCTTCATTGTTTAAGCAAATATATTTGGAAACAAATTACAGTAACAAATTCGTTGCAGTCCAGGCACAGTGGCTTATGTCTGTAATCCCAGCACCCTGGGAGGCTGAGGCAGGAAGATCACATGAACTCAGGACTTTGAGACGAGCCTGAGAAACATAGCGAGACCACTGGCTCTACTAAAACAAAACAAAAACAAAAACAGAAAAAATAGCTAGGCACAGTACTGCATGCCTGTAGACCCAATTCCCATCTGAACTGGCACTGAATGAAGTTTCCTAAAACTGCCAGCTATTAGGAAGCTGAGGCAGGAGGATGGCTGCAGCCCAGGAGTCTGAGGTTGTAGTTAAGCTATGATGATGCTACTGTACTCCAGCCTGGGCAATAGAGCAAGACTCTGTCTCAAATAAATAAATTTATCTTTGTAAAATATGCATTATGACATTTTACAAAATATTCCCTACATGTTGGCCACCTCTTTATAAAATTTCATAATGAATATTTTTATAAATAACAATACATTTAGCTACAATTTCCCATTTTACCTATGTATGGGGACTTAGGGGCAACCTTTGGGACACCCATAAATAAATAAAAAATAATTAATTGGAGATATCTTGTACTATTGCTTCCTCAACATTTTCTTTCTTAACACTTTATTATAACATTTTATTATTTATTTTTTATTTTTCACATCATATTCCTAGACAGGGAAGTTCTCAGTGATCCTGGCAGCTTTTCATCAGACTTACAGAACCAACATCTTCTCTCCTTTTTGGTTCTTACAAGCAGGGTGGTCTAAATGGCACTTCTGCCATTCTGACTAGTCACTACTATTAGGAACAAGAATGTCTGTGCACAGTGCCTGGTTTAAATGCTGGCTCTGCACCGATTAGCTAAGTCACCTTAGGGAAGTTACTGAACCTCTATGTCCCAGTGTGAGAATGATAACAGTATATTCTCCTTACACATTCAGTAGTAAGGAGCTGACTTTGTTAAGACATGGAACTATTTAGAGCAGTTCTTGGCACAAGATAAATGTCCTGTAAATATTAGATTTATTCTTAAAATACAAAGAGTTGTCACAGGTATGCTTGGGCATTAGAAAACCATGTGAAAAGGAACAATTAATACTTCTTTAATGAAAGGAGGAAGGAAAGAAGGAAATAACACATCAGTAAAATGGGTCAAATTCAAAGAAAATGTCTGGATTGTACATTTGCACAAAAGTGGGAGTACACTAACTTCCTCTAGTAAGAAGTTCTAAAACTGAGAGGGGCCCTAAGAGTACATTTTGGATAAATGCCAAGAGCTTGGGTGTTAAATCAACATTTCAGGCAAAATTGAGACCAGAGAGCGTCACTACCATTGAATGTATTTCTTAGATACCAGCCTAATTTTGAAATTTCAAAAAACTGTAATTGTATTATTAGACATTTTAGTACTAATTTTAAAGTTTGACAAGATGGTGCAGAAACAATTTTTGAGCATGGTCAGCCATCACAGACTCTCCACTGCGCAGCACCTGCACCTAAATAGATGTGTACTTTCTCTATAGCAGAGGGGACAGACAGATTTGATGACTGACTCTGCCAGGACACTACAGACAGTGAGATTGCCACCAAGTCGTGAAATGTTATTTTGTCTTTCACAGTGACTAATTTGAATAATTACTTTGTCTAATACTGTGAATGCTAGATTATCTCAGTCAATTCTATAGAATAGAATAACGCTATACTTTTTTCTCTATATTCTGCTTTATATTAACCTGAATTGGTATAAGTATTTATTGGCTCAAAAGGGATATAATGTTTTCCTGAAGGTAACTCATTAACTCTCTTTTTCAATATTCATATAAACTGTTTATCTAGTTCCCTAGTTAATTCATTATCTAAATATTCATATTAACTGTTAACCCTGTTTATTTTAATTAACTAGATTTCTTAGGTTTCTTTCTTTCTTTCTTTTCTTTTTTTTTTTAAGGGACAAAGTCTTGCTGTGTCACCCAGGCTGGAGTGCAGTGGTATGATCACAGCTCACGGCAGGTTTAAACTCCCAGGCTCAAGTGATCCTTCTACCTCAGGTTCCTGGTAGCTAGGATCACAGGTGTGCCCCACTGCACCTGGCTAATTTTTCTTATTTATTTATAAAGATAGGGGTCTTGCTATGTTACTCAGGCTGGTCTCAAACTCCTGGGCTAAATCAATCCTCCTAAAGGGATAGGAGCACCCAGCCATTTGTTCTGAATAGCAAACAGCATTCACAATCATCAATTACCACAGCATTTTGCTCTCGACAAGTAACAGTAGCAGATGCTGACAGAGCCCTAACTATATGCCATGAACCACCTCTAAGTCATCTGCAGACACAGCCAATCCTTACAACAACTCTAAAATGTAGAGACCTTATTATCCTATTTTACAAATGAAGAAAACTGAGCCACTAAAGAAGACAAATAATTTGCCCAACTAGTAAGTAAAAGAGCTGGGATCTGAACTCAGTACGTTGGCTCAGCTTCTGTGCTCTTAATCACTAGACTCCCTGGCCTTCTGGATGAGTCAGAGTTAGACATGCAAGGGGTGAAGGGGGGTTGAGAAAATCATACAGAAAAACAGGGAAGCAACATGTGTGAAAGCTGTGTGGTGGGCATGAGGGCAGGGGCAGGGGCAGGAGAGAAATATGTTTGAGGTCATCAAATTAGGCACAGGAGCATCCATACTTGAAAGGTTCTGCAGGGCCAGACCAGGTAGGATCATGCAGATCAGGACAAGGGAGAGAAAAAGGACAGGAAGCTACTAGGGGGTCTTCAGCAGGGGTAGGGCCATCACAATCAGAATGCCGAACTTCTGAGTTCAAGTGATCCACCTGCCTTGGCCTTCCAGAGAGCTAGGATTACAGGTGTGCACCACTGTGCCCAGGCAGTAGGCCTAGTTTTTTATGTCAACCACCTCCATATGTTGACTGGTTTGTTACAGTCTCCTGGGTGGCCAACTTATAGAGGCTTTACTATATTTTAGACTTAGTATGTAAATGACAATTTAAGCCACAAGAGTACATTAGATCCTATAAAGAGACTCTTGAGAAAAAGAAGAGGGCCTAAGTCAGACTCCTTAAGAATTTGACATTTTAAGAGACCAGAAGATGAGGATGTGACTGCAAAGAAAACGCTGAGAGGCTAAAGAAAAACCAGAAGACCGTAGTTATCACAGAAACTAATGGGAGAGTGCATTTAAGAAGAAATCAATAAAGTCAAATGCTTCTGAGAGGTAAGGAAAGACACAGATTGAAACATGTTAGATTTGGAGATGTTCTGATTGTTTCAGAAGGGCAAGTAGGCCATAAACCAGACTCAGGATGAAGTCAGAGGGAAGGAAATGAAGAAAGAGTATATTCAACTCTGAAAAAGGTAACTAGAAAAGGATGTGGGGTTGAGAAAAGACACTTAAAATAAAAGATGGAGTACATTTAAAATGTGGATTGGAAGATCAGAGTTGGGAGGCAAGGGATGAATATAGTGAATATACCAAACAATGGGAGAAGCTAACTGACAGTGTGAGGTCTCTATAAAGTCAGAAGAGGATCCAAAGCAAAGAGGGAGGAGGAGAGATAGTGTCTATTTTACCCTAAGGGAAAGACGCCAGGAGGGGTGCAGATGGAGTGGGAAGATATTGTTCCCACCTGATGGTCCTAACTTCTCTGAGACATAGGAGCTAACTTCTATCTGGAAAATGAAAGAGGATGTGTGGGTACAGGGGTGACTGGGGAGGGATAAATTGGGGCAGTGCAAGCATTCTGAAGCGGTAAGAAGAATCCAAATAGTCTTTGTAGAAGGTGAGAAAAAAGAGTGGATCCAAGAACCAGGAATTGCTGGGGGGTGTTGAGGGCCCATTTCAGAACATCGGAGATCAAGAATTTACGGGGTTCCGTTTTGTGACCTGCAGTGCTCAGCTCTGAGTGCAAGCAGAGAGAAGGTAGATGGGAGTCAACCAGGAAGAAAGTCTGCTAGCAAGGTGCAACAAAAATCCAAAGGGCAAGGGAAGTGAAGGGGCAAGGGTACTTAAGAACTTGGCGAGGGTCCTAGAGATAGACCACAGATTTATGTTACATGAGAAAAGAGGTAGGCTGGACCGGGAGAAAATAAAAGGATAAGAGCCTAGAGGTCTGATGAAAGTTAGGCTCCTCACGGCAAAGGCATTTAGCAAGCTGCTGTTGGATAGGATGGTGTGGGAAGAAAATAGAGTATTTGAATTTAATTCATTAACTACCATTAATAATCATTCACTAGATTACTTGAATTATTAGCCTGATCATTACTCATTACTACATTAAGATTAGCAGCTCTGTGATATGACAAGGGGTTAAAATTCCTACCCTGTGAAGAGCTCTTAGAAATTATTAAGAGAAAGACCAATAACACAAAGGAGAAAATGAATGAAACACCCTACTTGACTGGAGATTCCTCTTCCAGGGTGGCCTGGGACTCCTCCATCACTGTGGACTCGTCCATGGGTGCTGCTGGCTCCACATCACTGAAAAACAGCAAGAACCTCTCTAGTCATACAAATATATTCAGATCAATGCCTTTGTTAAAATATATTATCAAAGTAACATAAAACATTTTAAGATTGGACAAAGCACATTTTAATGTCCTTTTTCTTAAGGACGTGCTCTTCAAGGAATTATACCCATACAAGGACCCACCTCAAAATGAAAATGAGAAAATGGTCTGAATTGTTTATCTATACAAATTATTCCCCCCAAATGTGAAAAGTTCTTTAAGAAACAGAAGTTTCCACGAATGATCTAAGGTTAAGAGCAGATTTTAAATGATCTGAAAAATAAGCACTCTAGGAAACCAATGTGGGTGGACTGCTTGAGCTCAGGAGTTCAAGACCAGCTTGAGCAATGGTGAGACCCTGTCTCTAAAAATATGTAGGCGTTGTGGTGGGTGCCTGTAGTCCCAGCTACAGTCTTGACATAGCCCTAACTATATGCCTCAAACCAAGAGTTTGAGGTTGCTATGAGCTGTGATGACAAGGCACTCTACCAAGGGTGACAAAAGTGAGACTTTGTCTCAAAAAAAAAAAAAAAAAAGGAAAGAAAAATATTCAAAACTTTTTATGCTAGAAAACTAAGTATTAAAAACAGCCACAAAAATTCTTAAATTACAATTGTTAAAAGACTTACTAAAAATAAGAATATGCCATATCAAACTTTTAAAAAATGGTGAGAAAGGGCAGTGCCTGTGGCTCAAAGGAGAAGGGCGCCGGCCCCATATACTGGAGGTGGCGGTTTCAAACCTGACCCCGGCCAAAAACTGAAAAAAAAAAAAAAAAAGGGCAAGAAAGTGGAAAATAGGGGTATGATTGCAAACAAGGTGGTGATAACTATTATAAAAAAACAAAGCTTTAAAGCATTGATTTATACCATCACATCTAAATACATAATTGACAGATTAGAAATGATAACACAATGAAAATTAACTTGAATTTTAATACACACGATCTTAATTTTTCTTTTTTATGTTACTGTCAATCCCACCTCAACATTATATTAAAAAAAAGGTCCTGACAAAAGAAATTTCATTTGCAGTAAACTACTAAAACTAGTCAATATAAATATACCCATTAGAAATATTTTATAATCTATATAGAAGCCAGCAATTTTTCAACCTATTCAGGAAAAAGCTTCAATAACAGATTTAAAAATAAGTTACTCTTTTTTTTTTTTTTTTTTTTTTTATAGAGACAGAGTCTCATTCTATTGCCCTCGGTAGAGTGCCGTGGCATTGCACAGCTCACAGCAACCTCCAATTCCTGGGCGTAGGCGATTCTCTTGCCTCAGCCTCCAGAGTAGCTGGGACTACAGGTGCTGCCACAACACTACTGTGGCTATTTTTTGTTGCAGTTCAGCGGGGCCAGGTTTGAACTCACAACCCTTGGTATATGGGGCTGGCGCCCTACTGACTGAGCCACAGGCGCCGCCCAAAAATAAGTTACTCTTTTAAAAAAGTAAACATAAATTGAATGGCAATAATAGAATATACTTTTTCAATTCAACAAAATAATATAATTTGCCAAAATAATCGTTGCTAATTTTGAAATGTAATTATGTTGTGCTTTTGGTCACATGGTTCTATAACAGCTGTAAGTTTAACATTAGTTTTATGTTTATTCTCAACTCTAAGCTAAATAATCAATTTTAAAAAAGAACTTGTTATTTCTTTTACACAAAAATTGAAGTAACTTAAAAAAAAAATAAAAAAAGGTCCTAAATCGAATGTGCTCTGTAGATGGGAAGAGCATGGCTGCTGGTCTATCCAGAGGAAGCCCCTTCATAAGTGGTCACATCATACTCATCCCAGCAGGGGCTAAACATCCAGTAGCCCCAAAGTCCAGGAGAGGAACAGTGCCAAATTACTCCAACTTTTCCTTTATTCCCTTGACCATAAAATAAACCAATAAAAAAGCAGGTTTCCTGACAGTGTGAACCTTTTGACGATTAAAAATCACAAAAGAGTTGTTAAGATAATGTGGGTGGGTGGGGGGCAGAATACAAAAAGCAAAGAGACTGTAAAAATCAGCAGACCATACATGTGAGCAATTGAATTTATGGAAAAGAAAAATAACAGATGTTTCCCCATGCTGACCTAAATTATCTTATGAATAAACATAAAACTAATGTTGGACTTACAGCTCTTCTAGAACCATACGACCAAAAGCACAAAATAATTACATTTCAAAATTAGCAACAATTATTTTGGCAAATTTTATCATTTTGAAACAAGTAAATTGCCAGTGTTGGATTTATTAGAAGGAAGATGTAGCCCCAAGGCCTATGTTTATATTAATATTTTGACATCAGTTACATTAGTACAGATAATGCCTGTTTGTGTAAACACATTTCACCAAATGATGTTAAATACTTCATAGCTCTGTCAGTGAAGTTCAAATTTAATCAGGCTTCACACTTAACCAAATCTTTAACAGCAAACAGATTTTCATCAAATGCTGCTTGATAATGACATGAAAATGTCTTATTCTTCCCAAGAAAAGTAAGAAGGCAGCATTATTGAAAACTGCATTCGTGTCTACTCTAATTGTTTATTTATTTTTATTTTATTTTATTTTATTTTTTTGAGACAGAGCCTCAAGCTGTCCCCCTGGGTACCAAGTGCCATGGCTTCACTGCTCACAGCAACCTCCAACTCCTGGGCTCAAGCGAGTCTCCTGCCTCCATCTCCCAAGTAGCTGGGACCACAGGCGCCCATCATAACACCCAGCTATTTTTTTTTTTTGGTTGCAGCCGTTGTTTGGCGGGCCCGGGCTGGAATCGAACCCGCCACTTTAGGTGTATGTGTCTGGCGCCTTAGCCGCTTGAGCCACAGGCACCGAGCCTACTCTAATTGTTAACAAGAAAATATCTGATATACTTTTTAACTATTGCAAATGGAAAAAACCCTATTTTTAGCATAAATACTATCAAACTACTGAAGTAGACCAACCAAAACTTACATCTGTCACTGGAATGATTCAATCACACCAGTTTGAAATCACCTTCTCCTTAAGTCGAGTTATCACTGCTGGTATCTTCAAACAAGAATACTAAACTATGGTAAAATTCTCACTTACCACGTACCTACTCTATGTTGTGAAGCACTTGGCCTTTGTCAGGCATGAACACATCACTTATGTGTTAGATTCACCTCTTCTGATTTCTCTCACTGATCAACAGTACAACACATAGCTCGACTATGCTCCGTTGTCATGACGTCAAGTCAAAATCTCAATTTATTAAGAAATTAGTCTTACCCTAAGTAAATCTTTCAGTTACAAATTAATTACCTTCTAAGCGTTTTAACTCTTCTAACTTACAAACCAACCCAGAATGACTGCTATGGAGGTGTGTGTCACTTTAACATTAGGACATGCCAGCCTACCAGGAGCATGTGTGGTCACCTCTTTACATTACAAGGCCAATGCTGGCCCCCTGGGATAAGTAACCACATGAAGCCAAAATGACTTTAAGTTCAAACAAAACTAAAAAGGAGTGGCAGTATCAGATAAGGTAGTAAATCAGGTGATTTAGAAAGGGCCTGTACTACCTTGGTTGAAACATATTATCAAAGTAAAATAAAACAAAATTAAAAGGGACCTTATGGAACCCCTGATTGAAAAACACTTAAGTGCTTCTTTTCAAGGACAACACAGATGAGCACTGGTAGTAAATCTAGAGTTGTTACATTTGATATAATTTTTTACTTTTGTCTTTAAGGATCACAATTTGAGAAAAATAAGTTCATGCAGAAAGCTCATATTCTTCCAAAGAAGAAGTGAGGAGGTCTGGATCCCTCAAGCCTTCAAACTAGCGGAAAGCCTGCTACACAACATTACTTAGGCTGCGCTGCCCTGGAGCACATCCTACATCTTTCTGTGCAGACATCAGGAAGGCAGCATCCCCGCAGCTGTGAAATGACAGTAACAGAGCAGACCACGTACCTACTTCTAACTAGCAAAATAATTAGCACTGATCTGAGGCATCAAGAAACCTCTGAGAAATATGCCCATTCTGTGCTGCAGGTGAAACTTGTCATTAAGCTTTGATCTGCAAATTGAGATGGAACATCATAAATCTGTAAGAATTATGGAAGGTCACTGAAAACTAGACTATCCATGAATTTAAAAAGCAACCCAAGGCATGTGCAAGTGTACTATGCCATAGACTTGGGGCAACAGCAAATACATGGTCATCTGTCACAAACTGATTTGGCTAAAGCAAGATAAGAGAATTTTAACAACATTTTCAAATCTCATTGTAACATAGCAAAACTGTTTTAAAACTTATCTCGCTAAACAAAAGCCTAAAACCAATCTATACTCGGGGGCACACGAGTAGAGTACCCACAAACATAAAGCACAACACAGAAGACATCACTTTCAAGAAAAACAAATAAAGACCCAGAGATTTCCATTTCAGTGAAGGTTCTCAGAGGATACGTGTTTGCACCATACCTGGTATCTTTACCTGATCCCCAGGTGTGAACTCCACATCCAGCCATGTTGTCTTCGGTTCTGGTTGCTCTAAAGAAAGAAAGAATATTCCCTTGAACTGAAAGGGGCTCTCTCACCAATCTCCAGATCAGAAAAAGTTGATCATAAAGGTGTCCCAAGATCAGCTTCCCACAAAAATAACAGCATACTAATATAACTAAATATTGACACGTAATGAACAGATTTATACCACGTTTTATAAAAGTCTCAAAGTAAAATAGCACTTACAAACTTACATTTTATCACTCCCACCATATCTTTCAAAGTCTCGTTTCCCTCTCTGGTCAAAAGTGTCAAAAGTTCTGCTGCCGGGACCACCTCTGCCTCTGCTTCGCATCCCCCCTCTCGGGCCTCCACGTCCTCTCAGTGGTCTATCTCGATCAAACCTATCAGCTGGTCTAGGAAGAGATGGGTATAATAAAAAGTGGTGAATTAGGCCTTTTCAAGAAAAATGTTCTGAAAGAAAATTAGGGCTATAGCTAAGAATGGCAGCTTGAAAAATAAGTTAACCTTTATTGAGCACATACAATAGCTGGTATTGTTCTGAGCACTTTACATACAGTAAAACTTAATTCTCACAAATCTGTAACACACAACTATTGCCCACAGATGAAGAAACTGATGCACAGAGGAAGTAGGTAACTTGTCAAGTCACACAACTGCTTAGTGGTGGAGCCAGACCAGGAGAAGCAGACATTGTACTAACCTGAGTGGGGCATCCTTTCTCTCTCTGGATCTAGTTTCTTTATTTAGAAAATGAAGATGTTAGTTATGGTTCACTGCTGTTCTAATATTAAATATTTAAGTTAAATTTGTAATGTTTTACATAAGAAAAGTGGTTAAACTTCAAATTAAGTTCCCTCCCAAACCTCTCTCTCCTAAAGTGATATTTGGGACCAAAACCCTTAACCTGCTACAACCTGACTTCTATTCCATTATTCCAAGGACAGCTGAAGACCTTGTTATTTCCTCTGATCTGTTTGGCTTCTCTTTTTCTGCCTGCCCTTAAAAAATATTATTTTTGGAATAAGTAATACCCAAACACAGTACAAAATTCACAATGCTCCTCAGCCATTCAATTCCACTCCTCAGAGGCAGCCACTTCTAGATTCACATAAAGGGAAAAGCTCTGTGCCTTGCCTTTCACACCTAACCATAAGTCTTGGCACTCTCAACAGAGCTGCCTCCCTCATCCTTCTGGATAGCCGTCTGTCCTTAGCCATGTCAGCATTGCCACCTCTCTATTCTTATGCACTGCCTCCCTGTCTCTGTGCTAGTTGACCCTGGGTTGCTTATTTGGGTCACTCTCTGATTTTAGGACATGCAGCCAGTTGCTTCCTGGACCCTTCCATCTGCACACCCCTGGTCCAGTGCAGGGCCCTGTTTCTGCTGTGGTCCCTAACTCACAATCCAAGAGAACATCAGTGACTCCTTCATCTTCTTCCCCTCTGCCACATGAGGTTCTAGCTCTAGGGTGTGATTACCCACTCACTTTTCATATCCACCTTCCTGCCATGTCTCTGGTCACTGTTAAACTCTAAGGATTTGTTTCCCCTCCACGAGACTCTACGCTCCCTGTAGGAAAGGACCATACCTTGTCACCATTATAACCCTAGTTTAATAACTGGGTTACATTAAATATTTTTTCATTTGTCAAGGCTTTTAAAAACATTTAAAGCAACAATGAATTGCTTAATGAAGATCCTGGTATCAAAAAATCTAGTTAAGTTTGGTACATTTTTAGAACAGAATAGAGAACCAAGAGATTAATCTAGCTACTTATTGTCATTTGATCTTTGACAAGCCTATCAAAAATATTCAGTGGGGAAAAGACTTCCTATTTAACATATGCTGCTGGGTGAACTGGCTGGTGACATGTAGAAGACTGAAACTGGACCCCCACTTTTCACCATTAACAGATAGATTCTTGCTGGATAAAAGATTTAAACTTAATACATGAAACTATAAAAATACTAAAAGAGAGTGCAGGGAAAACACTTGAAGAAATTGGTCTAAGAGAATATTTTATGAGGAGGACCCCCCCAGGCAATTGAAGCAACACCAAAAATACATTACTGGGATCTGATCAAACTAAAAAGCTTTTGCACAGCCAAGAGCACAGTAAGTAAAGCAAAAAGAGAACCTTCAGAATGGGAAAAGAATTTTGTAGGTTATGCTTCTGACAAAGGTCTGATAACTAGAATCTACAGAGAACTCAAACCAATCAATGAAAAAAGAACAAATAACCCAATTTCTATGTGAGCAAGAGACTTGAACAGAAACTTCTCTGATAAAGATAGGTGCATGGCCTACAAACACATGAAAAAATGCTCATCATCTTTAATCATCAGAGAAATGCAAATCAAAACCATTTTGAGATATCATCTAACTCCAGTTAAGATTAGCCCATGTCACAAAATCCCAAAACTACAGATGTTCACGTGGATGTGGAGAGAAGGGAACACTTCTGTATGGCTGGTGGGAATGCAAACTAATATGACCTTTTTGCAAAGAAGTTTGGAGAACACTCAAGGAACTAAAAATAGACCTACCGTTCAATCCTGCAATTCCTCTACTAGGTATATACCCACATGATCAAAAATTATTTTACAACAAAGACATTTGCACCAGAATGTTTACTGCAGCCCAATTCATAATAGTCAAGACATGGAAACAGTCCAAGTACCCATTGGCCCATGAATGGATTAACAAATTGTGATATATGTACACCATGGAATACTATGCAGTCATAAAAAAGATGGAGCTTTCACATCTTTTACGTTTACCTGGATGGAGCTGGAACATATTCTTAGTAAAGTATCTCAAGAATGGGAAAAAAAAGTATCCAATGTACTCAATTCTACTATGAAATCAATATATAACCACCTACATACTCATACAAATGGCAAAATATAACTATAATCCAGAAAGTAGAAGGAAAGAGGAGAAAGAGGGGAGGGGAGAGAGGATGTGGGAGGAGGGAGGGTATTTGGGGGGACCTCAACCTAATGTGCATGATGCAATAGTACATTTCAAAACTATTAAGAAATGAGTATAATTTTAATAGATGTGTTACTTAGTTCAATGTAAACATCTTTATAATTCCTTTACTACATAATATGTATCTTTTTTATAAAGGTTGGTGAGGACTTGGGAATCCTGTACTCCACTTAGGATGTTTCATTTGTGACAAACTCATGAGCTGATAGAAAGAAAATCACCTTGAGCCACGCACTCTGTTTACAACAGTCTGATAAGTAGTCAGGAGTAGCTGCTTTATACACAAGGAGACTCATGGAGGTGGTGCTGTTTAATGGGTTCAGTTTCAGTTTGGAAAGAAAAAAGTTCTGGAGATGAATGGTGGTGATGACTGTACAACACTGCAAATGTACTTAATTAATGCAATACTTAAAAATGATTAAAATGGAAAATTTTATGCTATATAGATTTTACCATGATTTTTAAAAATGCTTCTTTATGGAAGATGGAGGGGGGTAAACATCTGAGTAATTCTTTCAGAATAGGAAGTGATTTTGGCTCAGTGTCCGCAGCACAGTAGTTATGGCGCCAGCCACATACACCGAGGCTGGCAGGTTTGAGCCCTGCCTGGGCCAGCTGAACCACAACACCTGCAAAAAAAATGGCTGGGCATTGTGGTGGGCGCCTGTAGTCCCAGCTACTGGGGAGGCAAAGACAGGAGAATTGCTTAAGCCCAAGGGTTTGAGGTTGCTGTGAGCTATGATGCCAGGGCACTCTACCAAGGGAGACATAGTGGGACTCTGTCTCAAAAAAGAAAAAAGAAAAAAAAAAAAGAATAGGAAGTGATTTTAAATGACCAGCAGTAAACCACAGAAGGAAGAGCCAAAATGTATCCAGAGACAGACTAATTTCCTAATAGTCTATGTCTTCAGAGTTCAACTAAGTTCATTTGGAGCATAAGGAAAATTTCTTACTGTATTAAAAACAGCAGTTGCACTCCCATTATATGTACTGATGTAGCTGATCTCTGCAGCAAAGACACACCGAGAACTAATCTTAGCACCATTTCCAGCAGTGTGTCTGTGGGAAAATATGCTCTGCCTAAACGGTATAAGATTCCACCTCAACTGGCTATGTCAAGAGTACTGTACACATCGTTGAGCCTGGGTCTGTTTCTTTACTTACAAATCGAGAGGGCTGAATTGAGATAATCTCTCAAGATTATCAAATTCTATAATTCTGTCCAATAAACATGTATAGGTGTGAAAAAAATTCAAGGTGACACCCTTTTCACTACCAAATGAGCAAAGATCAAACTTTATCATATCCAACTTTGGAGAAAGTGCTATGAGAAACGCTATCATAGATTATCAGCGACAAAGCAAATTGATAGGTTACGAGAATAATGATGTGTCACTGTGCATCAGCAGCTCTCCCAATTTTGTTTGTATGCACAACACACAAACCATCCTCCTTTGCACTGAAGTACAGGATGGGCCCTGATTTGGAAACACAACCCCCTCACCTGAGAACCACTGTTTTATGACCCTAACTGGGCCTTGGACTTCTAGGACTCCATCATGAAAACTACATATATAAACAGCTAATCACTAGGTATTATTTATAAAGCAAAAAAACAGAAGCTGAGCAAAGGTCCAACATTAAGGAGATGATTATGTTAAAATGCATCCAAACAAGACATCACTAAGCATTTTTAGTGACATGGAAAAGGCTTATGCTTGTCAAGTGGAAAAGAAAGAATATAAAGTACTCAGTGTATATCCATTGTCATCTTAATATCTATCATGAATAAAAAAGAAAGGAGGAAAATAGGCCAAGTCTTAAAAATAAACCATCTCAGATGGTCAAATAGGTGGTTTTAATTTTTTAATAATTTTTTTTTTTTTGGTGGGGGCTGGATTTGAACCCGCCACCTCTGGCATATGGGACCAGTGCCATACCCTTTTGAGCCACAAGTGCTGCCAATTTTTTAATGATTTTATTCATTTTCTAAATTGTCTAGAGTGACTATAAATTATTTTTATTAAACATTTTATGAAACTTATGAGGAGTTATCAGAAGAGTATTTTTTAACTGAGAAAAATATCTTTTGATATCACATGACTAAAAAATTCAAATTTTCTTGAAAGTAAAAATTCCCTACCTATTTCTAAAGTGATGTACTGAGAACACATTATTTCTGTCATGTTCCTGCCAAAAGTACATAACTTCATTCTATGAGGCAACATCAAAAGGACTCAAATTCTGGGGTCTGCTACCAAACTGGCCATACTCTGCAAAAATGTCAAAGTCGGCTGCATGCTGTGGCTCACACCTGTAATTCCTGCACTTTGGGAGGCTGAGGCTTTGGATCACTTGAGGCCAGGAATTTGAGACCAGCCAGAGTAATATAGTGTGACCCCATCTCTACAAAAAATAAAAATAAAGGCTCGGTGCCTGTAGCTCAAGTAGCTAGGGCATCAGCCACACACACCGGAGCTGGCAGGTTTGAATCCAGCCTGGGCCTGCCAAACAACAATGACAACTACGACCAAAAAACAGCTGGGCATTGTGCAGGTGCCTGTAGTCCCAGCTACTTGGGTGGCTGAGGCAAGAGAATTGCTTAAGCCCAAGACCTTGAGGTTACTGTGAGCTGTGATACCACAGCACTCTACCCAGGGCGACAGCTTGAGACTCTGTCTCAAAAAAAAAGAAAATATAGGGTGGCATTTGTGGCTTAAAGGAGTAGGGCACTGGCCTCATATACCATAGGTGGTAGGTTCAAACCTGGCCCCAGCCAAAACCTGCAAAATAAATAAATAATAAAAAAATAATAAAAAATAATAAAAATAAAAAAATAATAAAAATAAAAAAATTGGCTGGACATGGTGGTGTGCACCTATAGTCTCAGCTACTTGGGAGGCTGATGCAGAATTCCTTGAGGTCAGGAGGTCATGACCTATAATTGTACCATTGTACTTCAGTCTGGATGAAAGAGCAAGATCCTGTCTCAAAAAAAAAAAAAAAAAAGACAAATTCATAAAGATAAAACTAAGGAGCTATTTCAAATTAAAGGAGACAAATTCCATGCACATTCCTGGACTGAATTTTGAACAAGAAAACATGTCTGTTTTTGTAAAAGAACATTATTAGGATGACTGGTGAAATCTGAGGAAACTCTATAGATTACATAATTTAGAGAGTTAGGTAACAGTACTGTATTAATGTTCATGAGTTGATAACTGTGTCACGTTTTTAGGAAATGTATTAAAAGTATTTAGGGAGAAAGGGACATTCCTACACCTTACTCTCCAACAATAAGGAAATAATGTTGTGGGGGGAATGATAAACCCAACATGGTAAAAATTTAGTATCTGGCCAATGTGGATAAAGGGCATATGGGAATTCTCTGTATAATTCTTATGGCTTTTCTGTAACTCTGAAATTATTTTCAAAGAAGAACAAACCTCTCCCCCAACAATCCCATATTTCACCCTACCCCTATTTTTACATATTTGAATTATTTCACTTAATAGACCTCTTCATGTCACATATGAAGATCTATTTTATCCTTTTTAAAGACTAGTCTTGCTACTAAAAAAAAGTGACAACAGGAGTTTGTGGGTATGAACTACAATATCCTTATCTCCACAGAACAGGTCCCTGAAGTGAGAAAAAAAAATACCTAAGTGCTTCCAAAAATATATAGCTCTGATCCAAGAGGCTTTGAATAAGTAAGTCGTCTATGGCCATTACACAGAAAATTTGAAGTAACCCCCCCCCCAAAAAAAAAAAAGGGAAAACAAAAGCAGAACTAAGCCTTTGCATTTCATAACCTTTCTTGTACCAACATGGTAGCAGATATACCATCATAATGTTTTAAATGCGAAACTTCCAGGTGAACAGATCTGCAGATTTGCTTAGCCTTCTCAGACTGGGCTCCAGACTTTTTTTTCCTATGGTTAACAGATCTAGAGAGTATAGTTTTATAAAGTCATATTCTTTATTTAAAACTTATAACCAGGATCCTAAACAGAATTAGTAGTCAAGAATTTGAGAAACTTTGGAAATAATGGTTCCCTTGATGTTTAATCTGTATACTGTTCCAGTATTCTCTTAGCCTTTATTTTCCTTGAAATGTGATTCACTAATTACTTCTGTGTAATGTCAACTCTGAGCTACACAGGTATGAAGATCAAATGAAAGCTTTAGGCAACAAACACCCATCTTGCTAGTGCCAAGCATAAGACACATACTACTACTACTTGTGTACAGATGAGGCATGGACACCACTCCATCACTGAGAAGCGAGGTGAGACTGTGCCTGCCTAAAGACAACCTTATATGTTAGAGTACATTCTAGAGAAGGCATGTAAGCCAGAAATTGGTATTACCCATCACATTAGGTTCTTCTTCAAATCTCATCATAATATTCTATTGATTAACATAGCTACAGAGCTAGTTTCAATCTGGTTGGTAGTTTAAATTAGTAATGCTAAATCAAAACTATAGTTATGTCCTTAGCCCCTAATTATATCCTAATGTCTAGAGCTTCAAAAAAAAAAAAA
>NW_003852401.1:44060661-44089240 GCF_000181295.1 Otolemur garnettii
TGTTTAGCTGACGGGCCAGGTTTGGACCCGCCAGCCTTGGTGCATGTGGCCGGTGCCCTGCCCGCTGAGCTATGGGAGCCACCTTGCTCTTTCTTGATTTTTCAGTTTGGACATTTGTTTATTGACTTTACACTATGGAAGATTAGATTGTAGTTCTGTTATCCCTCTTATCTCCTTGTTCTCCAGATGGGAGAATTAGATGTTAATATCAGCTCTAAAATGGCTTTTTTTTTGCAGTTTTTGGCCGGGGCTGGGTTTGAACCCGTGACTGCCAGCATATGGGGCCAGCACCCTACTCCTTTGAGCCATAGGCGCCGCCCTGCAAGTGTGTTTTTCATAGTTACCAATAAATGATTCATTTTTAATTGTACAATCATCTTGGTTTTCTGAACCAAGATGTAAGGTCACCTATGAGATAAATGAAAGATCCTTCATGTGTCACCTAAAGTAATATGATTTGGTACTTAAATTGGCAAAATATTCCTAGGAATGGCACCATGAAAAGGTCACAAAGGCTATTAGTTTTCTGGAAACCCTTCTGGTTCGCCCACTCTCATGGCTGAGGGCTGACTACAGCACATACTTTTCATCTGTGAACTTCTCAGCTGTAAAGTCCGCCTGCCTCTCGGTCTCATAGGGTCGATATTCCCTGTAGGATCGCCGCTCGGCTCTATCAAGCGTCACCTCTGTGCCCCGGCTATCATTCCATCCTTGCTGCTCCCCTCTTCTGGGAGTTCGCTTCTGGCCTGCCAGTGGAAAATCAAAGCACAGAGCTGGAACACAAATGTCTGGGACAACACAATGGCAAACTTTAAAGGTACTTTTCAATTTTGCTTTTCTAGAAATCAGTGTCACAAGGAAAATTTAGAAAATATCAGAAAAGGAAAACGTTGCTAATAATACTACTGTCCAGAGTCTACTACTTTTTAATAAAACTTTATTATTAAACATGCTTCCCCTGTGTACTGTAAAGTATGGTAAGATAAACTATATAAACTTACCTTTAATTACAAAGGCATCTTCCAATATAGCCTATAACAGCCATGGATATATTTTACTAAATAAACTACATTTCATAAAAGCAGCTGTACCAAAACATGGTATGTAAGCCTTATCAGGAAAATTAAAAAATACATACCCTGCATTTCAGATTATACTCTTAGAAACTCAACTGCACATACAACAAAGGCACTTATACCTTGTCCTCAGCTACTAAGATGTTTGTTTTTAAACAGTTTGTACTGTATATTGTTTTATTTTAAAATAGATTTTCCTGCTCTTTGATGGTATTCACACCTTTTGTGATCCTACTTTTCACATATGAGCCCAAACTGTTATTTGCTAACTCAACAAAGGTACTCAAAAAGTCCTTGAGTCCACTGAGAGTCCAGCATTCAGGTGTGGCAGGGGGAGGGGTGCTGGAACCACTGTAGTCTGTCTTTTCTTCTTCTTATCTTACTTTACTCCTCTCTAGTTTTATGTGTTGTTTGAAAAATTTTAAACAAAGTCTATTTTTGAAACCATCTCATATTTAGTAAAAATGTTGTGGAGAACTTTGTCACTTCTTAAATAATCTTTTAAAAATGTTTATATTTTTGGTATCCATTTAAAAGAGCTCCTCTCAAATACTAAATGCAATTTTTACTAAAGTAACTTCAATTTTTTCTTCGCATAAACTACCCTCACATTAGTTGTATAGCTATAAAGTATTAAATTCATTCAAATGAGTGGGTAGATTTTTTAACTGCTAAATTCCTCTCCCATTTAGACACAAACATGATTTGTAAGGAATGTATGTACATACGCATTTTTCTTTTTTCTCATTTAATATTTCCTACCTGAACTTCTAGTATTTTAAAGCACAAATCATGTTGATGACATCACCAACATAAATTGTATAATTTATTCCTTGCTAACATAATTTTTTTTTCAAGTTTGAAAATCTACACAAAAGATGTAAGTCCAATATGCCATAATTTTAACATCCTATAACCTAGAGATATTTAAATCCAATTTGTATCCTGTAGTGAGGTCACAATCTAAACTTGTGACACGGTTAGGATATGAAAAAGATGTTATAAGTAGACCATCAAGACAGTGACTGACATTGCACCCAGTTACCTAGGAAAATGCAATGTCAGATGTGTAGGCACACACGCTACTAAGAGATAAAAATTGCAAAAGGTGTTCAAAATATAAGGTAGAAAAAAAATCATTATGAAAGTTAATTATCTAATAAGTTGAAAAATATGAGAGATCATGACATAACAGTCATCAGGAAACCTGTCAACAGTAACAACACTTTTCCATACTTTTACCTCAGCGTAAAATAATTTGTCAATACAGCTTCAGATTTCCTGTTTACAACCCATAGTTTAAAGAAAATCTTTTAAGATAAATAAATAAATAACCCTTTTACTCTCTCTATTCAACTACAGAATTATTCTGGTGCTTATCTCATTTTCTTTTTGATTCCTCCAACCGAAATTTGGAACTCACCATTTAAAACTTAAAATATGACATTTACTGTACACTTTATTAAGGCCTCTTGGAACTCTGAACACAGTTAAATATGATTGCCTACTTATTAGAATTACAATACCCTGCAAACATTTCATTCTCCATCAAAACCCCCCAAATGCAAAGACAATCAGTGTCCATTTTTTCCCCCCATAATTTAGTACTAAAAGATCAAGACTGCAACTAACCTAGCTTGCTGTTCTGTGCTGGATCAGCAACTTCAAGTGGACAATGCAAACACTGCATTTCACTAGCCCTTTCCAGTAAAAGACTGGCACATGCAGTTTGATAATTGATCTAAACCAAGTCCATACAAAGAAACAGAATACAATAAAATTTATAGTAAGATGTCCTACAAAATAAAGTTGAGGTTTGGCTCAAAGCCCATAGCTCTGAAAGACTAGAAAAAGCAAAGCTGAAACAGCCTCTGATTAATTCAAGAATGAATGAATTAATTTCAGTGAGCAAAAGTCACCCAAGGATTTACTTATATTGTTGGATAGTCAAACATTAAAAACCTATGTTTCCATGGGAAAATCTTAGGATTTCCAATTTCTTTTGGGATTAAATGTTTCTATATGTCAAACATGTTTTTGTCTATATTAAGCATTCACTTGTAGAATTCTAACTAAATTAAAATTTTTGAGTCTTAGAAAAATACAGTTCTTCATATTAATTAGGGCTACAAAACCTTGAGAGAGCAGCTAACAAACCCATTACAGATAATTTTAGCACAGTAACTACATAAATGGAAAATAACGAGCTGTTTGCTCCTGAAATAACACATACTTAAAAGAACCAGAATGACAAAATTTCCATTCTAATGAGAAAATCAACTAAATATCTTTAAAATCGCTTTCAAAAGCCAGATTAGGTGGACTGCAAAAAAAGTCACAGAAAAAGTAACCTATATTAGCTTCCAGTGTCAAGTGCAAGAATCAGTTTGCAAGCCAGTTATACTATGTAAGTTTAAAGAAAAAAAAAAGGCTCTGTGCTTTTACATATATGTATAAACACAAAATGTTAACAGCAGGAAAAATAGAGGCTCTTCATACATTTCAGAATTGTCTAAAATTTTTATAGCAAAAATATGTGACATTTTTAATTTTAAAAGGCCAAATATCAATACATTACCAGCACTAACTGCAGTTTCTTCTAAAGGATGGACTACATATTATCTTCATTTGTTAAAAAATAAAGAGAGAAAAAAAGCTTAGTCCTCCACAATCTTTTATTAGCATTGTATTTATCTAAAAAGTTTTAAGAGAAAACAAAGAAAGTAATACAAAATTCATAGTATCTCAAGTCTCACTGTTTAGAGAGGCTCATAAATGAACTGCCTATTAGGTGACTTGAGATGTCCAACAGCATTTTTATCATTTTCAACATCTTTTTTGCAGTGACTTGATTTTGATTCTCAGGTAATGACTCTGGATTTAACTTTTTGCAAAGGTAAGCCTTACCTAGTTAAACACGTCAAAGCCCCAATACTTAATACCACGAGGCGTGCTGGGATGCACGAAATTTATCAAGCAAGGAACAACCTCCCAAAAGTTTAGTTCAATACACTGCCAAACGTTGGCTGGAGAAGTCAAACTATATATCCCGATCATGTAACACTCTGCAAACCTTAAGACCACTACCTTATTTCAGGAAAACAGGAAACACTGGTGGAGTGTTGCTGACTATGTCACTGACAGTAATTGCGGTGAGAGACATAAAGTACCTGCCCTGTAGTACACCAAGCTGGCCTTGGGGCCGTTCTTGCTAAACTAGGAGTAGTTTTAACATTCTTGTTAGAAAGGTTAAAAACGCTTTTCTTGAAGCACCCTTGAGTTATGCATGCCATCGTCATTACACGGTGTACTGAAATACGACGCCGGCTGGCTACTGGGAGCTCGTACCCGGAGGGAGCGCAGGCTCTCCGCTCGGGCCGACGTCACAAGCCGCCCAGCGGTCGCCCTTCCCTCCATCACAGAGGCCCAGAGCCCCGGACCCCGGAGCGATTCTCTGCACAGCCGGGCTCTTGTCACCACCCCCGAGGTCGGGGGTGCCTTCCCTTCTTCTCATCACGCTTCTCCGTTTGTCTCTCGACCTGAATCCTGCAAAGGTTGGGCTGGAGGATGGAGAAGGTCCCTGCCAGATCCAGATCTGGAGCCTCGGGATAGCGACCTCAGTTTCTCCCCTCCCCTCCACGCCACCCCAGCAATAGCCCTCAACTTTGTCCAACTTGTTGTAAAGGCTCAGGTCCAGGGTTTTGAGACCTCTTAACTCCAAACCTGCACTGCCCATCCCCGGAACGGAATGGGAAAGGCAAGAAGAGGTGTGAACCCCTGCCTCTCTTCTCCTACCTTCCTTGGCCACAAGGACCCTCAACTCACCAACTCTTTCAGAGCCCTCTCCCCTTTCTGGAACTAGTTCTAGTGGCCCCAGTCTCATAGAGGGTTGGAGTTGAGGGGCGGCAGAGAAGGGGTGACCTTCGTGACCTCATTCTCCTCCCTCTCCCACTTGGGGTGCCCGGGTGCCTGGCGGGACGTGCGTACCGGGCGGCTGTGGGCCACCCCCGGGGCTGTCCGGCTGCTGCGCGCCCGGGGCCGGGAGGCTCTTGCGCTCCTTCTGGGACTCCCTCCGGCAGCCGCCTGCGCCGGGTCTATGCCCAGAGGCCCCGGCTGGGCTTCTGCCGCCGCGGCTGCTGGCTCCTGCCGCCGCCGCCGCCTCATCGCGTCTCTTGCGCTGCAGCTGCTGCTGGCGCCGGCGCTCGGCCTCGCGCAGGATGTCGAACGGGTCCGACTCGTCGTCCAGCAGCTGGTGGAAGCGGTTGGCCACGACGCAGCCGAAACTCTCCTGCATCGCGGCGCCAGCGGCGGCCGCGGCCACGGGGCTCCCCAGAGCACCCTTCATGCCGCCGTGGGCAGCCGACGCGAGCGTGTCTCAGCGAAACCGGCGGCGAGGACCCATCCCGCCCGCCTCCGCCACTGCCTTCCCTGCCCGACCCGGTCTGGTCCCTCCGGGCACCCGCCCCCGCGCTGCCGCAGCCGCCGCTACCGCCCGCCCAGCCGCACCAGACAGCCAATCAGCGCTCGTGGATACGCCCCCATACCTAGTCGTCATCCCTGAAGAGCCAATCACCTGCCGGATGCTGCTACGTCACACGACCTCTGTGCCGCTCCCCCTCCGACTCAGCAGGGAGGGGCAGGGCCCAAGGGGCGGAGCTACCGGCTGGAGAAAGTAGTCTTGAGGTCCAGGCAGCTCGAACTTGCGGATGGGTAGCGGCCATTATGTGGGTTCTCTCTGGGGCTGGTTCCATATACGTTATTGACCACTCTTCTTTGAAGCGTATATGTACGATTAGCCGTTAAACAGCTATATGTTGAGCATTTACAATGTGCTAGGCGTTATGTTGTAGGAGGTACTACCTCCGTGTTTTCATGGATCTTATTCTGCAGACAGAAAAAGTGTCCTGACTGCACAGAATTCCCCATGAGCCTGTAGCAGAGGGACCTGAACTGATTAGAAAGTGACAGTTAAGCTGAGAAAAAAGGATCAAAACGGGCCTCAGGGAGGCAAGCGCAGAAGTCTTGAAGTCGGATGAAATACAAGCCATTGGAGATCAAGGAAAAGCAATGTAAGTGGAATGCAAAGAGTTAGGGAGTACTCTATTTTTGTGATTATGCTAGAAGCAGTGGGAAGCAAGTTTTAAGCATAAGCATACTTGTATTTGAAAAGGATACTCTAGCTGCATTGTGGAGGAATAGCTGGGAGGAAGGTCAAAATGGATGCTGGGGGACCAGACAGAAGATTGCTGTAAAAGGAAAAGTTGATGATAGTGACTTGGACTAGGGTGATGGCGGTGGAGGTGAAGAGAGTGAATGGATTCAGGGACTTCATGAGGCACTAGGTATGGGTGATGAAGAAGAAGAAAGTATAATGATTCTGATTTTTCTGGCTTGAGCATCTGAACGGTAGTGCTTAGTCACAAAGAAATAGAGCACTGGAAGAGACCAGGTTGAAGAGAATCATGAGTTCGTTCAGTCTTAAACATGTTGAGGTTTGTGGGGTTCTTTTTGTTTGTTTTGTTTGTGCTTTTGAAATATTCATTTGGGACCTAAAGCTCAGAGGATAATGCTGGGCTGGATTTCCTCCAGGAAATTTTGCTTGGGCACTGGTGCAGACACTCTTGGCACCTATTCTACAGCCATTCTCTTTCTGTTACATTTTTCCAGAACCTATATTTTGTTCAGGCATGAGGTGGCTATATACTACAGGGGAAGCCTTACACTTAATCTTTTTTCTTTCTTTCATTTATTTATTTTTTGAGACATAGTCTCACTTTGTCACCCTTGGTAAAGTGCCTTGGTGTCATAGCTGATGGCAACCTCCAACTATTGGACTTAAGCAATTCTCTTGCCTTAGCCTTCTCAGTAGCTGGGACTACTGGCACCCACCACCATACCCAGCTAGTCTTTTAGAGATGGGGTTTTGCTATTGCTCAGGCTCGTCTTAAAACTCCTGTTCTCAAGTAATCCACTGGCCTCAGCTTCCTGACGTGCTAGGATTACAGGCACTAATTAATCTTAAATCATTCATTGTACTTAATTCCATTCTCTTGCCAGTGATTGGTGTAGGAATAGGCTGTGCAGCAAATTCAGCAGAACTGATCTGGACAAAAGTATTCTGGGAAAGTTTTTCTTGCACCTAAAGTGGGATTGAGAAGGGTCTCCTCATTGTTATTTGAAAGGGACATGATCCCTAGAGTTGTTGCTCCTTATTGTGAGCATGAGGATAGTGGAGCAGAAGGATGGAGAAAACCTAGAACTTTGACATTGTTGAGCTGCCAAATCGACCCACTTGAACCTCCCTACCTCAGACTTCTTATCATGTGAGATGAGAAATGCCATTATTGTTTAAGCTATTCTTGTGTATGTTTCTTGAATCCAAAAGCATTCTTGTTAGAGCATCTTGCTCAGGTACTTCATGACCAGCTTTTATTTTCTTTTAGTAGCAAATAGAAAAAGAATTCCTTAAAAAAAATGGTTTTTTCTTATGTTATTTTGAGACAGAGTCTCACTTTGTTGCCCAGGCTAGAGTGCCAAGTCAGGCTAGCTCACAGCAACCTCAGACTCCTGGGTTCAAGCAATCCTCCTTCCTCAGCTTCAAACGTAGCTGGGACTATAGTTGCCTGCCACAATACCCAACTGATGAAAGAGGAAGTCTTAGTCATTCATGGTGTAATGTTTGTGTTTTATTCATTTATTCAACTTTCTGTCATTCCTGAGGAGGATAGGGATGATGCCAGTCTTATTCATTGCAATTCATATTCCAAGTGCTTGGCATTATAGACAACTGTATAGTAATTTTTTGGTAAATATTTGTTGAAGAACTGAAGAATTTAAAATATTTAGGTCAGCAAAGATTAATGCTTGTATTTTCTACCCCAAAGAATTAAAAGCCTGTTCCAACAAAAACTTGTATATGTTTATAGCAGCACTGTTCACTATAGCCAGAAGATAGAAACAACCAAAATATATATTACCTGATGAATAGATAAAATGTGATACAATGGATTATTATTTGGCCATAAAAAGGAATGAAGTACATGTTACAACATGGATAAACCTTGAAAACATTATTTTAAAGAAGACTGACACAAAAGGTCCCATATTATATGATTCCATTTATATGAAAGGTTCAGAATCCATAGAGACAGCAGATTAGTGGTTTCTAGGGTGGGGTACAGAAACTTTAATGAGCATGGGGGTTTTCTATTGGTGCAATCAAAATGTTCTGGAACTAGATAGTGTGGTGGTAGCACAAAATTGTGAATTTACTAAGTGCCACTCTATTGTATAATTTTAAATTATAAAAATAATAAATTGGGCAATGCCTGTGGCTCAAAAGGGTAGGGCTCCAGTCCCATATTCCAGAGGTGGTGGGTTCAAAGCCAGCCCCTGCCAAAAACAGCAAAAAAAAAAATTAAATAAATAAAATAAATAATTTTATGCATCTTTTACCATCCTTTCAAAAAACAAAAACAAATCATCTATTTTGGAGTCAGAACAAGGTTTGAGTCCTGCCTCTGGCACTCATTAATTTTGTGACCTTGGACATGTTCCTTATTTCTGTGCCTCAGTGTTCTTATCTGTAATATGGAGAGAATAATGGTTCCTACCTCAGAGGGTTATTGTGGGGATTGCATAAAATAATGCATACGAAGTGTTCAGCACAGTACCTGGCACAGAGTAAATCCCCAGCAAAAGTCATTGTTATTATCATCGTGATTAGTATCATCATCATCATTGTCATTTTAAATCGGTCTTAAGAACAGGTAAAATCATAAAATGTCCTTGTCACAAGGTAAAGAAATTTCCAAAAATTCTTTACAATCTAGAAACAATCTGTGCACCAGAGACTACATTGTGATCTCTGATCACTGCTCTGAACAAAGTTGTCTTTGGCATCTTTAAGCTGCTCATACACAACCACAACACCAAGGAGTCATTACCACTTGAAAGAATGGCCTATTGTCTTCCTACTGGACATTTGGAGTTAGCCCACTCTCCCATTTTCTACCTGTTTTCTTTCCAGGGTAGCCAACTTTTGGAAGTCCTGGCTTAAAGCATACTCAGAGCACTGTGTCCTAATTTCTAAATCACAAATGCCTAGGAGAGTTGTTAAGGGAACCAATTCTGGTTGCTTCAGGATTAAGGACATCTTTGGAACCACTGAGACAGAAATGAGTAGCTTATATTAGCTGGTGATGAGTTTTTTATGGGGCTGTTGATTACTGCAGAATTTACTGATGGTGACTATTAAATAACCCCATATTTTTTACTGACAATCTTTGTGCTGGGAGATTGTGTCCTTAAATGCATTTCTTTTTTTTTTTTTTTTTTTTGAGACAGAGCCTCAAGCTGTCCCCCTGGGCAGAGTGCTGTGGCATTACAGCTCACAGCAACCTCCAACTCCTGGGCTCAAGCGGGTCTCCTGCCTCCGCCTCCCAAGTAGCTGGGACCACAGGCGCCCACCACAACGCCCGGCTATTTTTTGGTTGCAGCGGCATTGTTGTTTGGCGGGTCCGGGCTGGGGATTCGAACCCGCCACCTTAGGTGTACGTGGCTGGCGCCTTAGCCAGTTGAGCCATAGGTGCCGAGCCCTTAAATGCATTTCTAAAATACAATTCTATCACATTGGCATGAGTTATCACAACATTGTGTTTAATGAGGTCAGTTTAATAAACTTATCTTTCTAATAATCTGAGGTATGAAAACAATCTACAGTAATTGTAATACCAAGTAGAAATACACACACAACCATATAGCATAGGAAATTAAAGGACATCAAAAAAACGAAGTGTGGATGCTAAATAATACCATTGGCCTTTCCTTGGTCATTTCATATATTATCCAGTGGTTATTACCAGCAATGGAAATTCAGTGAAACTTACTGGATATAAAACGTAAATTACCTTGAATTTCTTAATAGAAGAGTACCATTAGGAGTAATAAACTATGCTAAAGTCTTTCATATTGACTTAGAATTCACAGAACACTCAATTGAAAATTAAAAAATCTGTATCTTCATTACTTTCAATTACTTGCAGAGAGCAATATTTAGTGAGGACCAAGGTGGGGGGCCAGGCAAGGCTGTAATAGATGTGAGTTCTTGTTAAATGCCAAAACACTGCACTGCATTCTACCTACTTTGTTTTGCCAGTGAATTACTAACTCTTTGCTTACCTTTTCTCCTCTCTAAAATTAGTATGATTATAATCTGTCTTATCTTCCTCAAAAAGTTGAAGGGAAAACAAAATCAAAGAAGTCAATTGGATTAGGGTAAACCATATCGGGATACCAGGACCCAATCTTTCTCCCTCTTTTTCTCTCTCTGTCCCTCCTCATCTCTGCTTTATTTTCTGTTCTGTTGGCTTCACTTTTACCAGTTTCTCTCCATGGATGGCTCCAGTGCATATTTTAAGCCCTAGAGTTCTAACATCACCAGGAAAAGAAAGAAAATTTTAATTTCAACACATGTACAGAAGTCCCAGAATTGAAGTACTGGCCTGTCTTGGGCACACGTATGCTGCTGAACCAGTTGCTATAGTGGAGATCTGAATTCTCAGATCAGCCAGGCCCATTCACTAGCCCAAGCTGGAGTGTGACTGTAGTCAGCCACCCTTAAACCAGTGGGACTGAGGGTAGAGGAGCAGTTTCAGAGGAAAATAAGATTTCTAATACCAGCAGATAGGAGTAGATGCTGGGCAGGTAACAAAGAGAATCCCTCACACATGATGATTAGCATGAACATGTTATTGGTATGCCTCTTACATTCTGTGTTAGAATTTTTTGTCCTTATTTCTCCTCAGGCCAGAAGTCATTTGTGGATACCGTCTTTCCAGACTTCAGTGGCTGGAAAGCCACCTTTCAATCAACACGTATGTTTTTTTGATGAATTAATTTCTTGTTGTAGAGATATGCTCATGACGAATAATTCTGTGAGGGTTTAAAATCAAAATGCAACAAATTAATTGTAGATGAGAAGTTCATAAATGAATGTTACATGATCAGATAGATGTGATACTGTTTCTTTTTTTGCCAAGATTATTTTACATATCTGCTGATAATCATAGCTGAATCTTATATAGTGCTTCTTAGGTGCCAGAATTTTCCATCTGTTCATTTAACCTTTATGAGAATCTGATGAAGTAGATGCCTTGACAGTCCCATGTAACAGTAATGGGGAGAGCTGGGCACATGAATGCGGGCAGCCTGGCTGGAGTTCACAGTCCTTACCATTATGCTTTACTGTTAGGCATTGAGCTAAACCTGGGATATAAGCAGGATGAAGACTTCTATTTTAAAGACTGTAAGCAGGAGGCAGAAATCATGTGTATACATGTGTAAAGTTCTCAGCACAGCCCTAAGGGGGAGCCATGTGTTGGTTCATATCACTAATAGAAATTGTGTGAGGGAATGCTTACTTACTAAGGCTGGAGTGGGGGCAAACTGGTGTACTTAGAACCCACCAATATCCTATCATGTGGCAAATGCTTTACTATATTCATACCAAGTTTGGACTAATGTTGAAATAAGACTAACTGATCTTATGCTTAGATTATATTTCAGAAATGGGTTCAAAACTAAGCTAGCACCTCACTTGTCTAAGGATGGCCTATGGACCAGCAGCTTCCACATCACCTCAGAACTTTCTAGAAATGTAGAATTTCAGCCCCACCCTGGAGCTACTGAATCAAAATGTACATTTTAAGAGATTCCTAGGAGATGCCTGAACACAGTAAAATTGGAGCTAACATAAAAATACAAAGTTAGCAGTTGGATCTGTCATTATCATCTGATGAATCCTGATTGTCATTAGTGGCTGAAGCAGTTTACCTTTATTTGGCAGCCTGGACATTCAGATGTTCAAAGTCAGATCTTGGCACATGATTAGAAAAGATAGCCTGACCACCAAAGAGGGACAGAGATTCATTCCTTGGAACACAGGCCCATGCTTTCTGGAGCTCCTGGCTATCCTGTTGCCTCCAGTGTTGAGAGGAGGAAAAAGAGAAAGCCTACCAGGCACCACTTGGGGCCAGGCAGTTAAGTAAAAAGTGAGCTCTCCGGGAGCTTGGTGAGCAAGCTACTCCAGGACTAATTGCGCCCTCTGCTGACAGGGCTTGACATTCCGGCTGCTATCAAAGGAAAACTAAAAGGTCCAGATCCATTGTCACAAAACCGGCAATAAAGGGTGAATTTGGAACCAATTGGCAATACCTTAATAACTGGTACACTAGGATGCACTTAACCAGTATACACACATACATATCAAAACTGGTTAAATGCATATAAAATACAATTTTGGTATTTCCCATTTTTCCAATTCTCAACCATGTTGCTATGAGTGACCCTAGGTATACAGATTCTTACACTTGAATGATTATTACATGAGAATTTGAAATTGAAGAGAGGGACATGAGAAGATTTGCATCCCATTCTAGTATTAAATCAAGGTAAGTCCTGGGCTGAAGTTTGCTGGGGAAAACATAGAAATCAGCAGGTGCCTGGATTACTTAGGGATGGCCGAGGGCCTTGTCTGGAGTTGGGCATAGTTGCTTTTTTAAGCTTTACTGCAATTTCCAGGAAAAAATATCTATTTAATAACTCTTCATCTAACATTTCTGAATTGTCATTAAAGCCCAAGCTCATAGCCATCCAGGTCTCTCTCAGGATAACATACCCCCAACTCACCTGCAGGACCATCATAGCTTTTATTTGGCACCTGAGGAGCCTATTTTTCCCCCTTGGGAATATTTATATATTTGTTTTGTGCTATTAGAAACATGTATAGGTGTTTGTAAACAGAAGGTGAAGGGCTTGAAGGCCTTGTTTTCTGCATGGAAGGCTTATTCTACTTTCTTTGCTCCCTTTGCCCTCATCACGTACCCACCCAGAAATCCCTTCAATTCAGTCTATGGGTGGTCATTTCTTGAAGACATACTTTAATCCATTCATCTGCTAAGTATCAACATTATGCCAGGCAATCCTTACAAGGATCCTGAAGGACAGATGCTGTTGTCACCATTTTGTACACATGGAAACTATGAGTAAAACCCTGAACAATGTCCAAGGTCACAGAGCTTTTAAGTAGTAAAGCTCGTCTGTGACACAAGATTCCCCAATGGAAGCCCAAAGCATTGCCATATTTTAGAAAATATTGTAATTAGTTAAAGGAGGAAAGGCCCAGTAGGCTTCTATCCTGGCTCAAAAGGCCTCGCCGTGTCCTGTGGTCTCTGATTTGATGGGAGCTTCCTCCAGTGACCCTTCTCATGGTCACCTGACATCTCTTCACACATACAGAGGGTCTTTCATAAGTCTTTGTTCATCAAAGATACTGTTGTCTTTGGAGTTCTTGATCCAGCCAGGTATTACTAGTCAAGGGGCAGTGGTTCCTTCCGAGAATGGCCCAAGGGACAGGCCCTTCCCGCATAGAACATCTCTTAGAGATGTTACCTGGCAGAGAGTACAACAAGCAGGGAAGGTTTCACCAACCTCCCCTGAGCATTAGGCAGTAGTACAGGATGGGGACCACCCACCTATGTCTTTGATTATTGCTTCCCAGAGAAGCTGCCCATTGTTTACTTTTGTTATTTATTTATTTGGGGCAATTTCAAATTTACACAGAACACATACAAAAACACATGCACAAAGACCCTGAAACATCATTAAAATATGTAACCAAGGCAATCCTCAAAATATGCCCTTCTCCCCACAATTATTATTAAAGATTTGGCATGTGGTTTGTATTGTATTTCTAAAAATTTTAATGGACTATTTCCTAGAGCAATGTCAGGTACTCAGCAAAATTGAGCAGAAAGTATAGGGAGTTCCAACTGGGACTTGCCTTCACTCACTCACAGCCACCCCACCACCAACATTCCCCCATGGGAATGGTTCATCTGGAATAATTAAGGAACATACACTGTTATGTTGTTATTATCTAAAGTCATAGTTTACGTTAAGGCAACAACTTGATGTTGTACATTCTGTGAGTTTGGACAAATGTATAATGTCATGCATCCACCATTATAGTATCATACAGAGTAGTTTCACTGTCCTAAATATCCTTTCTGCTCTGCCTATTCTTCCCAACCTTCCCCACGACCCCTGGCAACTACTACTAATCTTTTCAATGACTCTAGTTTTACTTTTTCCGGAATATCATATAGTTCAGCTAGTATGGCATTCAGCATTTTCAGAGTGGCTTGTTTGTATTTTTAAAATGTTTTGTTCCTAAGCATACATGCATTTTTTTTATTATTTATTAACTAGGGATAGCATCAAACATAGTGTTTAGCAACTTTCTTCAGGTAAAACTAAGCCTGGTCATATTTTCTCAACAGTATGACCAAAGATTAGGATATCTACCACAATAATCACTAACCAGCTTGAACATTTACTGTGCCATGTACTGTTCTACTGTAACTATTTTCCACGTGTAATATGGGATGAATGTGTCCCCCTAAAGTGCATATGTTGTGCTAACCTCTAGTATGTCTGACTGTGACTATACATAGAGATAGGACCGTTAAGGAGGTAATGAAGTTAAAATGAGGTTATTAGGTTGAACTCTAATCCAACATGACTGTTGTCCTTATACACAGTGGAGATTAGGACATGAACACACAGACACACACAAAGGAATGACTATGTGAAGAGGGAAAACCAAGACAACCAAGTACAAGGCAGGGAGAGGGCCTCAGAAGAAGCCAGCCCTACTATCATAATCTTGAACTTCCAGCCTCCAGAAATCTGGGAAAATAATTGTTTAAGCCAGCCACTAGGTCTGTAGTACTTTGTCATGACTTCTCTAGCAAACTACTACAATATGTAACCTTTATTCTTGCCATAGCCTCAAAAAAGGAGCCTCTTGTCTCCTTTTTATAAGAAGAAACCTGAAGCAGAGGGAAGCTAAATGATTTGCCCAAGATCAACCACAGTGTAATAATCTGGGTATGAAGATATGCTGTGGTTCCATAAAGATTCCCCCAAATCTCACCAGGTTAACACAACAAAGGGTTATCACTCATTGATGTGGGCAGTGTATCAAGTGTTGGAGTAGGGCATTTTTTCCTAGTTTCTCAGGGACTCAGGCTCATGGGTCATTCATCCCAACATGTTTCCATGGACCCTGAGGTCAGGGAAAGGGAACGTAGTGAATCCCACATTGATTCTGTAGCTTCTTCCTTCTCATCATTTCCTCTTACACTTCCTCTACTAAAGCAAGTAATCAGGCCACAGCTGTCTTCAAAGGGCTTAAGACAGGAAGCACAAATCCACCATGTGCCCAGGAGAGGAAACCAGGATATTTATAGATAGTGTCATGGCAACTACACAGGGCAAGCAAGCTCATGGTGAACATGTCTTCCCCACCATAGGCAGGGCAGTGTGGGGCAAGGAATTCTCTTCACCTGAAGAGATGTTTGGTCTCTGGCTTCAGCTACTGGGAGGGAATCTCAGGGTCCCTGGAGTGTCCTGCCTCATCAGAGCATCATTATCTGCCTGGGGGCTTTAGCCATCAGACAGTCTAAGAAGGTGATATATGTTGGGGGCTTTGGGACATGCCCTATGACTTCTGACCTCCAGAGGGGCTGAAGGCTAATGGTCAGCCACACAAACACTATATGATCAAGTTCATAAAAAAGCCTGAACACCCGAGGCTGGGCTGAGCTTCCTGGGTTGGCAGGACTCTGTGTGTACTGCCTCACCTTGTTGATATTAGGAGGGGAACGTGTTCTGAGGACATGGGACTTCACATCTGGACTTGCTCCAGATTCTATTCTAAGTGTGTCTTCTGTGGTTCTAATGTGTATCCTTTCACTCTAAGAAACTATGCTCACAAATATAACACTTTCCAGGGTTCTGTGAGTCATTCTAGTGAATTATCAACCAAAAAGGTGATTATGGGAACTCCCAAATCTGTAGCCAGCTGGTCTGAAGAGAGGGTGGCCCAACTTCTTGTGGGTAATTGTTTCTCTTTTTTCTTTTTTGTTATACTTGACATAACACCTTATTATGTTGCTTTGCTGAGATTTTTCCATTTAGAAAAGAGAACCCATCTTTTAGTTGTTGCTCCCTTCCCTCATCCCAAATTAGGGATTATTTGACAAAGTAGAATTTATTATTAAATTAGCTTTTCAATAATACATTCCAATTTAATTTTTTATACAGCTTGAAACTGAGGGTTGCAATGCATACAACATTTGAAAATGAAATGACATCTTTTTATGTAACTTATTTTGAACAGTAAAAAAATAACCTTATCTATCTGACCATCAACTTCTGTGCAAATGAAGAAGCAAAATTGTCAACTAATATATCAATATTCCCAATGTCAGTTATTACCAAAGGTTCAATTTCTGACTATCTTACAAATTTAAAGCTTGTTCTCAAAATTATGTTTTTTAAAAACTGCCTTTTGGAAGTGCTTTTATTTCTTTAGGGTGATGACAACATAAATGTTGAAAAAAATGTGTAAGGTATCAAAGATAGTATGAAAATATATACAGCTACATAAATATGAAAAATCCCTGTTTTTCCTGATTCCAAATGCAGATATCTAGCCATCTTCCTTAAATTCTATCAAAAAATTTCCAAAAAACATCTAGGTAATTAGAATATACAGAACATTTTAGCATGTTCTGGAAGCTTGCCATATATAAACTCTATAATAAACGGATAAATTGGAAGTAGGGCTTCTGTCACAATCCATGATGACTGTAAAGCAAACATTCTATGGAAACATACATATTTTGTCAGTGGTCACAGAAATAGAGGTATTTTTTGTTGTTGTTTGAGCAACAGCTATTATAATTTTTTAACCCTAAATTCTAGTACATCAAAACAAAAGGTATTAACATTTCACTTAAGATAATTCAGCATCCTCAGCTTTTAAGGAAATATAGTAAATATCTTAAAACAAAAATAGTTTTAACAAACTATACTCTAAATTAGTATGTGCCCCCAAATTTTAGTCTTCTTAACAGGTGATGGACAAAATCACAACTGTAGAATAATTCTCAGAAAAGTTGAAATGGAAAACACTGAGTTCACTTTAAATATCATCAGTGTGTTCATCATCGTCTCCAATATCATCACATTGGATTTCATCATCATCTCCAGAACCAAATGTATCTGTTTCATTAATTTTAGCACGTTCTGAAAGCTCACCATAGGCCTCCAGACTTCTAGCTTCATCTGCATTTTACACTAAGATGACATCAGCTGTGTTATCCTGATAGTCTCGGTGACCAACCAATATGATGTCTGAGCAATTTATCCAACCTTCTTTCTCAGTTTTCCTCTGATGTGGCCTAACCTCTTTACACCATCAAAACATATTGCTTTGAATCGTCCATTTCCCAACATTTTTATTACCTGAGCATATTCTTCCCAATCTTCTTTAAATACCAATTCTCCTTTTTCAGACTCATTCTCATTCTTACCCCTGCATCTGTTTTTAACTCCTTCACCTTTATTCTTGGGCATGGCAGTGACAGAGGCCTTGTAGGACCTGTGTTTCCTTTTGGTTGTTATCACTCAGCAGGGAGTGGTTATCTAAGCCTTTTTTCTTTTATTAGATTATAGGCTTTTCTTATTTTGAATGACATAAGCAGGAAAAAAGTCTTACATTCATTAATGTTCCAAGGAGATTGAACAAGAATTTAGTGTTTACTTGTAATTGAAAGTCTGAGCCTCCATTCCTGTCCAGGGTGCGTTCAGGTTCACACTCACATTCACACCCTTCCAGGACGACTCCTTTTGGGGCATTCCTGGGCCACTGTTCTGCCTGCAGACTGAGGTAAATTCACTCAGAGTACTTAAACTAAGAGGGAATCTGTCACCTGAGGTTCAGGGAGATGCTGACGTCCACACTCAGCCCATCTCCACCCCTCCAACCCTGACAGCATTTGTGACTTGAGGTTCAGGCTGCTTCCTTAGCTCCACCTCCAATTTCAGAACTCTTCTGGGGGTGCAGAGAAGCAGTCCCAGGCACAAAACATTCAACCTCAGTCACTAAGTGGGTGGGAACCAGTTACATGTACATACATTATTCATAAAATAAAAATTACATTGTATAGAACACGTCCAGAAGGCACAACTTAAAATGCAGCTACTTTCTAGTCAAAAGAATTTTTACTTAATGATAAGGCTGGAGGAAAATGGCAAAGGCAGCACACACTGTGATTAAATCCTACAAGGGACAAAGCAGCAAGAAATGGAGAAAGAGTCCCCTAAGGGAACTCGAGGAAGAGAGCCGCTCGTGATAGCTAAGCTAAGTAAGGAAATGTTTCAGGGATAATAAGTTTTCCCCAATCCTATTGAATGCACAGACATCCAAGTGGGCTGCACCTTATAGCCACCAACAAAGATGGCTGTCAGGGCAAAGGTGGGCAGGGAGGCCACCAGAGTAAGGTTACACACTAAGCAAGAGTCAGGGAAGTGAGTGAACAGAATGTTGAGAATGTTGTGTGGCCTCACTGGTGGGATTGCGCAAGGTCCCTGGCTCTGCCTTGCTGTAACCAGCCTTCCCTTCCTCCAAGGCAGGTGCGTCCACCAGGAGATGGCAAAGGGCACCATGGATGTCACTACTCTGCTGTGGCTGAATGCAAAGATCTGGAGTGGATTTTCTTCATGTAACTTGAAGGGTAAAAGGCTCTTCCCAGCAGGTGCCATGATCCAGATTTAGAAAAGGTGCTGGGGTACCAGGGTCAAGGGATCAAGGCAATTTTTCAGAGGTTCGCCTCCTTCTGGCTTGCAGTCATGGCTGAGCCCCTGGGTTCTTGGATTCTTCACCAATGGGAAGTGAAGGAATTGGAGATACGACAAGCCCACCTTCAACAAAGCCTTGGGTGGGTACTGAGGACATTCCAAAGGACAGGCTGTTGCCTGATATGCCCACTGCAGTAGTGGTGGTATTCTGACAGAAAGTTTCACTGGAGGTGGCTCCAAACCCAGGTTTGTTGTCAGGCGTGCTGGCCACACTGAAGACCTGGTTTGTCTGGTTGGGTGTGCCCGGGATGCTCTGACGTAAGCTCCCCCCATAATGGGTGGTAGTGCTCGTGGTCCCATTCTGTCCTGCTCTGATGGAAAACTCTCCTGATGTGGATCTAGAGCCTGGAGTAGACACACTGATTCCAAAGCCTCCACTGCCAGCTGGAACTGCTGATGCCGCCAATGTGTAGCGGCCAAACACTGAGCCACTGGTCCCACTGCTGTTTGGGTTGTAGCTCTAAAGCCAGACGTGGTGGCTGTGTGGCCTGGGGTATCCTCACTCATCTCAACTTCTTCACTGGCAGGTACGACTGCCAATGTCCCCAACAAGAAGGGACCAAACACTGATCTATGGGGCCCATCTCTGGTGTTTTCAGTTATAGCTGCAAAGGCAAGGTATTGTGGGTGCAGCAAAACTATCACCTGAGGTATCCTCACTCATCTCAACGTCTTAACGGCAGGTGGAGCTACTGATGTCCCCAATGGTAAGGGGCCAGATATTGAACTAATGGAGTCTCTGCTTCTGGTTTGGGTTGTGACTCTAAAACTGGGGGTGGAGGGTCTAGTGAGGGAGAAAACAGCCATGGTGGTAGCAAAGGCTGGCTGAGTGCTGGCAGGTGTGCCAAAGGCAGAGGCTATGGTTACCAAACCTCCAAAAACTGAATGTGCGGCACTGTCAAAGCCTGACTGGTGTAGGGTTGGTGTTGGCTTCGTAGCTGGGGCCAGGGCTGCAGAGTTTCCATATGCAAGAGTGCTTCCACAGTCTGGGGCAAGGCCTGGCTTGGTAGCCCAGTGTCGTTGCCCATCAGTGGCCTTACATAAAGGATGGCAACTGGCTCCTGGATATGATGGGAGAGGAGGTTTGTTGCTTGAGCCAAAGGGAATGTTGAATGCTGGGGTCATTATATTACTGAATGTCAGTGCTGACTGGCTGGTGGGGTCTGGGGCTGAGGTGGTCACAGTGCCACCAAAGCCATGGAAGCCAGTGGAGCTGTTGGTGCTGGCTGTTGGTGCTGGCTGTCTGAACAGCACTGGGAGGGGACTGGCTGAATCCAGAAGTGGTTACTGTGGTTGATACATGCTTGGAAGTACATTTGCCGACCTGAAAGGTGGAGCCCTTGACTGGGATAAAGCTGGTACTGGAGGCAGGGGGTACCCCAAAGAGAAAGGGCTGTGCAGTGAAATGAGTGACATTCCTCACAGTGCTTCTGGTACTGCTCACACTGCTGAGGCCATGGCCAAAAGCAGGCTTCAAAGCAGGGTCTGCAGAAGTACCAGCTGTGCTATTAGATGCCACTGCAGAGGTGGCAGTGGCCAAGCTAGTGAGTCGAGGGGTAGTTGTGACTGGAGTACTGTCCCGAATAGTTGTGTGCTTGAAGAAGGGAGCTGACAAGGGCACAGATGTAGGCAGCCCTCTGTTGCTAAAGACAGGCTGAAAGGTCAGGACTGAGGTGGTGGTGGTCATGGGGAAGGTGGAGCTACAGTGTGCTGTGCTCAAGAATGAATATCATACAATGAATAAAAAAGAGAAGGTAAAGTTCAATATGACATAGAAAGATCCCAGGGACATTTTTCTAGTGAAAAATCAAGTTACAGAGCAATAGGAACAGTGTAATCTCTCTTATGTTTTGAAGAAAACCACAAAATGAAAATTAGAAAAGATAAAACATTTTTATGAGTCAGGCATGGTAGTGGCCACCTATTGTCCCAGGAGGCAGAGGTGGGAGGCCAGTCTGGGCAATGAGTCAGGCATGGTAGTGGCCACCTATTGTCCTTGGGAGGCAGAGGTGGGAGGCCAGTCTGGGCAATGTAACCTATGGAGATCTCAGTCTTGAAAAGTAAAAAAGAAAAAGAACCATACTGTGAACACAGATCACAGAAAAAGAGGGCTTGATGGTATAGACTAGTTCAGTAGACCAGCCAGTGACACCTGAAAATAAAAGGAAACTTGATTTAGATGAAAGTCAGAATTCAGAATGAGTTTGGGGCTCAGAAGTTTGCTCTGTGTTGGGATGTCACTAGTAGGGGTGAGGAGGAGGAAAGGTCTGGGTTGAGTTCATCTTGTTGTTAACAAAAATTAGTGGGCAACAGAAAGGAAGAATTTACGTAGAAACATATTAATCTTGAATCTATTAAATTGGAAGTTATAAAATTGTTACAAATCCCTGTTGATGAGAGTTTATTTTTTAAGTTTAACTCCTTATCTATTTCTCTGATTTTTTCCCTCAACTCCTTATCTATTAAATTTCAGTAGTCCAGCTAAGATAACTCTTTTTGGTGAGGTGTGAACAAATGAATGAATGAATGAATGAATGAATAAAACATGCACATACATGCTGGTTTTATAACGAGGTTCTCTTTCAAGGGTGATTGATTTAATACACCCAAATTCATGTTTTCACTCTTCACATTGAGCTCTCCATAGTCCAGCTGATGCTGTACGGCTAACCAGCAATTCCACCTGGGATATTCCCAGGCTGATGCCAGCTCTATGAACCTGACCCATCTGCATTCTAACCCACTTTTGGTTCTTGCTGAACTGATACAGGATGTATTTGCAAGGAGCTTCAGATTGTAATATATTACTTATTCACTTTATAAGAGGGCCTTGTTTTTATATGCCAGTTAAGATGTTCACCATAGAGGGAGGAGCCATGATAGCTGACTAGAAGCAGCTTTCTCTAGAGGCTTCTGTGCAGAGGGAGAAATATTAGACATATGTGGATTCAGTGAAGCCAAAGGTGGGGCTTTGACCTGGAAAAGAAGATAGAGTTGAACATCATCTGTGCTGAGACAAGCTGCAAGTCCAAGAAAGAGGAAGAAAGATAATAAAGACCAGGTACTAAGCCCATTGCCAAGAGGATGGGAGACCCCTCCCCCATGCGGAGACTCAAGGAGGGCTCTCTAAAGGTGAGCAGGGAATGAAGGACCTCTCACATTACCCCATGGTGAAGATCTGCTAAATCCTGCTTGTTGTTCTCCCTGGAGGTCCCACCTCTGAGCCTAGGCATCATCCTTTTCTCCTAACCTGGCTACCTGAAAGTCTGAGCCCTGCAGAGCCAAGTGTTTGGCAAATTTGCTGGGCAGACAGGCATTGTGTGGGCTGTCAAACAGTAGCAACAGTGTGGAAGCAGGGAATGTGGGAGAGAGGGACAAGTGCAGAGATGGTGGTGTGGGCTGAATTAGCAGGTGCAAAGACAGTGATGCCCTAGTTCTAACTCTGGTGGGCAATCTTTCCTGACTCCCATTCCCACTGGAGGGGACCCTGTTCCAGCCCCTTGGGATTGGGCAGATGGATCCTCATACAGATTTCAGCTTTCTGGCCGCTTGAGCCCTTTGAACTTTTTCAGGCAAGCAGTGTTTGTACTGCATGGGACAATCTGATTGGATTTTTTGACCTGGGCTGTCTACCTAGGGACCTTGTGATGTTGAGTGGTGGTGCAATAGAGAGGAGAAAGACAGATTCTCCTATATCTGTCACCTGCTGAGGGCGGGGCCACCGAAGGTGTTTGTAACTTCCCCTAGCTGAGAGACAAGCCTAATACAGTGACTCATTAGGATTGAGGAAAGACAGGCTGACATCAAGACAGAGCCGAATTGTATTATCTTACCAAACTGGCCCTCAGAGTCTCTGGCTATATCTCTGAAAGAGACCTCTGCAAGGCTATAAGTAAAAAGCCCACAATCATAAGCCCCAATTCCTTGGTGAAGGAGTGGTTAGCTCCAGATCCTGAGGCCCCCAATCAAGTCTCACCCTGCCAGTTTTAATTGCCAAATAGCAGAAAATATGCATGGAGAGGAAATAACAGAAGAACTCTGGCAACATGTAAAATCAGAGGAGATCAACGTCCCCAATGGATGACAAAGAAGATACAACAGAAAATACCGTCTATAGAGAAATTGCTACAATGCCAGAAATGGAAGTGAGGATATGAATGGCAAATAAGATGAACAGAATGGAGGAAAAGATGGAAATAGAAATCTAGAAAGTAGTTCCAAAGTTGTCTCAAGAAATTCATGAATTCAAAGTAAATGTCACTGGGGATATGGACCTAATGAAAAGATGTAGCAGAGCTGTAGGAATTGAAAAAGGCCTTTGAGGAGCTTCAAAATACAGTCAAGACACTCACTAAAAGAGTTGATCAGGCAGAAGAAAGGATATCAGAAAGTCTTTTTAACTATCCCAACCATTCAAAGAGGCAGAAAAAAGAAGAACAAGAACAGAATATTCTCTGAGAGTTATGGGATCATTCTAAAAGATCAAACATGTGAATTATATGGGTTTCTGAAGACGAGGATGGTCCAAAAGGCATGAAAGCTCTACTCCAAGACATTATGGTGGAGAATTTCCCAGGCATTGGAAGAGATATGGAAATTCAGATAATAGATAGTTTCAGAACATCAGCATGACTCAATCTAAATAAAGCATCTCCTAGAAACATTGTAATTAAATTGGCAAAAGTTAATATGAAGGAAAAAAACCGTGCAAGCATCTACGCAAAAGAAAAGTATTATGTATAAAAGGAAAAGTATCAGGATGACTTTAGACCTTTCAGCCAAAACTTTTCAAGCCAGAAGAGAGTGGTCCTTTATCTTCAACCTTCTAAAACAAAACAACTTTCAGCCCAGGATTCTGTATTCAGCTAAACTGAGTTTCATTTGTGATGGAGAAATCTAATACTTTACTGACATCCATACATTAAGGAAATTTGCTACAACTACACTAGCTTCACAGGAAATCCTCAGACATATTTTTTATAATGATGGTCTACCACTAAAGTAAACTGACCCAGAATTTAAAGAAAATACCTAAATTCGACAATGTTATAAAGGCTAAAAATATGCATTGAACCTTTGAAAAACAAGATGGCCAAACCACTACCTTACCTATCAATTCTTCTAATTAAAGTGAATGGCTTAAATTCTCCTCTAAAGAGGCAAAGGTTGGCTGACTGGATTGAAAAACTCAGGCCAAGTATCTGTTGCCTCCAAGAGGCACACCATATCTGAAAAGATAAAACAAGACTCAGGGTGAAGGGATGGGCAACAGTAATCCAGGAAAATGGAAATCAGGAGAAAGCAGGGGTTGCAATCTTATTTTCAGATACAATTGGATTTAAACTAACAAAAATAAGGAAATACAAGGATGGACACTACATATTTGTCAAGAGAAACACTCAACATGAAGAGATTTAAATAAGTAACATTTACCCTCCATACCTGACTGTTTCTTGATTTATAAAATAAACCCTAATGGCTCTGAACAATATTATATTTTCCTGTACTATGACTGGAGATCTTAACACCCCTCTGGCAGTTTTGGATAGATCATCCAAGAAGAAACTAAACAAAGAAATCATGGACTTAAACTTGACCCTAGAACAAATGGACAAATGATTTATAAAATAAACTCTTAATGGCTCTAAACAATATTATATTTTCCTGTACTATGACTGCAGATCTTAACACCCCTTTGGCAGTTTTGGATAGATCATCCAAGAAGAAATTAAACAAAGAAATTATGGGCTTAAACTTGACCCTAGAACAAATGGACTTAACAGACATGTACAGAACATTTCATCCTAATAAAACTAAATATACATTCTTCTCATCAGCCCACAGGTTCATCCTCCAAAATTGATCATATCTTAGGACACAAGTCTTACCTCCACAAATTTAAAAGAATAAAAGTTATTCTGGGTATCTTCTCGGACCATCACAGGATAAAAGATGAACTCAATAGCAACAGAAATCCTCATACTCAAAGTCACAGAAAGTAAATAACCCTAGCCTGAATGGTATCGGGGTCAAGGATGAGGTTGAGAAGCAAATCATCAGAGTTTTGGAACAAAATGATAATGAAGACACAAACAATCAAAACCTGTGGACTGCTGTAAGGGCAGTCCTAAGAGGGAAATATACAGCATTAGAAGCCTTCATCAAGCCAATACCAAGACAGCAAGTCAGCAACGTAATGGGCCATCTTAAGCAACCAGAAAAGGAAGCTCATTCTAACCCAAACCTAGAAGAAAGAAAGCACAAAAATTAGAGCAGAATTAAATGAAATTGAAACAAATCTTTAAGACACAGAAATACAAAAGCTCCTCAATGATTACTGCCAAAAATTCTTTTCTCAGAAATATGAAAATACGGAGGAAATAGACCAATTTCTAAAAGCATACCACCTTCCTAAACTCAAGCAGAAAGAGTTAGAAATGTTGACTAGACCTCTATTAAGCACTGAAATAGCACCAAGTATACAAAATCCGCCAAAAAGGGAAAGGAACTAGATGATTTTACATGAGAAGGTTTTACCAAACCTTCAAAGAGGAACTAAAACCTATATTACATAATCTATACTAAACATAGAGATGAAAAGAATTATCCCCAACTCATTCAATGAAGCAAATATCACCCTAATCCCCAAACCAGGAAAGGACCTATCAAAGAATGAAAATTATACACCAATATCATTAATGAATATAGGCGCAAAAATCCAATAAGATCCTAGCAAACAATTCAATGACACATTAAAAAACTTATATACCATGATCAATTTGGTTTTATCACAGGGTTTCAAGGTTGGTTCACCATACGTAAATTCATAAATATAATACACCACGTAAAATAAAATAAAAAACAAAGACCATGTTATTCTTTCAATGATGGAGAAAAGGCTTTTAATAATATGCAGCATCCTTTCATGATTGAAACACTTAAGAAAATAGGCTTAGATGGGACATTTCTTAAACTGATAGAGACAGTTTATAGCAAACCCATAGCCAATATCATATTGAACGCAGTAAAATTTTGACAAGGATGCTCGTTGTCACTGCTGCTATTCAACATAGTACTGAGAGTCCTAGCCATCGCAATCAGGCAAGACAAGGAGATCAAGGGTAATCAAAAGGGGACAGAGGAGGTCAAATTATTGCTCTTTGCACATGACTTGATCTTATACCAAACCCCAGGGACTCAACTACAAAGCTCTTAGAAGTGGTCAAGGAATAGAGCAGTGTCTCCAAGTACAAAATTAATATCTACAAATCACTAGGCTTTATACATACTAACAATAGTCAAGCGGAGAATACAATCAAAGACTATTCCTTTTATAGTAGTGCCAAAGAAAATGAAATACCTGGGATTTTATCTAACAAAGGACTTGACAGACTTATAACAAGAACTATGAAACCCTGAGAAAAGAAATAGCCGAAGATGTTTTCAAACAAAAGAACATACCAGAACATTCTTCGTGTTTGGGAAGAATCAACATTGTTAAAATGTTTATACTTCCCAAAGATATCTACAGATTTAATGCAATCCCCATCAAAGCACAATGTCATACTTTAAAGAACTGGACAAAAGAGTACTTTGTTTTATATGGAATCAAAAAAACCTGAATAGCCAATACAATTCTTAGAAATAAAAACAAATCTGGAGGCATCACATTACCAGACTTCAGGTTATACAACAAATCTATAGCAATCAAAATAGCATGGTGATGTCACAAAAATAGAGACATAGATCTATGGCATAGAATAGAGAGAGACTCTAGGGATAAACCCAGCCATGTATGGTCATTTGATCTTTGATAAGCCACACAAAAACATGCATTGTGGAAAAGAATCCCTAATTAACAAATGGTGCTTAGGGAACTGGTTAGCCACTTGTACAAGACTGAAACAGAACTCACACCTCTCACCACTAACAAAAATTGTTTCTCACTGGACAAGATTTAAATTTAAGACATGAAACTATAAAAATACTGAGAGAGAGTGCAAGGAAACTGCTTCAAGATATTGGCCTGGGAGTTGGGATATATATATCAGAGTCTAACTATGTCACCCTTGTTAGAGTGCCGTGGCATCACAGCCAACCTCAATTCCTTGGGCTTAAGCAATTCTCTTGCCTCAGCCTCTCAGTAGCTGGAGCTTTAGGTGCCTGCCATGATGCCTAGGTATTTTTTTCTTGTAATTATCATTCTTGTTTAGCACTTGCTGAATAAGTGATTATAACAAAGATGTTCACCATACAGTCCGTTCTTATTTCCACCTCAGAAAAAATGGTTTACTACTTCTGAGGTTAATAGCAAGGGTTATTTTATCACTAGATATTATTTTTGTGTTCCAAGGAGGAAACTAACTTTACTGGTTACCATGGCATTCCAGGAAGATATAGGAGTGTCTGAAAAGCATTAAAAAAGGTGAGCATCACTAGCTGTCAAGAAAATGAGAAGTAAAATCATAATAACATACCACATGACAACTTGGCTGGATATAATTTAAAGAGCAGAAAGAGAAGAAAAGAACAAGCGCTGATGAGTATGTGAAGAAACTGGAATGTTCATACTCTGCTGGGGGACATGTAAAATGGTGCAACATTTGTGGTAAACAATTTTTCAGGTCCCCAGAATTTAAACATAGTGTCACTCTATGACCCAGCAATTCTGCTCTGAAGCATATACTCAAGAAAATAAAAAAGAATTTCACACAAAAGTGTGCATGTGAATGTTTATAGCAGCATTATTTATAATTCCTCAATAGTAGAAAGAACTCCAAATCCACCAACGGATGAATGAATAAGTGAAATATGGCATCACATAAAATGGGTCATTACTCATTCATAAAAATGAATGAAGTACTGACATAAGCTACATGTGAACAAACCTTAGAAACATCAAGCTAAGTGATAGAAGACAGCCACAGAAGAACATACACTTTATGATTTCATTCATATGAAATAGTTAGTATGGGCAAATCCTTGGAGGCAGAAAGTACATTAGTGATTGCTTGGGTCTGGACTAGGGGATAGGATAAAGGAATAGGGGTAAGAGGTAAAGGATATGAGGTTTATTTGGGGGAGTAAATAAAAGTTCCAAAATAGTGGCATTGTTACCATAGCTTCGTGATTAGTTCAACTCCAATGGATTATAAGGGTTATATGGGTGAAGTGGATGGTATGTGAACTTTATCATAATAAAGGTATTATACATAGTACATAATGTTTTTTAGTTTTCAGTGGACAGGTCTTGGACTTCTTTGGTTAAATTTATCCCTAAGTATTTCAGTCATTTTGATGCTATTCCAGTTGGAACTGCCTTTTTAATAACTGGATTGTTCATTTCCAGTGTGTAGGAGGATAACTTACTTTTATTGAACTGGTATCCTGTAACTTTGTTAATTTTTTTTTGTTAGCTCTAATAGTTCTTTTTGTGTGTGTGGATGATTCAGGGTTTCTGTCCCTCAAGTGATCTCTTTTGTAAATAGAACTAGCATTACTTCCTTTCCAATTATCTTTTCTTGCCTAATTGCTCTGGCTAGAAAGTCTTGTTCTGTGTATATTGAAATGGAAAGAGTGGACAGTGTCCTTTTGTTCCTGGTTTTAGGGAGAAATGTTTCAGTTTTTCACCATTAAGAATTATGTTAGCTGTAGGGTTTTCATAGATGCCTTTTCTGACTGAGAAAGAAACCCTTCTTCTCAAAGCAACCCTGTTCCTAGTTGGTTGAGGTTTT
>NW_003852401.1:44089787-44127587 GCF_000181295.1 Otolemur garnettii
GCCACCCCTGGCGTATGGGGCTGGCACCTACTCCTTTAAGCCACAGGCACCACCCTGGCAGGGAATTTTTTACCTATATTCATAAGGGGTATTAGTTTAGAATATTCTATTCTTATGATGTTTCTATCTGGTTTTGGTATGAGGATAATATGGGCCTCATAGAACGAGTTGGTGTTTCCTCCTTTTCTATTTTTTTGACAGATTTTGTGAGGGGGGTAGTGGTATTAACTCTTTTTTAAGGTATGAGCAGAATGCATTAAGAAGGCATATGGTCCTGGGGGTTTTTTTGTGCAAATTCTGTTGTTTATGAATTTGATTTCTCCATATTTTAGGTGTGTTCAGCTTGTCTACCTCTACTATACTCAGTGTTATTAGTTTTTGTCTTTCTAGAATTTTTAAATTACTTTTGTCATCCCAAACACACATTAATTGAAATATCTTGGGAAAATAATACAATCCAATCTGTTTACAGTTCTATTTTAATAACTTTTTTAGAGAAGTTAAAAATCATCTTTATTTAGTGAACTATGAATGAACACAAGTTAACCACACATAGATCAATATTCTCTTTACCTCTCACCTTTTCATTTGGATGCTTGAAATGCAATTCTGATGTCTTTAGACATGACTCACTTACTTGCAAACTGCCTAAATGAAGCAGAAAACATTGGTTTTGTTTTTGTCTCAGTGTGTCTATTTAATTGTTTGTAAAAATTATTTTAAATTTTTCACTTTTTGCAAGTGTTAATAAGTAATATCTTATCAATGTCCAGGGCTTGCACAACTTTTTTCAAACTTCATCCTATGTATTCAGTATTTTTGATGATATTGTACATGGAATCTTGTTTTAACAGACATTTCCTTTTGGAACAGTTTTATATTTACAGGGAAATTCAGCAGATAATGTAGAGTTTCCAAGTACCCTCTGCACAAATTCTTCTACATTAACATCTTTTATGGTACATATGTTTTAATTAATAAACCAATATTGATAACATCATTAAGTATTGATTTGGGGGAGGAATATCACAGACAGAAAGTGCCATTTTCATCACGTTGTATCAGGGTATACATACTGTCAACATGATCTATGACTTTTGACATGGATCTTGCTCATCTGGCTGCCATAGTGTTTGTGTGATTTCTCCAATGTCAAGTTATTCTTTGTTCTCTCTTCCATCATGTGCTCGTTGGAGTGAAGTCAGTATGTCAAGCTCACACTTGGGGAGTTGTGATCCCGAGTATTAGGGTCCAATAACTACACCATTTAATTAGAATTATTTGAAATGGGAGATTTGTCTCTTCTCTCCCAGTTATTAATTTGTCTATGTAGTATGGTCTCAAAGATGTTTAGTTTATGTTATGAGTTATAATCCTATACTCCATTTTTGTTGCTTAAATCATTACAGCTTTGGCCCTTGAAAGCTTGTTTCATTGGTTTTTGTGTCCTATTGAAATACGATACTGATGGGGGGTGTTGTGGTTTGGGGTTTTGTTTTGTTTTGTTTTTAAGCACTTTTGAATAACATTAATCAAAGCTAAACAAAATAGTTTGAGATTTAGAATTCTTTCGTTCCTTGTTTAATGTCCATTCTTCACGTTTAGAACAGCAGAAAACCCATTTGGAATAAGTAAAACAAAGTACTTCATTGGCTTAGGGGAAACAAAGTGCAAGAATGAATCAGGCATAGCTGCATCAGGGTAAACCATATAGGATCCAATCTCTATTCTCTCCTCCACCCCAATCTCTTTGCTTTATTTTCTGTTGTATTGGCTTCCGTTTGGCCAATACAACAGAAGTTTCCCTCCATGGATGGCTCCACTGCATATTTAAAGTCTTGCAGTTGTAACATCACCAAGAAAAGAAAGAGGATTTTACTTTCAACACGTGCACAGAAGTGTCAGAATTGAAACTTTGGCCTGTCCTGGGCACATGTACACTCTTGAACCAGGTGTTGTAGTTGAGGGAATTGAATTCTCAGATCAGGCAGGTCCAGTCACCAACCCAGCTGGAATCTGACTGGAGTCAGCCCCCTGTGAAGCATTGGGGGCTTCTGAGTTCCTCTGGTAACTGAGTTCCCTGTGGTAAACATGCCCCCTGCCCTATACTTAGGAAAATAAATTTCTCTTAAGCCCTATAGTCTGAGCCCCCTCAAGGGCCGAGAAGCTTAAAAAGAAGGAAAAGTGGAAGGGAGGGAAGGGTTGATGCAAAAAATAAAAAAGCCTTTGGTGGAAAGTCCCAAGTTCTTGAAAATTTACTCAACTTGTGTTGAACTATGTTCCCCCACTTTGCACCCCTCTGAACTATGTGACCCCCATCTTGTGATCCATGAATTAATGTACCTTATGATTTATGAGGTAATATATACCCCCACCCCAATACATGTACCCCTTACCTTGTGACCCCTGAGCTGTGCTGAGATGGCTAATTGCAACATTTTGGCCTCTGTATTAGTTTGCCTGCTTGCGTCAGCAGAAATAATGGTATATAAACCCCTTGAATTTGCCGTTCGGCGCTGCATGCTTTCCATAGCATTAGCCCCCTGCAAGTGTATCAAATTTATAATAAATTCCTATTGATTATTGTATCAAAAGTGGGTTCCGACTTTCTCTCAGCTGTGTGAGACACAACATTTTGGAGGCCCCAGCGAGATCTTTCAGACCCCCCCCCCACCTGGACCCACCGCCAAAAGCACTAGGGGGAGACCTCAGAGAATTCTTTCTCCACCCCAGGACCCTTGGATGGGTGGAATATGAGGCACAGGTTCCCAAATTTTCCAATTTGGTAAATCTGCTTCTGTTGTAGTTTTGTTTTGTCCTTGTTTTCTTGTTCCTGTTATGGTGCATGTCTTTTTCTGCTTTGTTCTTTTTTAGGGAACTAGGCTAGGTTGGATACAGCCTGTGATACCTGTCCCAGGGCAGGGGAGTAACATGCCCCCCATCTGTCAGTTGGTAGGGGCACTGAGCCAGTTGGTATCAGTTCCCAAGGCAAAGGAGTGGTGGCCCCTCTGTCTTATTGTCTTCAGTTTATGTTCTGTGTGGTGTTTGTCCTGAGATGAGGCAAAGGGGTTTGGTCCCACCTTGTCTCACAGTCGTCAATTTAACTGTCTTTTATGTTCTGTGTTGTATGAGTGAGTGAGAGAAAGAGTTTATATGTGGTGCTATGGCCTTGAGGGGCTATGGCGTCTGAGTGGGCCTCCACCTGCAGTTCCACGGCTCTATCATACGATTTAGTGGTGGGCCCCTTGGGGTTTATACCTCTCTGCCTATGCCAAGATAGAGCTTTTATCCCTTTGGGGACATGGCCGGGAAGGCATCAGAGTGAGGATCAGGCACGGAACCTGAGTGTCTGTTCTTCTCGACTCCCATTTGTCTATTTGTTTAGTCCACCTGTCTCTTTTATTTTCCATATCTTTTATTAATAGTTAGCTCTGTCCTTCTTTTCACCCAAACCATTCCTCTTTTTAAAACTGCACTTTTTTACTGTTTCCTTTTTTGTGTGGTTAAAGTTTTTCTTTTATGTTAGTAAGATTGTGTGAAACTTGTCAGTCAAATTTATGTTGGACCTGTTTGTCACGTTTATGCTTGATTTGTAGATTCCAGTATTTTGTTCAGTGTCTGTGTGAGGACTGGACAAGACCCCAGTCCCCCAACACAGAACACTTTTTTGAGGGGGTCACAGATCAGTTTCTTCAAGGGACACTTTCAGATTTCGACCTGGATGAAATTGCAGTATATTCTTTTCTCCTCTATTTCTAGTTTACTAATTTGCAATGGGGCAGGGACCCTCTGCCCAGCATCCAACCCCTTTGGAATGTCTTTTAAATAACTTTTCTGATTTCAGCCACCACGCCAAGGACTACGAAGTGAAAGTGAAACCAGGTACTTTATGTACCCTCTGTGAGTTGGAATGGCCGGCTTTTGGGTCAGGATGGCCCTCTATTGGGTCTTTTAACCTCCCCCTTCTTTCCAGCATCCAGGCAGTCATTTATGGCCACCCCAGACACCTGCCCAAAATTCCCTACATTGATGTGTGGATTGACATCATTTCCGAAGGCCCAGATTACATTCAGAAGTGGACTGGCCACTTAACTCCCTCTCACATTCTTTTTGCTTCCCTGCGAGGGTCCTGGATGCACCACTCTAGGCACCAGGACCTTCAGTCAGGAAACCACAAAACCACACCCCTGTATTACCCCCCTCCTCCTGAGGATCCTGTTTTAGACCCTTCCCTCCAACCCCATGGGATAGCACAACTCCCAGATGCACCAGTGCCTTCAGCACCCCCGGTGCCATAGACCCAGGGGGGTATGGGGGACCCCCATGAGGCCCTTCACAGACTCAGGGAGGTACCCCGTACCAACAATTAAGCCCATATTCTACATCAGCCCCAAATCCCCCAGGGGCAGAGGCACCTCCAGTGGCTCCTATTTTGCCTCTGCCCTAGTTGGCCCCTACCCCATCATCAGGCAGCCAGCCTTTCATAGTGTATTTTCCTTTTTCCACCAGTGACCTGTACAATTGAAAAACCCCGAAATCACAAGTCTAATTTCCCTCCTTGAAACTGTCTTTTTTTCACTCACCAACCTACTTGGGATTATTGTCAGCAACTCCTCCAGGTCCTGTTCACATCTGAGGAGCATGAGCATATCCTGAGAGAATCTAGAAAGGCTCTTTTAGAACCAGATGGACAACCCAGTACCAATACTGCTTTGTTCCTGAGTGCCCAACCCCCATAGAACCCTAATTCTGAGGAAGGTAAGGGGTTTTACTCCAGTACCGCCAGCTTCTGATCCAGGGCCTTAGGGCAGCAGCTAAGAGACTACCAATTTGTCTAAGGTAAGTGAGGTCGTCCAGGGAGCCACAGAAAGCCCCGTGGCTTTTCTGGAAAGACTGTTAGAAGCCTATAGGACCTGTACTCTTATTGATCCAGAAGCCCTGGAAAATAGGTGTGCTATAAACGTAGCTTTTGTTGCTCAGTCGGCCCCTGATATTAGAAAGAAACTGCAGAAACTAGAGGGTTTTGAAGGGAAAAATCTCAGTAAGTTGGTAGAAGTAGCCCTGAGAGCTTTCCACAGCCAAGAGCCTGTAGACATGGCCACCACAAAACGGACAGCTAAAGTCGTTATAGCTGCCCCACAGGAGCACTTCTGGGCCCAGGGACCTTCACCAGGCAAGGGGGCCCTACAGGAGCATTCTCGGACCCTGACACCAGGCAGTAGTTCTAAACCCCTCCCTTGGAAGCTCAAGCACGATCAATGTGCCTTTTGCAAAGGATTGGGACACTGGAAAAACGAGTGTCCTCAGAAAACAGGCAAGGTACAGGTGAAGATTCTGATTGAACAAGATGCTAATTGGGGGGGGGGGTCAGGGCTCCTTTCCCTTCGGCCCCCAGGAGCCCATGATAACCTTACAAGTTGGGGGCCAATCTGTGAGCTTTCTGGTAGACACAGGAGCAACTTTCTCCATCTTAAAGAAATCCCAAGGGCCAATCACAAAACAGAAGGCAACAACTGTAGGTGCCATCAGGGAGCCCTAAGCAGTCCCTTGGACTACTGCCTGTATAACGGACTTGGGTAAGGGCACTATCACCCATTCTTTCTTGGTCATGCCTGACTTCCTATACCCCTTACTGGGGAAGACCTGTTGCAAAAACTCCGGGCCTCAGTTTATTTCGGATTGGATGGAGCCGTCCTGATGGTGCCTGACAGCCCTGCCCATATCCTGTTTTCTGCCCCTCTTAGGGATGAATACCTGCTCTTCAAAGGATTAGACAAGATCCCAACTCAGGAGAAATGCCTCTGTGCTCGGCAGTTGCAGATCCCACAGGTATGGGCTGAAAACAACCCCCCAGGACTGGCACACCACCAACTGCCAGTGGTGGTACAGGTTTCTAGCAGAGCCACCCCAGTCTGGGTCCATCAGAACTCCCTTTCCATGGAAGCCAGAGCTGGGATTGCGGTGCACATTGCCCAACTCTGGGAAGCAGGCATATTAATTCCTTGCAAGTTGGCTTGGAACACTGCTCTCCTCCCCATTAAAAAGCCTGGTACAAATGACTACCAGCCTGTCCAAGACCTAAGGTAGGTGAACACCTGGACAGACACAGTTCACCCCACAGTTCTGAACCTTTACACCTTGCTCAGCCTGATCCCTCCATCCAGGACTTGGTATTCAGTTCTAGATCTAAAAGATTCCTTCTTCACAGTCCCCCGGTCTCCAATCAGCCAACTAATATTTGCCTTTGAATGGGTGGACCCAGAGAGTGGACAAACCAGGCAGTTAACCTGGACCCTCCTGCCATAGGGGTTTAAGAACTCTCCCACCTTGTTTGATGAGGCTCTGAGTAAAGATCTTCCTCCTTTTCTGGGATGCCCATCCACATATTTCCCTTCTACAATATGTTGATAATCTGTAAGCTGCGTATATTGAGCTGGAGTGTGAAAATGCCACTATTGATCTCCTCCAGGAACTGGGGAAACTGGGATACTGAGTCTCTGCCAAAAAGGCACAACTATGCACCACTGTGGCAACCTACCTGGGGTATGAGCTACAGGGAGGGTGACAGGCCCTCTCTAAGAGTAGGATCAAGGCCATCCTCCACATCCTCCCACTGAACACCAAAAAGCAAGTGCGTGAATTCTTGGGGGCAGTCAGGTACTGTCGGCTATAGATCTTCGGCTTTGCAGAGATAGCCAAGCCCCTGTATTCAAGTATAAGAGGAGGTGATAAGCCCCTCCAATGGGGACAGGCTGAACAAGATGCTTTTGACCAACTGAAGCATGCTCTCACTTCTGCACCTGCTCTAGCCCTACCTGACATCACTATACCCTTTCTACTCTTTGTGGCTGAGACCAAGGGCATAGCAAAGGGAGTCCTGACCCAAGTCCTGGGTCCGTGGAAAAGACCTGTTGCCTACCTATCTAAGCAGCTGGACCCAGTTGCCTCAGGATGGCCGATTTGCATGAGAGCCATTGCTGCCGCAACAGAGCTGGTCAGAGAGGCAGAGAAACTAACTCTGGGTCAAGACCTACCAGTAGTCGGGGACCACACTGTGGAGGCTTTTTTATGAAGTCCCCCTGATGGCTGTATCTCCAACTCTGGGATTACTCAGTACCAGGTATTTCTTCTTGATCCTCCCCGAGTGACTTTCCTTAAAACAGCTATCTTGAATCCAGCCACCCTCTTGCCGGAGCAACCTGTTCATGACTGTGCAAGCACGCTGGACACCCTTTCCTGCCTGTGGCCAGATTTGACAGACACATCTCTCCAAACCATTGACCTTGACCTGTTCATGGATGGCAGAAGCTACATTCATGAAGGTAAACACATGGCAGAGGCCACAGTCACCACACACACAGAAGTCCTCTGGGATACGGGACCTCAGCCCAGAAGGCAGAACTTATTGCCCTAACACAAGCCCTGAGATTGGCCAAAGGGAAAGCAGCCAATATATATACTGACAGTCGGTATGCATTTGCCATGGCCCATATCCATGGGGCCTTGTATAAAGAAAGGGGACTCCTAACTTCAGGGGGAAAGGACATTAAGAACAAGGAAGAAATCCTTGCCCTATCAAGGCTGTCTGGTTGCCAGAACAACTCACCACCATCCATTGCTATGGGCATCAAAAGGTGGACACGCCCATCACACAAGGAAATGCACTGGCTGATCAGGCAGCAAAGGCAGGAGCCCTAAAAGCAGTGGGGCCCCTTCGCATCCTCCCAATCTTACTGGATCGCCTGCTGCCATCTTCACCAGTTTACTCAGAAACAGACAAAGAGGAAAGCAAGCACCTGGACTGCTGAACAGGCCCCTGGGACTGGCTCATCTGCCCAGATGGCTGCCCCTTCCTCCCAGAAGTATTGGGAAGACAACTTGTGGACCAACTACATCAGGGAACCCACCTCAGAGCCACGAAACTCAACAAACTCATCTCCAAGCACCTGTACATTCCCCGTCTTCATAAATGGACTAAAGAGGCACCCCCAGGTGCCTCCCTGTAACAAGGTAAATGCTGCCCCAGTGCCTCAGCACACGGGATCATTTCTCCAGGGAACTAACCCAGGAGAGCACTGTGAGCTTGACTTCACTGAAATCAAGTCAGGTCGGTATGGGTATAAATACCTCCTAGTTTTAACTGATACTTTTTCCAGATGGTCAGAAGCATTCCCATGCAAAAAGGAAACAGCTTTGACAGTGGCAAAAGACCTTCTCACTGACATTATCCCCAGATTTGGCTTGCCCCTTCCCCTGGGGTCTGACAATGGCCTGGCCTTCATAGCCCAGGTTCCTAAAAACCTGGCGGCCACTCTAAAGATTACATGGAAATTACACTGAGCCTATAGGTCACAAAGTTCAGGTCAGATAGAAAGGATGAATAGAACATTAAAGGAAAATTTAACTAAGTTGCACATAGAAACTGGTGGCAACTGGGTGGACCTCTTCCCTTTCACCTTATTGAGGGCCCAGTGTACTCCTTATTTCCAAGGGTTGACTCCCTTTGATATAATCCATGGAGCTCCACTCCCAATACTCCCCAAATTAACTGATGAGCTATTAGCCCCCATCCATAACCACAAGCTTTTAAGTTCATGACAGGCCCTGCAAAAATTGTGCAAAGACCTCCGGAATGCCATTCAGCATACCAAACCTGAGACCACCAGCACCCTGGAGCAATTGCATGACCTCCAACCTGGAACCTGGGCTTGGGTAAAAAGATATAACCTGGAAACTCTAACCCCACAATGGGAAGGGCCTTACCCTGTTATTTTAACTACCCTAACAGCCATTAAAGTTGGAGGAAAGAAGCTGTGGATTCCCTACACCCACACCAAGAAGGCCACAGAGGACCATATCCCCACAGCATGGCACCTTGAGACCACTGAGAATCCCTTAAAGCTCTGGCTATTCAGATCTCCCTCCTCATCCTCCCCTACCTGCTCCACACCAACCAGGGAACCAGCAGAGGAGGAAACTATAACCAACACCAACCAGTTCCCTATGACTGGATCCTCTCCCAGACTGAGGACGGCACCAAAGTAGCCTACATCCCAGACACAAGGATCCTCTCTGAAACTGCAAATGGTGGTGTAGAAGCAGTTGATACCAACCCAGTCTTCCACTTCAACCTCTGCACCCTATTTGGTTACGTCTGGACCGGAACCATGTGGACCAGGTATGGAGGAAAAGGGGATGACATTTGGAGCTGCACAAGCCAGAGAAAGGCCTGAGAACTAAGGAACATTGACTTTTATTTATGCCCTTCAAATGAGGTAGGGTTTGGTAGAAATGTCAAGAAGTGTGGGGATGCAGGATATTATTACTGTGGAGAGTGGGGCTGTGAAACCTTAGCATCATGGGGTACAAATGAGGATTGGTGGATAGAGTTTCAGAAAGTGTATCTGCCAGGTCCCTGTACCTCAAATAGTAATTGCAACTCTATCAGGCTGATGGTGAACAACTGGTGGAGGCCAGAATGGCAAACAGGTCGAACTTGGAGTATTAGATAATATGTTAGTGGGCGGGACCCCGGCTTCTTGTTCACTGTTCAGAAAATCCCCCAACCACCTCCTATTAGACCAATGGCCCAAACTTTGTCCTCAATCCAGAGCCACGACAGATGCCTCTGCTAGCTCCTATCCCCACCAGCCAAGTCAGCCAAGCCCCAGGCGTTACCAACCCAAACCCAGGAGTGTCACCTACAATTACTACCACTGCATCCCCCATGATACTCCCAATAGTATCCCCCATATTAACCCTTTTAGATGCAGTGTTTAAGTTTGCAAATATTACTAATGCTAATTTAACAAATGATTGCTGGCTTTGCCTTAACTCGGCCCCACCATATTATGTAGGAGTAGCCACAAATTCAACCCTTGGACATTCTCCAACCCAGAAAATAAATGCCTCAACCAGTATGTAAAAACAAAACAGCAGTATATATACATGGGGCTCTACACCTACCTTAACATTAGTAGACCTGCAAGGACAAGGGTGGTGTGTTACATCCCCAGGCTACCCCTTACACACCTCCCTTACTGAAACAATTGTTTACAAAATGTCCAACTCTCAAGTTCTACTTGCCCCACAGAGTTCCCCCTATTATTTAGTAGCCCCTAAAGGAACTTGGTTTGCATGCTCCACTGGTTTAACCCCTTGGGGAATGATTTACTTTTATATGACACCCCCCAAATTTGTATACTAACTCACATCATTCCCCAAGTTGATATTTACTTTGGGGAAGGAGGAAGAGAGCATTTTTTTGGCCTTCAAAGACAGACCAGAGCCCCCATCCTAGTACCTCTATTAATAGGCATAGGATTAGCAGGCTCCGCAGCCATGAGCTCTACAGCCCTAGCCACCAGGCCCCTAGCCCAGGCTTTAAAGACCTCACAATTCAAATTGATTCAGATCTCTGAAATTTAGAGGCTCCTGTCACCCATCTAGAGAAATCCATAAAGTCTTTAGCAGAAGTAGTTCTGCAGAACAAGAGAAGCCCAGATCTGCTTTTTCTAAAACAGGGAGGTCTTTCCATGGCCTTAGGAGAAACTTGTTGTTTTTATGCTAACCACTCTGGAGTTATAAAAAACAGTTTAGTCCTAGTCAGGAAGAACTTGTATGAAAGAAAGAAACAACTCACAAAGGAAAATAACTGGTATGAAAATTTATTTAATTGGTCCCCATGGCTGACAACTCTCATATCAGCTATAGCAGGCCCATTCCTCCTCCTTCTAATTGGATTAACTTGTGGCCCCATTATTCTTTTTGTGTGTGTGTGTCATTTTCTTAGTTATTATTTTAAAATGTTCACATTCTGCTCTTAGAAAGATTCACTTGTACCCTTGTAAGATAAACCTCAGAAGTGATCCCTCCAATCCCCCTCCCTCCACCCATTTCCCTCTCCCCTCTCCCTCTCCCCTCCCCATATTCTTAGGCTGTGGCCCCATTATTCTTAACTGCTTAGTAGCTAAAGTCCATAAAATTGATGGTTTTAAGTACCCAGTACCAACTTATCCCAAATGACTCAGGTGAATCAATTTGATTCCTCGTTAAAACCAGTGGGGAATGTGGTAACCGAGCCTCCTGTGGTAAACAAGCCCCCTGCCCTATACTTAGGAAAAGAAACTTCTCTTGAGCCCTATAGTCTGAGCCCCCCTCAAGGGTGGAGAAGCTTAAAGATAAGGAAAAGAGGAAGGGAGGGGTTGATGCCCCCACCCCCCAAAAAAGCCCTTGGTGAAAAGACCCAAGTTCTCTAAAAACTTACTCAACTTGTGTTGAGCTATGTACCCCCACTTTGCACCCTTCTGAACTATGTGACCCCCATCTTGTGATCCATGAGGTAATATGTACCCCCACCCTAATGCATGTGCCCCTTACCTTGTGATCCCTGAGCTGTGTTGAGATGGCTAATTGCAACATTTTGGCTTCTGTATTAGTTTGCCTCCTTGCTTCAGCAGAAATAATGGTATATAAACCCCTTGAATTTGCCATTCAGCATTTCATGCTTTCCACAGCATCAGTCCCCTGCAGGTGTATCAAATTTATAATGAATTTGTATTGATTATTGCATCAGAAGTGAGGCTCTGACTTTCTCTCAGGTGCACAAGATACAACAGTTCCCTGAGGAAATAAGGTTTCCAATGCCAGCAGATAGGAGTAGATGCTGGGCAGGTGACAAATAGAAACCCTCGCAGGTGATGATTAGCATGAACATGTTTTGGTTTGCTTCTTCTGCACTGCAATAGAATTCTTTGTCCTTATTTCTCCACCCTCAGGCTAGAAGTCTTACCAAATTCATTTGTGGGTATCTTCTTTCTCTTCTTTCCAGATTCATCTTCAATGTTTGGAAAGTTATCAATTCTGGAAAGATGTCTTGTTTTGATGAATGAATTTCTTGCACTCATGACAAATAGTTTGGTGTGCGTAAATAATGAAAATACAATAAATCCATGAACACATGATAATCTGATAAACAAATATTATATAATCTGATGAATGTGATACTCTTCTTGTGTCTCAAAGACTAATTATTTTACATATCTGCTGATAATCATAGCTGAATCTTATATAGCACAACTTTTCTTAGGCACCAGCATTTTCTATCTGTTCATTTAATCTTTATAACAATCCAGTGAAGTATCAATAGATGCCCCTACTAGTCTGATGTTTCAGTAAGAAGAATGCCACAGTAAAGGTGAGAGCTGGGCCCATGAAGGCGGGCAGTCTGGATGGAGTACACAGTCTTTTTTTTATTTTGCAGTTTTTGGCTGGGGCTGGGTTTGAACCCACCACCTCCAGTATATGGGACCAGCACTCTACTCCTTTGAGCCACAGGTGCCCTCCAAGTCCACAGTCTTTACCATTATGCTTTACTGTCAGGCACTGAGCTAAAACAGCCATGCGAGTAGGATAGAGTCTCCCTTTTTAAAGCCCCGTGCAAGCAGGAGGCAGTCATCATGTGCATACATGTGAAAAGTTCTAGTTCTAAGAACAGCCCTAAAGGGGAGCTGTGAGTTGGTCCATATCACTAAAAGATATTATGTGAGGGTGTGCTCACTTACCAAGGCTATAGTGGGGGCAAAATGGTGCACGTAGAAACCCCCAATGTCATATTGTGTTGTGAATGCTTTCCTACATTTGTGCTAAGTTTGGATTAATATTGAAATAGGACTGAGTAGTCTTATGATTAGACTATATTTCTGAAATGGTTCTTATGAGCATGTAATTGTTTATGCATTGATTTCATATTAGTATGGAGTATGTTGGATATTTATTTTTTCATTCTTGTGATACTTTACTAAGAAGAATATTTCAACTCCATTTAAGTAAATGTAAGTGATGTAAAGTATAATACAACACAAATATAGCAGAGGGGTAGAGGGAAGTGGGGTGTGGGCATTTGGCAGAAGGAGGGAGGCATGATGTCACCTAATGTGCACATTGTCAGGGTATATAACACACCCCCAGGTGAGGGGCTCTTTTACACATGGAACATTATCTTGAAATGAGAACAACGTAACCTAAATATTGTACCCTTGTATTAATTTGAAAAAAATAAAAAATGTATTAAAAAAAAAGAACCGAGGAACCTACTTATTGCATGTTTTCTAAGGATCAAATAAAATGGAAATACAAAGGATTTGCATATGAATGTCAACATTATAATTCTTAGTATTAACAGTGGTGAGTATAGGCTTTGGGAGGAGATAAGGCAAATTCCATGTCAGATGAACAGTGATTCTGCTCATTTCAATTCTCCTCATGTCAATATGACACCAATGGGACAATATTTCCTGACTCCTCTGCATTTTACAGAGAAACAAACTGGATTGTACTGTGATAAAAACCAAATCAATAGGGGCATATTGACAGACACACTTTAGTTACTGCTGATCTGTGGTTCAGAAGACTATGGGCAAGTTGAGGGGAGAGGGGTCATGTATATTATGTTGAAAATAATTTTCCTTGTTTTAGTGTTCTTAGTGACAAAGGTCATCATCAGCTGGGAAGGCTTGTTAATCCAGAGCCTTCTGATTTCTTTCCTCATATTTATGTATACTAAAGAGGGCAACTTGGCATTCATCTGTCCCTAATGGAATTCTGCACTCAGATGGTGGCTTTTAGCAGTAGGTTATGTTCAAAAAAAAAAAAAAAAAGAAAGAAAGAAAGAAAAGATTATATTATAGAAATGAGCTTGAAACTTAGCTAACACCTCACTTCTCTTAGGTTAGTATGTCGATCAGCAGCTTCCATATCACCTCAGAACTTTCTAGAAATGCAGAATTTCAGCCCCACAAAAGCGCTACTGAATCAGAACATCCCTTTTATGAGATTCCTAGGATATACTTGAACACAGCAAAATTGGAGCTAAAGTAAAAATGCAAAGTCAGCAGTTGGATCTGTTAGTATCAACTGCTGAATCTTGATTGTCATTAGTGGCTGAAGCAATTTACTGTTATCTGGCAAACTGGACATTCAGATTTTCAAAATCAGACCCTGGCACATGATTAGAAAAGATAGCCTGAGCATCAAAGAGGGTCAGAGATTCCTTGGAACACAGGCCCATGCATTCTGGAGCTCCTGGCTATCATATTGTGGCCCGGATTGAGAGTTGGAAAAAGCAGAAGCCTATCTGGCAGCAGAAAGAAAAACCACTTGGGGCCAGGCAGGGGGGAAAGCAGTGAGCTCTCCATGAGTTTGGTGAGGAAGCCACCCCTGGAGTAGGAGGAGAATAGCACTTTCTGCTAATGCGGCTCAACATCCCTGCTGCTTACAAAGCAAAACTATTTAAATGGTCCAGATCCATTGTCACAGAGCAGGCAATAAAGGGTGAATTTGGAGCTGACAGGCAATACCTTAATAACTGGTACACTAGGATGCATTTAACCAGTTTCCTGGTTAGACATGTTGGCGTTTCCCATTTTTCACCATTCCCAACCATGTTGGTGAGTGTCCCTAGGTATACAGATTCTCACACTTGAATGATTATGACATGAGGATTTGAAATTGAAGAGAGGGACATGAGGAGTTTTGCATCCCATTCTAGTGTTAATCAAGGTACATCCTGGACTGAAGTTAGCTGGGGAAAACATAGAAATCAGCAGCTGCCCAGATTACTTAGGGATGGCCATAGGCCTTATGGGCAGCTGGGTACAGTTTCTTTTTAAAGATTCATTGTAGATAAAAGAAGAATATCTATATACTAAATCTTTCATAGGCCCAAGGTTTCCTCTTCCATCTCTGAATGGTCATAGCCATTGGGGGCTCTCCAAGGATAACACATCCCAATCCTGCCACACCATAGGACCATCATAGTTCCTTCAATTCCTTCTTTATTTGGCACCTGAAGAGCCTATTTTTCATCCTTGGGAATGTTTCTATATTTGTCTTGTGCTATTAGAAACATGTACAGGTGTTTGTAAAAGAATCAGAAGGTCTAGAGGCCCTGTTTCCTTCATGGAAGGCTTGTCCATCCTACCTTTCTTTGTCCCCTTTACCCTCATCACATTCCCACCCAGAAATCCCTTCAATTCAGCCTATGGGTGGTCACTGTTTAAGGATATACTTTAATCCATTCATCAGCTAAGCACCCACATTATGCCAGACAATCTGTACAAGGATCCTGAAGGACAGATGATGTTGCCTCCATTTTGTGCACATGGAAAGTATGGGTAAAAGACTGAATGATGTCCAAGGTCACACAGCTTTAAGTATTAAAACTTGACCCTGACATGAGATTCCCCAGTGGAAGCCCAAGGCATGGCCATGTTTTAGAAAATATTGTAATTAGTCAAAAAGGGAAAGGCCCAGTAGGCTTCAGTCCTGGCAAAAGGTCTCACCATGCCCTGTGGTCTCTGGTGGCTCCTAAGGAAGTCCTTCCCTGTTAGTTCTGGCTCTGGTTGGGGCTTCCTCCAGTGGCCCTTACCATGGTCACTTGAACACCTATTCACACATACAGAGGCTCTTTCATAAGTCTTTGTTCCTCAAAGGCACCATTTTTTTTTGAGTTCTTGATTCAGCCATGTGTTACTAGTCAAGGGGCAGTGGTTGCTTTTAAGGGGACAGGCCCTTCCTGCCTGGGCCCTCTCTTTGAGATTTTACCTGGCAGAGAGTACCAACGAGCACTGAAAGTTTTACCAATCTTTCCTAAGCATCAGGCAGAAGTATAGGATGAGGACCACCCACCTATGTCTTTGATTATTGCTTCCCAGAAGAGTCTGTCATTCTTTACTTTTGTTAATTGATATATTTTTCCCAATTTCAGATTTACACAGAATAAACACAAAAATACATGCACAAAGACCCTGAAACATCATCAAAATATGTGACTGGGACAATCTTCAAAGTATGCTCCTCTCCCCACAATTATTACTAACTGGTGGGCATGTTGTTTTGTATTTTTAAAATTTGAATGGACTATTTCCTAGGCAATGTCAGGTACTATGCAAAATTCAGCAGCAAGTACAGGGAGTTCCATCTGGCGCCTGCCTCCACTCACTCACAGTTTCCATACTGCCAACATCTCATACTTCAAAGGTACATCTGGGACAATCAAATAACAAACATTGATATGCCATTATTATCCAAAGTCATAGTTTACAGTAAGGGAACAACTTGATGTTGTACATTCTGTGAGTTTGGACAAATTATAATGTCATGTATCCACCATTATAGTATCATACGGAGTAGTTTCACTGCTTTAAATATCATTTGAGTTCTGCCTGTTCTTCCCACCCTTCGCCACAACCCCTGGAAACTACTAATCTTTTTACTGTCTCTACTTTGACTTTTTCCAGAATATCGTATTTTGGCTAGTATGGCATATAGCATTTTCAGGGTGGTTTGTTTGTATTTTTAAAATGTTTTGTTCCTGAGCATGCATGATTATTATTATTATTTATTAACTAGGGATAACAGCAAATGTAGTGTTTCGCAACTTTCTTCAGGTAAAACTAATCTTTGGCTGTATTTTCTTGACTGTATGACCAAAGATTAGGATATCAATTACAATAATCACTAACTGAGGGCAGAGACCAAGATGCGCCTGAGTAACCTATGCAGTGAGATTGGGGAGAGATGGCTCCAGGAATGTCTGCCTGTGTGATCTGCCCAGAAACATCCCTTTGGGGACACAGGGAGATAATTAGAGGCTTCTGGACTCCAGGAGGAGGACAAAAACAGTGTAGAACTGGCAAGTGCTGGTGTTCATTTGTTCTGAGGCCATAGCTGCTGCAGCTGTAATTACAGTAGCAGTGAGATTGCAAACAGGAAGGCCTTCCTTCTGTGCTATTTTTTTTTTTTTTTTGACTTAGGCACTTGGTTGAACTACTTTGGGAGAACTTGGGCAAGAGTGCCCATGACTTTAAACATTGTCTAGGGACCCAGGATAAGCTGCTGAGCCAGAACAGAGCTAATATTGTTTGGTTGTGGGCCATGTGCAAACTGCCATTGTGGGAGTACTGCCTCTGCCCTCAGGGTCATAGAGCAAGGCTCTGGCTGGGAAACCTTGGGTGAGTGAACTAGTGAGTGAGTAGTACCACAGCCAGGGACTTAGACCTTGAGGAAGAGCAGAGATTTCAGCATTTGGCAGTAGCAGGGCTGCCTTACAGCCTCAGGCCTCAGGGGCATTGAGTGAGACCGGTTTTAGGTGCACTGCGTAAGCGGGCAACCACTTCAGGAGAGATCCCAGTGACAAGTGCATTCCTGGGAATGCCTCTGTTTAGCCAAAGTTAATAGTTTAAAGTGTTTTCTAAGCAGGCTGAGGAGAGATTTAGGCTCTCAACCATGCAGGGTTTGAGAAATCAACAGAGGCCCCCAGTCTCCATCTCACACAAGCTGTATCAGCATTGTGATTAACATCTCGTACCCCAGAAGATCACCTGTTGCCCAGACAATATTCAGCAAGATATGTATACTGCTTTGTTATTGTTTTTGTTTTTCTTACTTCAAAATTTTCCCTCTAGATTTTTCTTTTTTTACTCTTCCTTCATCTTTCTAGTTTAAATATAATTTACCACTGTTGCTGTTCTTAATAATAAGAACTTAATTTTTGCTCGTGTCTCTGCCCCTATGACTTGTTTTTTCCCCCAATTTTATCCCATAAAGTTTTCTGTTTGTTTATTTTGGTTTGATTAATAGTAGTTTTGTCTGCTCTCTCTATTTGGTGGAGGTGGAATACTGTGTCTGAACAGGCTGGCAAATACCTGCTGACATTAAGGGGACCACCCAACCCAGCATCCCCACAGGTTGGGGGTTTTTAAGGTTGGGTCAAAGTACTCTAATGTACATCATTAATACTCCTGTCTCCCTCTTTCTGTGCCTCTCTTCTCTTTGCCAATAGTCCCTTTTACTCACCTCCCTCTCCTTTCTATTTTTTCTTTTATTTTTTCAGTTTTTGGCCAGGGCTGAGTTTGAACCTGCCACCTCTGGCATATGGGGCCGACGCCTTACTCCTTTGAGCCACAGGCACCTCTCTCCTTTCTCTTTTCTCTTTTCATTCTTTCTTTTTTAATTTTAAAATCTTTTTTGCCTTCTTGCTCCTCAATCTTCTCATCCTTTTGGTCCTGTACCAAAAAGACTCATTGAAACCTTAGTCCAGAAGTGTGGTAACCTGAAGAGCAAGAGGAAGTGAAAGGAAAATTAGGGCAAGGAAATAGATAAAAGAAAACACTCATGAGGAAGAATCAGCAGAAAAATTCTGGCAACCTGAAAAACTAGTCCAGAACAACCGCACCCCCCCCCCCAAGGGACCATGAGGTAGTTACTGCACAGGATTCCACCTATAAAGAAATGCTAGAAATGACAGAAGGGGAATTTAAAATACAGATGATGAAAACAATGAAGGAAATTGCTGAGAAAGTGAAAAATAACCAAAAGGAAATCCAAAAACAGAATCAAATAAGAGATGAACAATATGAGGAATATAGAAAGGATATACATAGCAGAACTGAAGGAATTGAAGCAGTCAATTAAGGAACTTAAAGATGGAATAGACAGTATCAACAACAGATTAAACCATGCAAAAGAAAGAATCTCGGAGGCGGAGGACAAAGCTTTTGAGATAACTCAGTTAAAGAAGCAGAATAGAAGAGAGAGAAAGCGGAACATTTACTGACAGAATTATGGGACTTTATGAAGCCTTCAAACATACGAGTTACAGGTATCCCATAAGGGTAAGAAGAATGCCCCCAGAGGAATGGAAGCCATACTAGATAATTTAGAAATGAAAATTTCCCAAATATCACCAAAGATTCTTACACACTCTTTTCAGAGGGATATTAGACCCCAGGTTGCCTCAACTCAAATAGAGCTTCTCTAAGTCACATTGTGATGAACCTGTCCAACGTAAAGACAAAAGAAAACATTTTGCAAGCTGCTGGGAGTAAGTGCCAATTGACCTAAAGGGGCAAATCCATCAGGGTGACTGCAGACTTCTCTAATGAAATTTTTCAAGCCAGAAGATAATGGTCATCTAACTTTAATCTATTTAAACAGAACAATTTCAGCCCAGAATTATATATCCTGCTAAGCTAAGCTTTAAAATGGATGGAGAAATCAAATCATTTACTGATATGCAAACATTGAGGAAATTTGCCACAACAAGACCAGCTCTACAGGAAATACTTCAACCTGTTCTACACACTGACCATCACAGTGGACAACTAGCAAAGTAAGCACCCAGAAATTAAAGTTCAGAACCTAGCTTCCACAATTGCAAAAGACAAAACAAAGCAATAGACTGTCACAAAATAAGATGAAAATAATGCTACCAACTTACCAATTATCTCAATAAATGTTAATGGCTTGAATTCCTCACTGAAGAGGCATAGATTGGCTGATTGGATTAAAAAACACAAGCTGTCCATTTGCTGTCTGCAGGAAACACACCTAGCCTCAAAAGACAAATTAAAACTCAGAGTTAAGGATTGGAAGACAATTTTTCGGGCAAATGGAATTCAGAAGAAAAGAGGGGTTGCAATCTTATTTTCAGATACATGTGGATTTAAAGCAACTAAAGTCAAAAAACTCAAAGATGGTCACTTCATATTGGTCAAGGGAAAAGCACAACAGGATCTTTCAATTCTAAATATTTATGCACACAACTTCAGTGCTCCCAGATTCTTGAAACAGACCTTAATTAGTCTGAGCAATATGATGTCCTATAACACCATAATAACATGGGACTTTAACACTCCACTTACAAAGCTGGACACATCCTCTAAACAGAAATGAAATAAAGATATAAGGGACTTAAATGAAACCCTAGAATAATTGTACTTGATAGATGTATACAGAACACCTCATCTCAAAGCTAAAGAATATGCATTCTTCTCATCGGCCCATGGAGCATCCTCCAAAATTGATCATATCCAAGGATGCAAAACAAACCTCCACAGAATCAAAAGAATTGAAATTTTACCTTGTATTTTCTCAGACCACAAGGCTCTAAAGGTGGAACTCAACTCCAACAAAAATGTTCAACCCCACACAAAGGCATGGATATTAAACAACCTTATGCTGAATGACAGTTGGGTGCAGGAAGAAATAAAAGAAGAAATCATGAACTTCCTTGAGCATAACAACAATGAAGACACAAGCTACCAAAACCTGGGGGATACTGCAAAAGCAGTCTTGAGAGGAAAATTTATGGCTTTAGATGCCTACATTCAAAAAACAGAAAGAGAGCACATCAACAAACTCACAAGCCATCTTATGGAATTGGAAAAAGAGGCACAATGTAGGCCAAAACTCAGCAGAAGAAAAGAAATATACAAAATTAAATCAGAGATTAATGAAATTGAAAACAAAAGAATCATTCAGAACATTAATGAAACAAGGAGTTGGTTTTTTGAAAAAATAAATAAAATAGATAAATTTTGGCCACACTAACTAGAAATAGAAAAGTAAAGTCTCTAGCAACCTCAATCACAAATGATAAAGGAGACATAACAACTAATGCCACAGAGATATAACAGATTATCTCTAAATACTACCAGAAACTCTATGCCCAGAAATTTGACAATGTGAAGGAAATGGATCAATATTTGGAGTCACACCCTCTCCCTAGACTTAGCCAGGAAGAAATAGATCTCCTGAACAGACCAATTTCAAGCACTGAGATCAAAGAAACAATAAAAAAATCTCCCAACAAAACAAGGCCCTGGAGTGGCACCTGTGGCTCAGTGAGTAGGGCACTGGCCCCATATACTGAGGGTGGCAGGTTCAAACCTGGCCCCGTACAAACTACAACAAAAAATAGCCAGGCATTGTGGCAGGCATCTGTGGTCGTAACTACTTGGGAGGGTGAGGCAAGAGAATCACTTAAGCCCAAGAGGTTGAGGTTTCTGTGAGCTGTGATGCCATGGCACTCTACCGAAGGCAATAAAGTGAGACTCTGTCACTCACTTTAACAAATTGTTTTAAGAAAAACAACTAAATAAGTAAAATATTCAGCCATTAAACAAGATGGAAACATTACATCTTTTGTACTAACCTGGGTGGAAGTGGAACACATTATTCTTATGTAAAGCATCACAAGAATGGAGAAGCACAAATCCTATGTATTCAATTTTGATATGAGGACAGTTAATTAGGTAGTATAGTGTTGGGGGTGGGGGAAGGGGAGAGCAGAGAGGGAAGGAGGGGAGGACAGGAAGAGCAGAGAGAGGGAAGGAGGGAGGGAGGTGTGGTCCTGGTGTGTGACACATCTCTTGAGAGCAAAACACAATTGTAAGAGGGACTTTACTTAAGGAATGTAATCAATGTAACCTGGTTTCTTGTACCCTCAATGAATACCCAACAATAAAAAAATAAAAAGAAAGTATATAAGTATGTGTGTATAATGAAATATACTTTTTCAATAAAAAAAGTAAATAAAAAAATCACTAACCAACTTGAACGTTTACTGTGCCACGTACTGTTCTACTGTAATTGTTTTCCACGTGTAATATGGGCTCAATTGTGTCCCCCTAAAATGCATATGCACCAACCTCCAGTATGTCAGAACATGACTGTACATGGAGATAGGACTTTTAAAGTGGGAATGAAGTTAAAATGAGGTCATTTGGGTGAACTCTAATCCAACATGACTGTTGTCCTTATACACAGTGGAGATTAGAACATGAACACAAAGATGTTAGCAAGACAGCCATGTAAAAGGCAAGCAGAGGGCCTCAGAGGAAGCCACCCTGCTACCATGATCTTGAACTTCCAGCCTCCAAAACTGTAGGAAAATAATTGTTTAAGCCACCAAGTCCATAGTACTTTGTTATGACTCCCCTAGCAAACTAATCCAATGTGTAGCATTTATTCTTGCCATAGCCTCAAAAGGCAGGTACTATTGTCTCTGTTTTACAAGAAGAAACCTGAGGCCGAGTGAAGCTAAATTACTTGCCCAAGATCCGCCACCACAGTGTAATATCTGGGTACCAAGATATGCTGTGCTACCATAAAATCCCCAAATCTTAGCTGGTTAACAAAACAAAGGGTCATCTCTCATTCATATGGCAAGCCCAGCAATCGGTGGCATGGGGTACCTATTCCTACTTACTGAGGGACCCAGGCTTATGGGCGCTTCATCCCAACATGTTTCCACAGGCCCTGAAGTCAGGGAAAGGGCGCATAGTGAATCCTACATTGACTCTGAAGCTTTTCCCTTCTCATCATTTCCTCTTACATTTCCTGTACGAAGGCAAGTAATCAGACCACAGCTGTCTCCAAAGGGCTGAAGGCAGGAAGCACAATCCCACCACATGCCCAGAAGGAGGGGAAACCAGGATATTTATGGAGAGTGTCATAGCAGCTACATAGGGCAAGCAAGCTCATGCTGAGCGTGTCTTCCCCAATACAGGGAGAGCAGTAGGGCAAAGAATTCTCTTTACCTGGAGAGACGTCTGGTCTCTGGCTTTAGCTACTGGGAGTGAATGTCAGGGTCCCTGGAGTGTCCTGTCCTATAACAGCATCGTTATCTGCCAGGGGCTTTAGTCATCAGACAGTCTAAGAAGGCGATGTATGTTGGGGGATTTGGGTCATGCCATATGACTTCTGACCTCCAGAGGGGCTGAAGGCTAATGGTCAGCCACACAATCACTATAGGATCAAGTTTAAGAAAAACCCTGAACACCCGAGGCTTGGCTGAGCTTCCTGGGTTGGTGGGACTCTGTGTGTACTGCCTCACCTTATTGATACTAGGAGGGGAACGTGTTCCCAGGACATGGGACTTCCCATCTGGACCTGCTCCAGATTCTGCTCTAAGTGTCTCTTCCTTCCGTTGTTCTAATTTGTATTCTTTCACTCTAAGAAACTATGCTCACAAACATAACGCTTTCCAGGGTTCTGTGAGTCAGTCTAGTGATTTATCAACCAAAAAGGTGGTTGAGGGAACCTCCAAATTTGTAGCCAGCTGGTCTGAAGTGAGGGTGGTCCTGAGATCCCCTGAATTTCTAGTGGGTATTTATCTTTTTTCTTTTTTAATTTTTTTTCTACTCAACGTAACACTTTGTTATATTGCTTTGCTGAGATTTTTTCCATTTAGAAAAGAGAACCCATCTTTTAGTTGTTGCTCCCTTCCCTCATCCCAAATTATGGATAATTTAACAAAGTGGAAATCATTGAAAAATTAGCTTTTGAATAATACATTCCAATTTAATTTTTTATACAACTTGAAACTGAGGGTTACAATGCATACATTTGAAAATAAAATGACATCTTTTCACATAACTTATTTTGAACAGTAAAAAATAACCTTATGTACCTTACCATCAACTTCCATGCAAATTAAGAAGCAACATTGTCCACTACTATATCAATATTCCCAATGTTGGCTATTACTGAGGGTTCAATTGCTGACTGTTCATCTTACAAATTTAAAATTTGTTCTCAGAATTATGTTTTTAAAAAACTGCCTTTTGGAAGGTCTTTTCTTCCTTCAGGGTGATGGCAACATAAAGTGTTGAAAAGAATGTGTCAGGTATCAAAGATAGTATGAAAATACATATAGCTACATAAATACAAAAAAAAATCCCTGTGTGTTTCTGATTCCAAATGCAGATATCTAGCCACTTTCCTTAAATTGTGTCAAAAATCCCAAAGAACATCTAAGTAACTAGAATATAGAGAACCACCCTATAATAAACAGATAAATTGGAATTACAGCTTCTGCCACAGTCCATGATGACTATAAAGCAAACATTCTATGGAAACATCCATATTTTGTCAGTGGTCACAGAAATACAGGGATTTTTGTTGTTGTTTGAACAACAGCTATTATGATTTTTGAACCCTAAATGTAATACATCAAAACAAAAAGTATTAACATTTCAGTTAAGATAATTTAACATTCTCAGCTCTTAAAGCTATAATAGTAAATATCTTAAAACAATGAAAATAGGTTTTTTTTTTTCCAGTTTTGGCTGGGGCCGGGCTTGAACCTCCCACCCCTATCCTGGTATGTGGGGCCTGTGCTCTACTATATACTAAATTAGTATGTGCCCCCATATTTTAGTCTTCTTAACAGGTGATGTCCAAAATCACAACTGTAGAACAATCCTCAGAAAAGGTGGAATGGAAAACACTGAGTTTATTTTAAATATCATCAATGTGTTCATCATCATCTCCAATATCATCAAACTGGATTTCATCATCATCTCCAGAACCAAATGTATCTGTTTCATTAATTTTAGCATGTTCTGGAAGTTCACCATATGCCTCCAGACTTCTAGCTTCATCTGCATTGTACATTAAGATGACATCACCTGTGTTCTCCTGATCGTCTCGGTGACCAACCAATATGATGTCTGAGGTCTTTATCCAAACCTTCTTTCTCAGTTTTCCTCTGATGTGGCCTATCCTCTTTACACCATTAAAACACATTGCTTCGAATTGTCCATTTCCCAACATTTTTATTACCTGAGCTTACTCTTGCCAATCTTCTTTCAATACCAATTCTCCTTTTTCAGACTCCTTCTCATTCTTACCCCTGCATCTTTTTTTTTTTTTTTTTTTACCTCCTTTACCTTTATTCTTGGGCATTCCAGTGACAGAGGCCTAGTAAGATCTGTGATTCTTTTTGCTTGCTATCACTCAGTAGAGAGCTCTTAACTGAGTCTTTTTTCTTCTCTTGGATCACAGGTTTTTCTTAGTGTGAATAACATAAGGAGGAAAAAAGTCTTACATTAATTTAAAAAGTTCCAAGAGGATTCAACAAAAATTTAGTGTTTACATGTAATTGAAAGTTTGAGTCCCCTTTCCTGTCCAGGGTGTGTTCAGTTTCACACTCCCATTCACACTGTGCCAGGACGACTCCTTTCGGGGCATTTCTGGGCCACTGTCCTGCCTGCAGACTGAGGTAAACTCACTCAGAGTACCAAAACTAAGAGGAGATCTCTATCACTTGTGGTGCAGGGGGATGCTGATGTCCACACACAGCCCACCTCCACCCCTCCAACCCTGATAGCATTGGGGATTTGAGGTTCAGGCTGCTTCCTTAGCTCCACCTCTGATTTCAGAGCTCTTCTAGGGGTGCAGAGGAGCAGTCCCAGCCACAAAACCTTCAACCTCAGTCACTAAGTTGAAGGGAATCAGTTACATCAACATCACATTATTTATAAAATATGAATTACGTTTTATCGAATGTGTTTGAGAGTTCCTGACAGGACCCCGTCTTACAGATATATGGGCCTTACCTCTGGGCCAGAAGGCACAACTTAAATACAGCCACTTCTACTCAATAGAATTTTTACTTAAACACCTCTGTTAACTAAGCTTGAAGGAAATTTCCCATAAATAGAAAACTAACTTTTATGTTATTAAAACATGTCACTAGCATTCACCCTTCTCTCAAAGAGGATGGGCATGACAGTTGGTGCTCTAGGGCCTGGGCATGTTGTTGTAGTATAAAGCAGAAAGGGAAAATGACTGGACAGGGCTCTCTGAAGGAAAATCACTAAGATACAACCTGAAAACATGGCTCATTAAAGTAGGTTTTGTAACTTAGACTATGGGTGATGTAGCCTCCAGTGAGGTCTCGTAAGTGGAGGGTACTACTTCCTCGTCCCTTGTAGGATTTGTTTTAAAATGATCTTGAATTTACCTTTATCTTGGAGGCCACGGTGTGTACTGCCTTTACCATTTCCCTCCTTCCACTTCTGAGTCAATGTCTCATCTCCAACTCTCTCTGCCAGGTTGGCCCCTGAGAGCTTGGTGGCTCCAGACTGTTAGCATGGCAGAGCCAGGGTGAGCTATTTCCCTCTGTGAGGGCAAAGCTGTTAGAGCTGCCAGGACACCCAGGCCTGCTGTAAGCTGTCTCCTACCCCACCTCCCTGGTGGCCTCACGGGGCCGTTGCCTGCCTCTCTGAGATTGTAGGTGGGTGTCCTTGTCCTGTGGTATTTGTGTGATGCTCATGCCTATGACTGTTTGAGGAAGAATTGAATTGTATGAGTGGCGGCATGTTGGGAGTGCCAGGCTAACTGCTTCAAGTTTATGGGTGCTTAGCTGTCTAGTGGAAGGTATTACCTCCCCTCCTCCCCACCCCCACCCTTCAGGTCTGCCAGCCCTTAAAGGCAAACACCTTTTGAAATTCAGAGTCAGCACTTGCAGCCATACAGTGGTCCTACTGTCCACCTTCAGTTAGCTGGGCCACAGAAAACTTGAAGCAGTTAAATCCTGACATGTTGCCACTCATATAATTCAATTCATCCTCAAACATACGAAGGAGCATCAGACAAGTAACACAGGACAAGGCCACCCACATAAAATCTGACAGTTAAAAAAAAAGGAACAGGTGTGGCTAAACCACAGAACAGAAACAGACAGGGCTGAATGCAAAGCCTGTCCCTTTGACTTTCTCTCGGAGGTCTCTGAAGCCTTACACAATCCACATTAAACAAATACAACAAATGGTGAAACAAAGATCTGCAGATGATAGCCAAAAATAGATGTCTAAATGACTTACCTGTGGAGGTGGACTCTCAGGTGAATTTAGAGGTGATCATCAATGGGTCTCCTGGGGGGGAGGGGTCCTCTGGGGGCCCTGGAACTTCAGGGAGTGCCTCCCCTCAGAGGAACCACAGGCTTTCCCCTACCAGGAGGCCACCTGAGGATCAGTGGTGCCAGGGTCTGAAGGATCTCACTGGGGCCTCCAAAATGTTATGCCCAGGAGTTCTCCAGAGACCACATAGTCAGACAAGTCAAATTATGGAAGAATTCTTTTTATTGAAGAGCCAGCCGGCAACTGCCTCAGCTTCCCAACGTGGGGTTTCTGAGAGCAACTCCAAGTTGTCTGAGGTTCTGGTTATTGTAGGGCAAAACTTTTGAAGGGGGCAAGTTAGCATTGCTACAGAAGTGAAAGCAGCAGTTAAAGGTGTAGGAGCAGTCATGAGGGTAGGGTGTTTATTCATTTTACACAATTCTATGATCACGAGAGTGATTAGTAATTTTTTTCTTTCTTGCAAAATAGGTAGAAACTACAGTGCCCTAGGGGAAATGTGGGGAGGGAAACTTACAGGTAAGGGTCATAAACAGCATGATCATAAAAAGCTATAATCACAAGTGTGGTCAGTAATTTACTTTACTAAAAATTTTAGTTAAAGGTATTTACAGTTACAATGGGAGGGACCAGTTTTGGGGGTACTAAAATGTAACAGAGAAGGAGTAAACAGCAAAATGGAGTCAAGCTTGCTCTTTTAACACTTCAATATCATATACAAATGGCATGAAGACTACCTTAACATAGCCATACAGAATCACCTGGGGGTTTGTTGTTTCAATTATAAAGGTCATGTATAGTAAAAGGAACATAGATGAACCCTACCCCTACCCAGTGCCTTATATAATGGGTAGATCCCAGATGCAGAGGAGGACGTTGGTGGGGAGGTGGAGGAACCAGGTGATAGGGGAGAAGGGATAGGGAAGAGGCCCTTGGGGCCTTAAGAAGATTTCTGCGGGGTATGTGGGGGAGAAATCATGGGAGGGTCTGAAGGGCCCAGAATGGAATCTTCTCCTTCCTCCAGTGAAGGACCAGAGGTGCTTTGTCCTGGCTTTTGTTACTAGAAATGTGGTTCCTAAAAGAAGGGAGAAGTGTGGAGCTAAGCTGGGGGGTTGTTTACTAGCTTGGTCTATACATAGATGTAGGGAAATTGGTCAGGGTGTCCAGGTTTACTGGTAACTGCTTTCCAAACCTGCTGACAGAGAAATGGGTGAAAAGAACCAGTCAGGGGTCAGCTTGTACTGATTGGCCACTCAAACAGTTCTTGGGTGTCCCTTAGGGAACTTCACTCTGTACTCATCATTTTGTCTGTGGAAAACCATTTTTAAAATGTTTAAGGAGACATCTTAGGGTGGTGTCTGTTTTAGAGGATGGAGTAACCCATGCTCTACTGACTGAGCTAGAAAAAAAATGATGGTAGCACTTTTTTTTTTGCACACAAGATTACACAAAAACTAAAACACACATGACTACACAAAAATTAAAACACAAAGACACATACAAATGAGACTAAAACAAGAATATGTGTAAATCTCAATTGTACATCTGAGGCTGAGGCTTTCCGCCAGTGTCCTGGTGTTTGAGAGTTCCTGACAGGACCCCGTCTTACAGATATATGGGCCTTACCTCTGGGTCAACACTGGGGTTAAAACCAAAGCCCCTGGTTACTTGCACCTCTCCTACCAGATTTTAAGCCAGAAGAGGATGGTCGTTTATCTTCAACCTAAAACAAATCAACTTTCACCCAGGATTATGTATCCAGCTAAATTGAGTTTCATTTGTGATAGAGAAATCAAGTACTTTGCTGAGATCCATATGTTAAGGATATTTGCCATAACTAGACCAGCTCGGCAAGAAATACTCAAACATATTTTGCATAATGACCAGCACAATGGACTACGAACAAAGTGAACTCATCCAGAATTTTAAGAACAAAACCTAAATTCCACAATGGTGAAAAATATGCACTGGACCTTTGAAAGACAAGATGGCCAAACCACTACCATACCTATCAATTCTTCCAATTAAAGTGAATGGCTTAAATTCTCCTCTAAAGAGGCAAAGGTTGGCTGACTGGATGCAAAAACTCAGGCCAAGTATCTGTTGCCTCCAAGAGGCACACCATACCTCAAAGGATAAAACAAGACTCTAGGTGAAGGGATGGGCAACAGTAATCCAGGCAAATGGAAATCAGGAGAAAGCAGGGGTTACAATCTTACTTGCAGATACAATTGGATTTAAACTAATAAAAATGAGGAAAGACAAGGATGGACACTATATATTTGTCAAGAGAAACACTCAATGTGAAAAAATTTCAATAAGTAACATTTATCCTCCCTACCTGAATGTTTCTTGATTTATAAAACAAACCCTAATGGCCTTGAACAATATTATATTTTCCTGTACTATAGGAATGACTGGAGATTTTAACACCCCTTTGGCAGTTCTGGATAGATTGTCCAAGAAGAAACTAAACAAGGAAATCATGGACTTAAACTTGACCCTAGAACAAATGGACTTAACAGAAATATACAGAACATTTCATCCCAATAAAACTGAATATATATTCTTCTCATCACCCCACAGATCATACTCCAAAATTGATCATATCTTAGGAATTATAGGGGTTCCTGATCTTTTAGAATGATCCCATAACTCTCTCAGGGAATATTCAGTTCTTGTTCTCCTTTTTTCTGCCTCTTTGAAATAATATGCAGCATCCTTTCATGATTAAAAAACTTAAGAAAATAGGCTTAGATGGGACATTTCTTAAACGGATATGGACTGTTTACAGCAAACTCATAGCCAGTATCATTTTGAATGCAGTAAAACTTTGACAGGGATGTCCGTTGTCACCACTCCTATTCAACATAGTACTGGAAGTTCTAGCCATCGCAATCAGGCAAGAGAAGGAGATGAAGTGTAATCAAACGGGGACAGAGGAGGTCAAATTCTTAATCTTTGCAGATGACTTGATCTTATACCTGGAAAACCCCAGGAACTCAACTATGAAGCTCTTAGAAGTGGTCAAGGAATAGAGCAATGTCTCAGTATACAAAATTATATCTACAAATCAGTAGGCTTTATATATACCAATAATAGTTAAGCTGAGAATACAGTCAAAGTCTCTATTCCTTTTAGAGTAGTGCCAAAGAAGATGAAATACCTGGGATTTTATCTAACAAAGGACTTGACAGGTTTTTATAAGGAGAAATGTGAAACCCTGAGAAAAGAAATAGCAGATGATGTTAACAAATGGAAGAACATACCAGGCTCGTGTTTGGGCATAATCAACATTATTAAAATGTCCATAATTCCCAAAAGAATCTACAGATTTAATGCAACCCCAATTAAAGCACTAATGTCATACTTTAAAGAACTTGACAAAATAGTGCTTTGTTTAATATAGATTCAGAAAGGAACCCGAATAACCTATACAATTCTGAGAAATAAAAACAAATCTGAAGGCATCACATTACCAGATTTCAGGTTATACACAAGTCTATAGTGATCAAAACAGCATGGTGCTGGCACAAAGGTAGAGACATAGATCAATGGCATAGAATAGAGAATCTAGAGATGATCCCAGCCACATATCATTATTTGATCTTTGATAAGCCAAACAAAAATAAGCACTGGGGAAAAGAATCCCTATTTAATACATGGTGCTGGGAGAACCGGTTAGCCACTTGTAGATGACTAAAATGAACTCACACCTCTAACAACTAACAAAAATTGATTCTCACTGGATTAAAGATTTAAATTTAAGATATGAAACTATAAAAATTCTAAGAGAGGGTGTAGGGAAAGTGCTTCAAGATATTGGCCTGGGGGGAATATATATATATATATATATCAGAGTCTCACTATGTCACCCGTGGTAGAGTGTGGTGACATCACAGCAACCTCAAACTCTTGGGCTTATGCAATTCTCTTGCTTCAGCCTCCCAGTAGCTGGGACTTTAGGTGCTGCCACAATGCCCAGATATTTTTTTCTTGTAGTTATCATTCTTGTTTAGCAGCCCCGGGTCAGGTTCAAACCCACCAGACCTAGTACATGTGACTGGCACCCTAACCACTGAGCTATAGGCGCCAAGACCAGAAAAAAATTTTATCAGGAAACCACCCCCCTGGCAAAGGAAGTAACACCAAAAATAAATAACTGGGATTTGATCAAGCTCAAAAGCTGCTGCACAGGTAAGGGCACTACAACCAAAGCAAACAGACAGCCTTCAGAAGGGGAGGAGATTTTTACATTTTATGATTCTGACAAAGGTCTGATAACTAGAAGCTACAGAGAACTCACATAAATCAATTAGAAGAGAGTAGACAACGCCATTTCTTCCTTAGCAAGAGACTTGAACAGAAACTTCTCTCAAGATAACAGATGAATGATAACAAACACATGAAAAAGTACTCACCATCTTTAATCATCAGAGAAATGCAAATCAAAACCACTTTGAGATATTACCTAACTCCTGTAAGATGAGCTTACATCATAAAGTCCCCAAACTGCAGATGTAGGCATGGATGTGGAGAGAAGGGAACACTTCTACACTGCTGGTGTGATTGCAAAGTAATACAACATTTATGGAAAGAAGTATGGAGATTCTTCAAAGAACTAAATGCTGACAATCCATTTGATCCTGCAATTCCATTACTAGATATCTACCCAGATGTACAAAACTCATTTTACCACAAATACATTTGTTCCAGAATGTTTATTGCAGCCCAATTCATAATTGCCAAGTTGTGGAAGCAACTCAAACATCCATCAACCCATGAATGGATTAACAAAGCATGGTATATGTATGCCATGGAATACTATTCAGCCATAAGAAGTAGAGACTTTACATCTGTTATGTTTACTTGCATGGAGTTGAAATGCATTCTTCTTAGTAAAGTATCTCAAAAATGGGAAAAAAATGTATCCAATGTACTCAATACTATAATGAAACAAATATATAAATGCACACTCATGTGAATGATGAAAAACAAATACAGTCTAGTGAGGGGAGGGTGATTGGTGGGAGAAGAGAGGGCGTTTGGTGGGATCTGGCCTAATGTGCATAATGCAAGGGTATATCTCAAAATAAATAAGAGTGAATTTTAAATATCTTACCAGAACGTGCGGTAATGGCTATGTTAATCGGTTTGTTTAAGCATTCCACATTGTATATCACATCATTCCATTGTACCCCATAAATGTACAGTTATGATTTAATTAAAAAGAAATTAAAAAATAAAAATATATCATTTACATATTAAAAAATAGTTTGCAAATGTAAAATAACAAATTTTATTCCAATAACAGTTGGAAAGATGGATTAAATCTAAGATTAAAAATGATGAGATTGGTTATAAATCTATTTCATAGTCTAAAGACTATTTGGAAGTAAGCAAGGCATTTATTTTAAGTATATTGAAGTAAGAAAAAGAAAAGTGAAAGCAAAATAATTATTTTGTAGACATTTTCTAAAAAATGCAGTGTATTAGTATGGAGTCATCAGGTAATGCCTTCTTATTTTTTTCTCCAAAGTCTCAAAAAATAGACAACTAATATTTATAAATAAAACTAAAAGATGATTTCATAAAACAGATCATGCCAAATCTTACAGACAAGAGAAAAAGAAGAAATACTTCAAAATCATCCTACTTAAAGCATTCTATAATAGACATACTCTTATTTGACAATGTGAATGTTACTTTGTTTGTATTATTATTATTGCTTAATATTTCGATGCAGAAGTTGTCTGATGTCTTTTCTGAATGTATTTATCTTGTTTGTTCTTTACGAGGTTTTTGTTTCTAGTCCTTATCTTAAACATTATTATTAAAAAAAAATGCACTGTAACTCTTACTTGGAATATTTTCCCATTTCAGTGTGACCTCCTAGAATCAGTTTTTAGGTCAATTATAGATGAGTGTTCATCTGGAATCCCAAGTTTCATCTCTAACATAGTTTTGAATGGGATATATAGCTAGGCATCTGAAAGTTCTGGGATCATCTGAAATTGCATTCAAAACTATTTCGCTATGTAAACTCTTTCCACATCATCTACATGTCTCACTTCATTAAAACCTATACTCTAAACCACAGAGGCCTTATCCAGTCACGCTTTACAAAATACCAAACTCTGCCACATAATCCTATTATATTTTACCTCCCTAACTGTATTTAATTTTTCTTCATGAGACTTTTGTAAACTAAAATGTTTAATTTATGTTATGAGCTATAATTCTATACTCCATTTTTGTTGCTTAAATCATTATAGCTTTGGCCCTTGAGAGCTTGTTCCACTGGTTTTTGTGTCCTGTTGAAATACGATACTGATGGAGGGTGTTGTGGTTTTGGGTTTTGTTTTGTTTTTAAGCACTTTTGAATAATGTTATTCAAGGCTGAAAAAATAGTTTGAGATTAGGAATTTTTTCATTCCTTGTTTAATGTGCATTCTTCAAGTTTAGAACAGCAGAAAACCCATTTGGAATAAGTAAAACAAAATACTTCGTTGGCTCAGGGGAAACAAAGCCCAAGAGTGAATCAGGCATAGCTAGATCGGGGCAAACCATATAAGATCCAATCTCTATTCTCTCCTCCACTCCAATCTCTTTGCTTTATTTTCTGTTGTATTGGCTTCTCTTTGGCCAGTTTCCCTCCAGGGATGGCTCCACTGCATATTTAAAGCCTTGCAGTTGTAAAATCATCAAGAAAAGAAAGAGGATTTTACTTTCAACACATGCACAGAAGTGTCAGAATTGAAACTTTGGCCTGTCCTGGGCACATGTACACTCTTGAACCAGGTGTTGTAGTTGAGGGAATTGAATTCTCAGATCAGCCATGCTGGAATCTGATTGGAGTCAGCCCCCTGTGAAGCACTGGGATTGAGCAGAGGGGTGGTTCCCTGAGGAAATAAGGCTTCCAATGCCAGCAGATAGGAGTAGATGCTGGGCAGGTGACAAACAGAAACCCTCACAGGTGATGATTAGCATGAACATATTTCGGTTTGCCTCTTCTGCACTGTGAGAGAATTCTTTGTCCTTATTTCTCCTCCCTCAGGCTAGAAGTCATACCAAATTCATTTGTGGATATCTTCTTTCTCTTCTTTCCAGACTCATCTTCAATGTTTGGAAAGTGACCAATTCAGGAAATGTGCCTTGTTTTGATGAATGAATTTCTTGCACTCATGACAAATAGTTTGGTGTATGTTAAAAATGAAAATGCAATAAATCCACTGATACATGATAATCTGATAAACAAATATTATATAATCTGATGAATGTGATCCTCTTCTTGTTTCTCAAAGACTAATTATTTTACATATCTGCTGATAATCATAGCTGAATCTTATATAGCATGTCTTAGGTGCCAGCATTTTCTATCTGTTCATTTAATCTTTATAACCATCCAATGAAGTATGAACAGATGCCTGTAGAGTCTGATGTTTCAGTAAGACAAATGCCTCAGTAAGGGTGAGAGCTGGGCCTATGAAGGTGGGCAGTCCTGATGGAGTCCATAGTCCTTACCATTATGCTTTACTGTCAGGCACTGAGCTAAAACTTGCCATGCGATTAGAACAGTCTCCCATTTTAAAGAGCTGTGCAAGCAGGAGGCAGACATCATGTGCATACATGTGAAAAGTGCTAGTTCTCAGAACAGCCCTAAAGGGGAGCTAGCTGTGTGTTGGTCCATATCACTAAAAGACATTGTGTGAGGGAATGCTTGCTTACGGAGGCTGTAGTGGGGGCAAAGAAGTTTACTTAGAACCCCTCAGTGTCATATTGTGTGGTGAATGCTTACTATATTTGTGCTAAGGTTGGATTAATGTTGACATAGGACTGACTAGTCTTACGATTAGATTATACCTCAGAAATGGTTCTTATGAGCATGTAATTGTTTATGTATTGACTTCACATTACTATGGAGTACATTGGATATTTATTTTTCTGTTCTTGTGATACTTTACTAAGAAGAATGCATTTCAATTCCATTCAGGTAAATACAAAGATGTAAAGTGTAATAAAACACTAATGTAGCCTCATTCAGGGGTAGAGGGAAGTGGGGTGGGGGACATTTGGCAGAAGAAGGGATGGCATGAAGTAGGATTTCACTTAATGTGCATATTGTCAGAGTACATAACACACCCTGGTGAGGGGCTCCTCCACAAATGGAACTTTATCCTGGAAGTGAGAACAATGTAAGCTAAAAATTGTACCCTCATATTAATTTGAAAAAATAAAAAATATGTTCAAAAAAAAGAACTGAGAAAGATAATTACCTACTTATTGTTTTCTAAGGATCAAATATAAAATAGAAATACAAAGGCTTTGCATATGAATGTCAACATTATGATTATTAGTATTATCAATTGTGAGTATAGGCTTTGGGGGGAGGTAAGGCAAATTCCACATCAGATGAACAGTGATTCTCATTTGCACCTCATGTCAATATGATACCAATGAGACAATATTTCTTGACTCCTCTGCCTCTTACAGAGAAACAAACTGGATCATACTATGATAAAAACCAAATTGATGGGGGCATATTGACAGATACACTTCAATTACTGCTGATCTGTGGTTCAGAAGACCATATGTGGGTTAAGGGGAGAGGTGTTAGTTATATTATGTTGAAAATAATTTTCCTTGTTTTGGTGTTCTTAGTGGCAAAGGTTATCATCAGCTGGGAATGCTTGTTAATCCAGAGCCTTCTGATTTCTTTCCTCACATTTATGTATACTAAAGAGGCCAACTCGGAATTCATCTCTTCCTAATGGAGTTCTGCACTCAGGAGGTGGCTTTTAGCAGCAGGTTCTGTTAAAAAAAGAAAAAGAAAGAAAGAAAGAAGGAAAGTAAAGATTATATTATAGAAATGAGCTCAAAACTTAGCCAACACCTCACTTCTCTCAGGTTAGTATGTGCATCAGTATCTTCCACATCACCTCAGAACTTTTTAGAAATGCAGAATTTCAGCCCCACCTCAGAGCTACTGAATCAGAATGTACCTTTTATAAGATTCCTAGGAGATGCCTGAACACAGTAAAATTGGAGCTAAAGTAAAAATACAAAGTCAGCAGTTGGATCTATCAGTATCAACTGATGAATCCTGATTGTCATTAGTGGCTGAAGCAGTTTATCTGTATCTGGCAGCCTGGACAGTCAGATATTCAGCCTGAGATCCTGGCACATGATTAGAAAAGATAGCCTGAGCACCAAAGAGGGACAGAGATTCCTTGGAATACGGACCCATGCATTCTGGGTTTCCTGGCTATCCTGTTGCCTCCAGTGTTGAGAGGTGGAAAAAACAGAAGCCTATTAGGCAGCAGAATGAAAAACTACCTGGGGCCAGGCAGGGGAGTAAGCAGTGAGCTCTCCAGGAGTTTGGTGAGCAAGCTACCCCTGGAGTAGGAGGAGAATAGCACCCTCTGCTGACAGGGCTTGACATCCCTGCTGCTGGCAAAGGAAAACTAGCAGGTTCAGACCCATTGTCATAGAGCAGGCAATGAAGGGTGAATTCGGAGCTGACAGGCAATACCTTAATAACAACATACACTAGGATGCATTTAACCAGTTTCCTATTAGCACATGTTTTGGTGTTTCCCGTTTTCGCCATTCTCAACCATGTTGCTATGAGTGACCCTAGGTATACAGATTCTCACACTTGAATAATTATGACATGAGCAATTGAAATTGAAGAGAGGGACATAAGGAGTTTTGCATCCCATTCTAGTATTAATCAAGGTAAGTCCTGGGCTGAAGTTTGCTGGGGAAAATGTAGAAATCAGCAGCTGCCCGGATTACTTAGGGATGGCCAAAGGCCTTATCGGGAATTAGGCACCATTGCTTTTTAACGATTCACTGTAGATAAAAGAAGAATATCTATTTACTAAACCAAGGGTCCTAAAACTTTTCAAACCGGGGGCCAGTTCACTGTCCCTCAGACTGTTGGAGGGCTGGACTATAGTTTAAAAGGACAGGAAGTGGTGGCAAAAACACCCGGCAGGCCAGATAAATGTCCTCGGAGGGCCGCATGTGGCCCGCGGCCGTAGTTTGAGGATGCCTGTACTAAACCTTCATAGGCCCCAGGTTTCCTCTTCCATCTCTGAGTGGTCATAGCCATTGGGGGCTCTACCAAGATAACACTCCCCAACCCTGCCATACCAGAGGACCATCATAGCTCTCTCAATGCCTTCTTTATTTGGCACCTAAAGAGCCTATTTTTCACCCTAGGAAATATTTCTGTATTTGTCTTGTGCTATTTGAAACATGTACAGGTGTTTATAACAGAACCAGAAGGTCTAGAAGGCCTTGTTTTCTTCATGGAAGTCTTCTCCATCCTACCTTTCTTTGTCCCCTTTACTCTCATCACATTCCCACCCAGAAATCCCTTCAATTCAGTTTATGGGTGGTCACTGCTTGAAGATACACCTTAATCCATTCATCAGCTAAGCACCCACATTATGCCAGGCATTCCTTACGAGGATCCTGAAGGATAGATGATGTTGCCTCCATTTTGTGCACATGGAAAGTATGGGTAAAAGACTGAATGATGTCCAAGGTCACAGAGCTTTAAGTATTAAAGCTTGACTGTGACACAAGACTCCCCAGTGGAAGCCCAAAGCATGGCCATGTTTTAGAAAATATTGTAATTAGTCAAGGGAGGAAAGGCCCAGTAGGCTTCTGTCCTGGCTCAAAAGGCCTCACCGTGCCCTGTGGTCTCTGGTTTGACGGGAGCTTCCTCCAGTGACCCTTCTCATGATCACCTGAATACCTGTTCACACATACAGAGAACTTTCATTTGTTCCTCATAGGCAATGTTGTCTTTGGAGTTCTTGATCCAGCCAGGTGTTACTCTTCAAGGGACAGTGGTTCATACTGAGGGGCAGGCCCTTCCCAGCTGGTGCATCTCTTAGAGATGTTACCTGGCAGAGAGTAACAATACGCAGTGAAGGTTTCACCAACCTTTCCTGAGCATCAGGCAGAAGCATAGGATGGGGACCACCACCTATGTCTTTGATTATTGCTTCCCAGAAAAGCCAGTCATCCTTTACTTTTGTTAATTGATATATATTTCTCAATTTCAGATTTACATAGAACACACACACAAATACACAAAGACCCTGAAACATCACCATAATATGTGACCAAGACAATCTTCAAACTATGTCCCTCTCCTCACAATTATTGTTAACTGGTTGGCATGTTGTTTTGTATTTTTAAAATTTTACCATGGAACATACTCCAAAATTGATCACATCTTAGGTCATAAGTCTAACCTCAGTAAATTTAAAAGAATAGAAATTATTCCATGTATCTT
>NW_003852401.1:44130803-44154133 GCF_000181295.1 Otolemur garnettii
TTTCTATGAGTAGAATATGAATGTTTTGACATAATAACTAAGAAAGTTACATGAAGGCTATGTTAACCAGTTTGATGGAAGTGTCTTGGATTGTGTGTGAAAACACCACACTGTACCCCCAAAGTGCATCAATGTACACAGTTACCATTCAATAAAAAAAAAAAAAAATTTAATGGACTATTTCCTAGGCAAAGTCAGGTACTCAGCAACATTGAGCAGAAAGTATAGGGAGTTCCATCTGGAGCCTGTCCCTACTCATTCACAGCCTCCAGACAACCAACATCCCCCACTGGAAAGGTACATCTAGAACAATTGAGTAATATACATTGATATGCCATTATTATCCAAAGTCGTAGCTTACATTAAGGCAACAACTTCATGTTGTACATTCTATGAGTTTAGACACATGTTGTGTATCCACCATTTTAGTATCATACAGAGTAGTTTTAATGCCCTAAATATCCTTTCTACTCTGTCTATTCTTCCCAACCTTCCCCATGCCCCCTGCCAGCTACTAATCTTTACTGCCTCTAGTTCTACTTTTTCCCGACTATCAGATTTCAGCTAGTATGGCATATAGCATTTTCAGAGTGGCTTATTTGTATTTTTAAAATGTTTTGTGCCTAAGCATACATGACTATTTGTTAATTATCAATTAACTTGAGATAACATCAAACACAGTGTTTAGCAACTTTATTCAGGTAACACTAAGTCTTGGCCATATTTTCTCAACATTATGTACAAGAGATTAGGGTATCAACCACATAATTACTAACTGACTTGCACATTTACTGTGCCATGTACTGTTCTACTATAACTTATGTCCATGTGTAATATGAGGTGAATTGTGTACCCCTAGAATGCATATGTTGATGTGCTAACCCTTAGTATGTCAGAATGTGACTGTACATAGAGATAGGGCCTTTAAGGAGGTAATGAAATTAAAATGAGGTCATTAGGATGAACTCTAATCCAGTATGACTGTTGTCCTTATACATAGTGGAGATTAGGACATGAACACACAGACACACAGAAAGGAATGACTATGTGAAGAGGGATGAAGAAGACAGCCATGTACAAGGCAGGGAGAGGGCCTCAGAGGAAGCCAACCCTGCGGTCATGATCTTGAACCTCCAGCCTCCAGAACTATAGGAAAATAATTGTTTAAGCCACCAGTTCTTTATACGTTGCTGTGACATCTCTAGCAAACTAATACAATGCATAACATTTATTCTTGCCATAGCCTCAAAAGGCAGGTACTATTGTCTCCATTTTATAGGAAGAAACCTGAGGCAGAGAGAAGCTAAATAACTTGCCCAAGATCCACCACCAGGATCTGGGGAATATCTGGGTACCCGGATATGTTGTGCTACCATAAAAATCCCCAAATCTTAGCCGGTTAACAGAACAAAGGGTTATCACTCGCTGGTGTGGACAGTGTATCAAGGGCCAGGGTGGGGCATTTATTCCTAGTTTCTCAAGGACGGAGGCTCATGGGCCCTTCATCCTAACATGTTTCCACAGGCCCTGAGGTCAAGGAAAGGGAATGTGGTAAATCCCACATTGATTCTGTAGCTTCTTCCCTCTCATCACTTCCTCTTACATGTCCTCTACTAAGGCAAGTCATTAGGGCACAGCTGTCTTCAAAGGGCTTAAGGAAGGAAGCAAAACCCACTACGGGCCAGAGGAGAGGAAACAAGGATATTTATGGATAGTGTCATGGCAGCTACACAGGGCAAGCAAGTTCATGGTGAATGTGTCTTCCCCAATACAGGTGGAACAGTGTGGGGCAAAGAATTCTCTTCACCTGAAGAGATGTCTGGTCTCTGGCTTCAGCTACTGGGAGGGAATCTCAGGGTCCCTGAAGTGTCCTGCCTCATCAGAGCATCATTATCTTCCTGGGGGCTTTAGTCATCAGACAGTCTAAGAAGGTGATGTATGTTGGGGGCTTTGGGACATGCCTTATGACTTCTGACCCTCCAGAGGGGCTGAAGGCTAATGGTCAGCCACACAATCACTATATGATCAAGTTCACAAAAAAGCCCGAACACCTGAGGCTTGGCTGAGCTTTCTGGGTTGGCAGGACTCTGTGTGTACTGTCTCACCCTGTTGATAGTAGGAGGGGAATGTGTTCATTCCCAGGACATGGGACTTCACATCTGGACCTTCTCCAGATTCTGCTCTAGGTGTCTCTTCCTTCTATGGTTCTAATGTGTATCCTTTCACTCTAAGAAACTATGCTCATAAATATAACATTTTCCAGAGTTCTGTGAATCATTCTAGCGAATTATCAACCAAAAATGTGGTTGAGGGAACCCCCGAATTTGTAGCCAGTTGGTCTGAAGTGAAGGTGGCCCTGGATCCCCTGAATTGCAGTCGTCCTCAAACTACGGCCTGCCTGTGGGCCACATGTAGCCTGCAGAGGACATTTATCCACCCGCAGGGGGTTTTTGCTGCAGCTGCCTGTCCTGCTTAGCCGCTGCCTGTCCTTTTAAACTATAGTCCGGCCCTCCAATGGTCTGAGGGACAGTGAACTGGCCCCCTGTTTAAAAAGTTTGAGGATCCCTATTTGTTTATCTTTTATCTTTTTTTGATCACTAGTTTTTCTTATTTTGAATGACATAAGCATGAAAAAAGTCTTACATTTATTTTAAAAATTCCAAGGAGATTCTACAAGAATTGAGTGTTTACTTGTAATTGGAAGTCTGAGCCTCCGTTCCTGTCCAGCATGCATTCAGGTGCACACTCACATTCACACTGTGCCAGGACAACCCCTTTTGGGGCATTTTTGTGCCACTATCCTGTCTTCAGACTGAGGTAAATTCACTCAGAGTACTTAAACTAAGAGTGAGGGAGATGCTGACATCCACACCCAGCCCATCTCCACCCCTCCAACCGTGATAGCATTTGGGATATAAGGGTCAGGCTGCTTCCTTAGCTCCACCTCTGATTTCAGAGCTCTTTTGGGGGTGCAGAAGAGCAGTCCCAGCCACAAAACATTCAACCTCAGTCACTAAGGTGGAGGGAACCAGTTACATCCACATCACATTATTCATAAAATAAGAATTACGTTGTATAGAATGTGTCCAGAAGACACAACTTAAATTACAGCTACTTTCTAGTCAATAGTGTTTATACTTTACCACCTCAGTGAACCAGGCTTGACAGAATTTAGAAGGCAACTTAGCTTAAATAGAAAAACTAATTTCTATTTTACTAACACATCTTTAAACATTTTTTCTTGTAATTTACACACAAACATTCACACCTCTCTCAAAGAGGGTGGACATGACAGGGGGGCTCTTAGGCCTGAGCATGTGGTTGTGGAATAAAGTAGGAAAAGGGGAAGGACTGGGAAGGGCTCTCTCAGGAGAGAGACTAACTAACTAACTTTCTCTTAGTTATTTTAAAATAACTAAGAAACAACTTTAAAGTATGGCTCATTAATGTAGGTTTTTTAACTTAGACTAAATGTGATGTAGCCTCCAGTGAGGTCAGACAAGTGGAGGGAAATACAGAGGGAAAATATTTGCTCCCTCTTCCCCACCCCCAGCCCCCAGGGCTGCCAGCCCTTAAAGGCAAAACACCGTTTGAAATTCAGGGTCAGCACATGCAGCCATGAAGTGATTCTACTTTCCATATTCTTTTAGATACACCCCAGAAAATTTGAAGCAGTGAAGTCCAGCACTCCCAACAGGCCACCACTCATACAATGCAATTCTTCCTCAAACAGTCATAGGCATGAGCATTAGACAAATAACACAGGACAAGGCCTCCCACATATAATTTCAGAGAGGCAAACAAGGGCCCCATGAGGCCACTGGGGAGGTGGGGTAGAAGAGAGCTGACAGCAGGGGTAGGTATCCTGCCTACTCTCAGAGCTTTGCCCTCATGGGAGGAAGTAGCTCACCCCTAGCTCTGCCATGCTACTGGTCTGGAGCCACCAAACTTTTAGGGGCCAAACTGGCAGAGAGGACTGGAGATGAGACATTGACTCAGAAGTGGCAGGAGGAAAATGGCAAGGGCAGCACACACCGTGGTCTCCAAGATAAAGGTAAATTCAAGATCATTTTAAAACACTTAAATCCTACAAGGGACGAGGGAGTATTACCTTCCACTTATGAGATCTCACTGGAGGAAAATGGCAAAGGCAGCACACACCGTCCAAGATAAAGGTAAATTCAAGATCCTTTTAAAACAATTAAATCCTACAAGGGACGAGGAGTATTACCTTCCACTTATGAGACCTCACTGGAGGAAAATGGTAAAGCCAACACACACTGTGGTCTCCAAGGTAAAGCCAAATACAGATAACTTTAAAATGATTAAATCCTACAAGGGACAAAGCAGCAGGAAATGGAGAAAGAGTCCCCTAAGGGAACTCGAGGAAGAGAGCCACTTCTGAGAGCCAAGCCAAGTCATGAAAGGTTTTAGGGATAAGAAGTCTTTCCCAATCCTATCAAATGCACAGACATCCAAGTGGGCTGCACCTTATAGCTGCCAGCAAAGACGGCTGTCAGCAGAAAGGTGGGCAGGGAGGCCACCTGAGTAAGCTTACACACTAAGCAAGAGTCAGGGAAGTGAGTGAACTGAATGTGCAGAATGTTCTGCAGCCTCACCAGTGGGCTTGTCCAAGTTAAGGTCCTGGGCTCTGCCCTGCTGGAACCAGCCTTCCCTTCCTCCAAGGCAGGTGCTTCCCACAGGAGAAGGCAAAGGGCACCAGGGATGCCACTCCCCTGCTGGTGGCTGATGCCTGTTCCCCATTTGTTTTGTGGAATGCAAAGGGTGGAAGAATATTCCTAGCAGGTGCCAGTGTCCATATATGGGAAAGGGATTGGGGGACAAAGGCTACTTTTTGCAGGTAAGCTCATTTTCCTCCAGTGAGTTCTCGTAAGTGGAGGCTAATACTTCCTTGTCTCTTGTAGGATATAATTGTTTTAAAATGATTTTCAATTTAGCTTTATCTTAGAGACCATGGCGTGATGCCACTCCCCTGCTGGTGGCTGATGCCTGTTCCGTTTGTTTTGTGGAATGCAAAGGGTGGAAGGCTACTCCTAGCAGGTGTCAACGTCCATATATGGGAAATGTCAAGGGACAAAGGCTACTTTTTGCGGGTAAGCTGCCTTCGGGCCTGCAGCCGCTGCCGAACCCCAGGGGTCTTGGATCCCACACCAATGGAAAATGAAGGAACCAGCAATCTGATGGGTCCAACTCCAACAAAGCCTTGGGTGGGTGTTGAGGACACTCCAAAGGAGGGGCTGCTGCCCGATGTGCCCACTGCAGTGGTGGTGGTGTTCTGATGGAAGGTGGCACTGGAGGTGGCTCCAAACACAGGTTTATTGTCAGGAGTGCTGGCCACACTGAAGACCTGGCTTGTCCGGCTGGGTGTGCCCGGGATGCTCTGACTTACGCTCCCCCCAAAGACAGTGGTAATGCCTGTGGTTCTATTCTTTCCTGCTCCAAAGCCAAATGCTCCAGATGTGGAGCTGGAGCCTGGGGCAGACACATTGATCCCAAAGTCAGCTCTCCCAGCAGAGACTTCTGATGACCCCATCATGGGGCCAAGCACTGAGCCACTGGTCCCACTACTGGTGATAGGAGTTGTAGGTCCAAAGCCAGAGGTGATGGCTGAACCAAAGTTAAACCCAGTATCACCACTGCCAAGTGGGACTGCTGACACCCCAAATGAGAAGGGGCCAAATACTGAACTACTGAGCCAACTGCTGCTGGTTTGGGTTATAGCTCCAATGTTGGAGGTGCTGGCTTCACCAAAGGAGAAAACAGCCATGGTGCTAGCAAAGGCTGGCTGAGTGTTGGCAGGTGTGCTGAAGGCAGAGGCTATGGTTACCAAACTTCTGAAAGCTGAATGTGCAGCACTGCCAAAGGCTGGCTGGCCTGGGGTTGGTGCTGGATTTGTAAGTGGAGCTGGGGCTGCAGAGTTTCCAAATGTGAAAGAGCTTGGGGTAAGGGCTGGTTTGCTATTCCCCTGTGGCTGCCCATCAGCGGCACCAAATGCAGGCTGGGGACTGGCTCCTGGAAATGATGGGAGGTGAGGTTTGTTGCTTGAGCCAAAGGGAATGTTGAATGCTGGGGTCATTGTGTTACTAAGCATCAGTGCTGGCTGGCTGGTGGGGGCTGGGGATGAGGTGGTCAAGGTGTCACCAAAGCCATGGAAGACGACAGAGCTGCTGCTACTGGTTGTCTGAACAGCACTGAGAGGGGACTGACCAGAGGTGGTGACCATGGTTGATACACGCTTGGCAGTACGCTTGCCAACCTGGAAGGTGGAGCTCTTGGCTGGGGTAAAGCTGGCACCAGAGGCAGGGGGTGCCCCGAAGAGAAAGGGCTGTGCAGTGGAAGGGGTGATACGCCTCACACTGCTCTTGGTGCTGTTTACACTGCTCAGGCCATGGCCAAAAGCAGACTTCAAAGCAGGGTCTCCAGAAGTACTGCCTGTGCTGATAGATGCCACTGCAGAGGTGGCAGTGGCCAGGCCAGTGAAGACAGGGGTAGTTGTGACTGTAGGACTGGCCTGAATAGTTGTGTGCTTGAAGAAGGGAGCTGACAAGGGCATAGATGGAGGCAGCTCCCTGTTGCTAAAGACAGGCTGGAAGCTCAGGGCCGAGGTGATGGTTGTCGTGGGGAGGGTGAAGCTGGAGTGTGCTGTGCTCAGGAACGAATGCACAGATAGCTGGCTGTCTTTCTTCTGGCTGCTAGGTGGGGCCATGGAAAGGGGCATGAACAAGGGAGATGAGGAAGGCATAGCAGGAGCCGCAGAAGATGGAGGGTTAGAAGGTGGAGTGCTCAGCATTCCAAAATGAAATTCTCGTTTGGGGGTATGGGATGGGGCAGATAGGGCTTGGGATTGGACAGATGTCTTTTCAGGAAGGTCTGAAGTTGACCTCATTTCGGTGGCTGGTATTATGGAAGAAGCAGGGACCAGCTCCATGAACATGACTGTGGACGTTGAGTCTATAGTGGTGGCTGGAAGGGGCCCTGACTGTGAAGAGCCCATTCCAGCCAGAAGGCCGTGTGTCATTGGAGATGGATGATCCTGGGTGGTTGCCAGTCTAGCAGATTCTGGGAAGGATGGGAGGCTTGGGCGATTCTGCATTTGATTCCAGCTCTGCAACAGTGGGTTACTGCTTGCATCTGGGAGAGAGGCCATGGAGGACGCAGTCTCTGCAGGAGAAGGGGTAAAAGTAAATGAAGGCTGCATGGTGGTTGGAGTTTCAGAGGGATAGTTGGAGGCAGCATCAGTCGTGTCCCCCAAAAGCTTGTTGAACCAATCGAATGTAGCTTTCTTTTCTAAGTCCAGGTCTTCAGCAGTGACTGAATAGCCAAGCTGGGGAGGTGGAGGCAAAGTCAGCAGTTCCCCTCGCCTAGATGGCAGCAGCTGAAACTTGCGTTTTCGTGGCCTAGAGCTGCCAGGTGTAGATGGGGAACTCCAGGAGTTTTGTTCCTTCCACGTGGTGGTGTCTGCAGCCTTCTCTCCCTGGGACTCCTTGTCTGTAAGCGGTGGAGTTGAAGACCTGGAATGATGACCCGGCTCCTCTCCTCTTATTTTCTTTGCTGGCCTCTGTTGTGTCTGGGAGTGGGATGAAGAGGGTGAGGAACTGGGGCCTCTTCTCTTCTGGAGCTGTGAGAAGCCTCGGGTAGAGCTGTAGGAACTGCTAATGGCATTGCGGCTGTGGACAGGGATGCCACATGTGTACGTGCTGGCCAAGGAGCTCGCACAGGAGGAGCACGATCTCTTATTCAAGGGGTTCTCTGAGCTCTGGGAATCGGGACCTCTCTTCAGAGACTCAGGCTCAGGCACCAAAGAAGCCGGGACTCCTTTGGCCACCAGGGGCTCAAGGGCTGAATGTGCAGTCCCACTGCTGTCGTGGCACCTTCTTTGACTTTCCTGACCATCCGCAAATATTTGGTCTTCTCCACCCACTGTCTTTTTGGTCCTGTCTTGGAGTGCACTCTGGACAGTATCCTTTGCCCTTGGGTTTGGGGCATCAGGTGGTGGCGAGGACAGTGCTGAGCTGATCACCTGCTCTGGTCCTGCAGAACGAGTCCATTTTCTGTCAAGAGGGGGGATCCTCACAGGCACTGGGCCGCCCACCCTCCTGAAATGACGAACAGACAGCAGGATCTTCTTGCTGGGGCAACCATCCCAGCACACTGTGGGAAGTACCCCCAGAAGGGAATACCGGGCCTGTCGGAGCGGATGCCACCTTCGAGGTGTCATTACGTAGCGCTTTGATGAAGTCCCACAGTCCCTGTGGCAAGGCCTCCTGGGGGCCCGGAGCAAAGGTGTGGGGAGCGAGGGCCAAACGTGGTGAACATGATGGTTCCGCAGGGCGGGAGGCGGGGGCCAGGCAGCTGGGCAGCGGTCCAGCCTCTCCTGCTGATCCCTGCCCTCCTGCGCGGGCGCAGGCTGTGGCATGCCAAGTTTGCCCAGGTAACCGCCCATGAGGAGCAGTTTAGCAGGGTCAGGTCCTTCGAATAGGGTCGGCGAATCTGGGAGGTTTCCGTTGACTGCAGACCTGGCAGGAGGGGAGGGGATCAGTATTCCCTGGCTCGCGCCTTCAGGTTTGTGAGGACAAGGCGCGGGAAGCTCGGGCTCGCGGCGGGGTCTCCACGAGGTTCCGGAGCCTCCCACCTCCCCCGCCCCCTACCGGGACCATCCAGGCCAACGCAGCTTCCCCAGGCACCAGGTACAGCGCGAGGCGGGGCAGTAACAGCCCTCGACACAGGCTCTGAGTGGCTGCCGCTGGCCACCTCCAGCCGCCGCAGCCTTGAAGACAACCTAATAGCTAATAGCTATTAGGGCTTAGTATGTGTCAGACCCTGTTACAAGTGGTTATGTACATGAACAGCTCAGTGAGCCAGTGAGCACAGTCTTTGGGGAACTGTTTCTCTGACTCACTGCCATTGATGTCAGAAGGCTGAATGTGGTGGCTGCAATCTACCAGCAGAGGACATGTCAGGCTCTGGGGTAACTTCAGCGTATGCCCTGGGAGACCAGCAGAGCTTCTGTCTGACTTCAGTCAACTCACAGAATCACAAGACAACAACATGGTGGTTATTTCATGCCACTGAGTGTTGGGTTTGGAGATCATTAAGCTGTAAAGATGCCCCATATCTTGGATATTTCCATAGAATAGACAAAAACACATGAGGAGGGTAAATTAATGTCCCGAGTGAAAAGTGTGGCTTCTGTAATACACTGCAGCTCAACAAATGTCCAGCTAAAAAGACATCTCTTCTGATTGTTCTGAAAGCGTCTACATGGTGAAGACATTATGGTAAATAGGATGAATGAACAAAATAGTTGATACAAGTGGTCCTTGAGTTACAGATGAGATACCATTATTGAGAAATCTTTAAGTCTGATTTGTATATAACCAAGATCCCCAATGAACAGTGTATATACTGTAATAATAACAAAAACAATACTATCATGGCTCATATGTAGTAATAATAATATGGTGTAATATTGCATTAATAGTAATACCTTTGTATTGTATAACTTACAGAAACTCTTTTAATTCAAAGGGAGCATAAAAACAATGTCATACAAAATGTTTACGTAGGAGATCAGAGAAATTTCAAAAAATAATGTTACAGGTTGACAGTCACCTAATGTTGCATCAGTGTCTTGCTTGTTGGAAGGGGCATATTTGACACAAGAGGCAGGCTACTATGAATCAGAGATGGTGATGGAGATTGTGCTGGAGAAGATGGAGATGGTGGTGGAGGACCAGGTTTAGAGTCTGTTGCTGGAAGAGGGGAACTCATCACTGAAGTCAGTGGCTTTAAAAGGTATCTAGGGGTGTCTGCAGGGCTCTTTTTCTTTTGCTCATAATGAATGCCTTGTAGCAGCTGATGCTCTCACTAACTGCGCTGTAAACCTTTGTCGTCCCCTCCGTGTAATGTTTTTGCTCCTCAAGCTCAGCAAATCCTGCTCCAATGAGAAAAATGGCTTCAGCTCATTCTCTTATAAACTTTGACTCTGGATTGTATCATTCTTCATATTCTTGGGTTTCTATCAGCTTCTTCTTTATCTATAAGATTAGCCACTAGCATGAAGATGCTGTGCCAATGAACCACTTACAGTGTGCAGGTTTATGTGCAGAAGAAACTAGATCTGAAATTATTGATTTAATTATTTAATAAGTTATCCTTGTAGGGAGACCCTCAAAGGGGTCACGACCCATAGGTTGAGAACCGCTGTTCTACACTTTTAAGAATGACAGAATTTTCTTTCCTGCCCCAGGGCCTTTCTATCTGCTTTTTGGTCTGCAGGAGCCATGTTTCCCCAATATGGTTCACTCCCTAGATTTTTTTAAGTCCTTGCTCAGGTGTCTCCTAATCAGATAGGACTTCCCTGACAGAGCTGCCTCTCTGCCCCATTTCCTACTTCTCTATCCTACGCAACACTGTTACTGTGTATATTCATTTGTTTGTGCTCTGTCCCCCTCCACCAGAGTGTGAGCTCCCTGAGGACAGGAACTGTTTTGCGTACTGCTCTATTCTCAGTGAGGAGAACAAATATTTGTTGCATGATTGGGAGTTGGAATATCTAAAAGTTCTTGCTCTCAGCTAAATAGAAATGCTGAGCTTTATAGTGTACTTTGTTTAACATCAGTGGTTACATCTGCCCTTATAGCAAGTCTTTGAAAGTAGCTGGATTTCCTAAATTCTTTACATAATTACCCTTTTAAGCCTGATGAGCATTTAGAAATGGAATCTCTCAATTGCTTTTTACTACATAATATCTCTGCCATTAACGTTATCATTTATCAAACACTGCAATGAGACATACATTAATACTTGCCTCAGGAGAAGTCCAGGCTCTGGTGAACACAATGGCATAAAGCAAAGAATAGTGGACTTGGTGCCTAGTCCTAGCCCCACCCCATATGAGGCCGTATAGTCTGAGCAAAGTCACTTTATCTCTGAGAATTTTTTCTTTAGCTGTAAAATGCACATACCCTGCCAACTCTACCTGACCTAGGTGTTGTGAGGGTCAAATAAGAAGTGCGTAGAAATGCTCTGAATGCCTGAAAAGCACCATGAAAACATAACAGGTTATGATTATATCAAAATAAAAATCATGGGCTGGATGCGGTGGCTCATGCCTTTTAACACTTTGGGAGGACGAGGTGGGTAGATTGCCTAAGCTCAGGAGCTCAAGACTAGACTGAGCTAGAGCGAGATGCCATCTCTAAAAAGTAGCCAGGAATTGTGGTGGATGCCTATAGTCCCAGCTACTTGGGAGGCTGTGGCAAAAGGATTGCTTAAGGCCAAGTGTTTGAGGTTGCCATGAGCTCTGATGCCATGGCACTTTACTAAGGGCAACAAAATGAAATTCTCTCTCAAACAAACAAACAAAAAAATCAGTCATCAACTATTGAGCACACCTGATACAACTAAGAGGCTCTACCAGGGTTCTGGAAGAAGTCTTTGCATAAGCTCTCAGAAAAGTTTTTCAAATAGTTGGGGGAAAGGAGGATGGCATGCATATTGAATTTTTTTCATCTAATTATGATGTATAATTTCCAAAATGTACTTCAGATACAAATTTAATTTTTAATAGAATTGACTGACTTGAATTGTATCTTGACATGCTAATTTATATCAAAGGATACTGACTTGAGCCATAAGCATCATTTAGTAGGCATCTATCAATTAGAAGCTACCTCTTTGTGCATGCATGCCCATATATGTGTTTCTTGTTAGGGCCCTATTCTTTTGTCCATGTTGTTTTTTAAAAAAATATGTAATAAATATGTTTCCACTGGAAAAGATTAAAATATCATATAATATTTTTCAGCACTGACATGATACCACAAATGGAAAATTTCCCACTTGGCCTCATGTGATGGATTGCAATCAAAATGCTGGCACTCAACACATAGTTTATTCAGCATACTCAAGGGAAAAAGACCCTCCTTGCCTCCTTCACCTGGTGATACAGCCTTTCCATGCATTCCCAGTTTCTCCCACACAACCAGGCCCAAAAAATATAATAAAAACACTTGTGCAGCAAGAAGCAGCAATGCTAAATTCCCGCTATGTCCCTCAGGACCTCATTGTGTTTTTCTGCTTATTGTTTTCTCTTGTTTTGTAAAGATATTATTAAAAAGGTCAAAGAGACACCCCTATTGGTAACAGTGATAGGAAAAAGAGGAAGCATTTGTGTTTATCTACAGCACAGAAAGTCAAGCTAGTGTAGAAATTGTATAGTAGCTGGCAAGTGGCTTACACTCTGAGAGGCCGAGGCGGGTGGATTGCCTGAGTTCACAAGTTCAAGATCAGCCTGAGCTGGAGTGAGACTTTGTCTCTAAAATTAGCCAGGCATTGTGGCAGACACCTGTATTGCCAGCTACATGGAAGGCTGACATGAGAGAATCAATCACTCGAGCCCGAGAGAGTTTGAAGTTGCTGTGAACTATGATGCCACAGCACTCTACTGGGAGACTTTGTCTCAAAGAAAAGAGAAGAGAAAAAAAGAAAGAAAGAAAGAAAGAGTAAAGAAATTGTATAGTAGTGTAAGTGTAAAACATTTTAAGAAGGGAATGGTGTTGTAATGATCAAGTATGACCTGAAGAAACAGAAGGATAAACTTCTGAGTTTTATGCTTAAAGTGTAAACAGAAATTAATTAAAACTAGGAAAACTCTTGATAAAGCTAAAAGTGAAGATCTCAATCATGTACTGCAAGGGTGGATTTGTCAGTATTGCAGTGAACACATGCCACTTAATGGTACACAGATCATGAAATAAGCAAGACCTATCACAGTGAACCAAAAATTGAAGGCAACTATGAATATTTAATGGACTGATTTCAAAAATTTAGATAAGATACAGCATTAATTTTTAAAATATTTATGGTGATAGCATCATGAAGCAGCATAGAAATTCATTGACCAGAGTCCCAAGCTCATTGCCAAAGATAATCTGACATTATAACATTATCTTCTGGTGAAACATTATTGTTTTGGTGTTACTATCTCCAGAAGTCATTGACTGCTGCTGGAGAGATATGAGATAGCCCCTGCAGGTGTTAAGGATGCCAAGTACAGAATAACTGTGCTGGGATGTGCTAATGCAGCAGGCACACATAGGGTAAACTTGCTGTGATAGACAAAGGCATGCTACTTTCAAGGAGTGAATCTCTCACTAGTCTGTTACTATGCTTACAAAAAGACGTGGATCACCAGGAACATCTTTTCTGATTGTTTTCACAAATATTCTTACCAGCACTCATGCTCCCTGCAGGAAAACTAACCTGAATGACCACTGCAAGATTTTTTTTTTTTTTTTTTGGAGACAGAGTTTCACTTATTAACCCTTGGTAGAGTGCCATGGCATCGCAGCTCATAGCAACCTTCAACTTCTTGGGCTTAGGTGATTCTCTTGCCTCAGCTCCCGAGTAGCTGGGACTACAGGCACTCGCTACAATGCCTGGCTATTTTTTTGTTGCAGTTTGGACAGGGCCAGATTTGAACCCGCCACCCTCGGTATATAGGGCCAGTGCCTTACCCACTGAGCCACAGATGCTGCCCACCTCTGTAAGATTTTCTTTCTTGACAATCGATCTGCTCATCCATATTCTTTTTCCTAAGTGTGACTTTATTAATTATGTACTTTCACCAAATGTGACTTCATTTATTGAACCATGTGACCAGGATATCCTTAAATCAGTGAAGAGTAAATATAAAAACACTTCCTTGACTAGGCACAGTGGCTCGCACCTGTAATCCTAGCATTCTGGGAGGATCACTTGAGTGTAGGAGTTGGAGGACCAGCCTGGGCAACAGAGTGAGATCCTTGTCTTTACAAACAAAATTAAAAATAGACAAGGTATGATGGTGTGCTCCTGTAGTCCTAGCTGCTCAGGAGGCTGTGATAGGACGATTGCTTGAGCCCATGAGTTTGAGGTTACAGTGAGCTAGGATCATGCCATTGTCCTCCAGCCTGGGCAACAGAATAAGACCCTCTCTCTAAAAAGAGCAGGAAACAAAAAACTTTTTGAACAGTATGCTAGTAGTGTGGGCATGGCTGTAAGGAATTTAGCATAAAGAATGGCATATATGCTGTTGTCAATGCTTAAACAGAATGACTAAAGACAATGGTGCATTCCTGGCACAACCTCTGTAACCGTGTTCAAAGATGATGATGAACAAGGTGGTGACTTTGAAGGAGTCCATATGTCAAGTGAGAAAAAAAGATGATGTCTGATCTCCTTACATATGCAAAAAAATATACCTTCAGAATTTGTCAATCAGCAGAAAGAAGTGACTATTGACTAGTTTTCAGTGTTGATAAGGAGGCTTGTTTATTCACTTATCAATGGTGAAATAGCTGAAATGGTTCTGAATCAAGGTGATTGTGATAACAATGATGATGAAGATGACACTTTTAATACTGCAGAAAAAGTGCCTATAGGGGGCATTCTGAAAATGTGGTATGGGCTCATTGAGGGACTAGAGGAGCAACATATTTTCATAACAAAACTAGAAGTCACATCAGTTTATAAAATCAAAAAGAGACTTCTAAGACAAAACAATTGTTAACAAAGCAGATGTCTCTGGAGGAAAAATTTTAAAAACTCTTCCACAGAATGCCTCCTCATACCTAGAGGACCCTCTTCCTGGTCCCTCAAGTACTTCTGATATTTATTCTCACCTAGAAAAGACAGTGTAGAGTAACTTTCTATTTTTTCTATTTTATTTTATTTCATTTTAATTTTTTAATTTCAGATTAATATATAAGGACACTGATGATTAGGTTACATTGTTTGCATTTATTAGATAAAGTCCAAGTTGTAGTTGAGCCCTGTACCAGGAGCTACACCATATACCCCCAACCTTGTGCTCTTTAGGTGAGAACACACCAGTCTCCTCTCCTTCCTTCCACTTGCTCCCTCTTTCCTCCCAACTCCCCTTCTTAAATTTCATTGTGTTTTCCTCTCATGTGGGTATATATTTGTTCACCAACTAGTTTCATGTTACTATTGAATACATTTGATGGCTTGTTTCCCATTCTTGCAATACTTTACTTAGGAAGATGTTCTCCATATCCATCCAGGTAAATGTAAAAGATGTAAAGTTTCCATTTTTCTTTATGGCTGAATAATATTCATATATATATATACACACACACACATATATATTACATACATATCATAGGTTATTTATCCATTTGTGAATTGATGGGCACTTGTGTTAGTTCCACATCTTGGCACTTGTGAATTGAGGTGCAATAAACATTCTAGTGCAAATGTCCTTATGGTAAAATGATTTTTTTTTCTCTTTCTTGGTAGATACATACTAATGGGATCATTGGATTGTGGGATCAAATGGAAGGTCTACTACTATTAGTTCTTTGAGGATTTCCCATACTTCTTTTCATGAAGACTGCTATTTTGCAATCCTACCAATAGTGCATAAGCCTTTCCATATCTCTGTATCCACACCAGCATATGCAGCTTTGGGATTTTGTGATCTGGGCTATTCTCACTGGGTTAGGTGATATCTCAAGGTGGTTTTGATATGCATTTCTCTGATTATTAGGAATTATGAGTATTTTTTCATGAGTTTGTTGGCCTTTGACTGTCTTCTTGGGAAAAGGTTCTATTTGTGTTTCTTGCCCAGTGATAAATGGGATTATTTGCTGTTTTCTTGTTAATTAGTTTGAGTTCTCTGTAGATTCTTTTTATTGGCCTTTTGTCAGATTGAATGTGAATATCTTCACCCATTCTGAAGGTTGTCTATTTGTTTTAATTGTTGTGTCCTTAGAGGTGCAGAAGTTTTTAGCTTTATCAGGTCCCAATTATTTATTTTTGTTTTGGCTGCAATTGCCTATGGGTCTTCTTCATAAAAATCTTTCCCCAGGCCAATATTTTCAAGAGGTTTTCCCACCCTTTCTTTTAGAGTTTTTATTGTTTCATGTGTTAGATTTAATTTTTTTTTTTTATCTATCATGACTCAATTTTTGTAAGTGATGAAAGATATGGGTCCAGTTTCAGCCTTTTACATGTGGCTAGCCAGTTCTCCTAGCACCATTTATTAAATAGAGATTCTTCCCCCTAGTGTATGCTTTTTGTTTGGTTATCAAAGATCAGAGGGCAATATGTGGCTGGTTTCATCTCTAGGTTTTCTGTTATGTTCCATAGATCTATGTTTCTATTATTGTGCCCTTACTATTCTGTTTTGATCACTATAGACTTGTAGTATAATCTGAAATCTGGTAAAATGATGCATCTAGATTTGTTTTTATTTATTAGAATTGCATTGGCAATTTGGGTTATTTTCTGGTTTCATACAAAACAAATAACTATTTTTTCCAGTTCTTCAAAGTATGATGTTGAAGTTTTAATGGAGATTGCATTAAATCTGTAAATCATTTTGGGTAGTATGGACATTTTAACAATGTGAATTCCTCCCAGTCACAAACATATCATGTTCTTCCATTTGCTACCATCTGCAATTTTCTTTCTCAGGGTTTCATATTTCTTTCTGTAGATATCTTTCACATCCTTTTTAAGATACATTCTCAGGTATTTCATTTTCTTTAAAACTAATATGAAGGGAATTGTGTCTTTGATTTGATTCTCACTCAGGTGTTGGTGGTGTATATAAAGGCTGCTGATTTATGGGCATTGATTTTGTATTCCAAGATACCACTATCTTTCTTGATCACTTCCAAGAGTCTCGTAACTAAGTCCCTGGGGTTTTGTAAATGTAAGACCATATTATCAGCAAAGAGTGGAAGGAAGTTTGACCTCCTCTGTCTCCATTTAGATTCCGCTGATATCCTTGTCTGATTGCATTGGCTAGGATTTCCAGCACTATGTTGAATAGTAGTGGTATATGGATATCCTTGTCTGGTTCTGGTCTTAAGTGGAAATTCTTTGAGTTTTACTCCATTTATGATAACCTTAGTCAAAACACAGCAGCATAGATGTGGACTAGAAGCCTCCTTGTTTGTTTTTTCTGTTACTTAGCAATGGATGCAGGTTTTCTAATGATGGTAACATGCAGACTGCATTATTTTTTTCAGTGTGTTAATGGTATGTCATATTTTTATTAGTAAGTCCTTATATGTGAATAAGTGTAAGAAAATATTTTTTATAAGTAGCATATAAATTCAGAGTCAGGAATAATAGTGATTTTGAACAAGTGCAGACTGTCCACGAGTGGCTAAGATAGTGATACTTTTGCTTTCTGATGGTTCAATGTACACATACTTGGTTTCACTCACAAAATTATTAAAAATATTGCATAAAATTACCTTTAAGCTATGTTTATAAGGTGTATATAAAGTATAAATGAAGTTTTTATGTAGGCTTTGGTTTCATTCCCAAGATATCTCATTATGTATATAAAATATTTCAGATTAAAAAAAATTCCAAAATCCAAAATTTAAAGTTCAATGTTTGGTCCCCAACATTTCAGATAAGGCATACTCAAACTCTGTAAACATAAGAATGGGTAAAGAATAGGAAAAATTATATCTGCAGATGTGACAGATGATAGTAAATCTGGAAACCCCATAGAAAATCAATACTAGGCTTGGCGCCTATGGCTCAAGTGGCTAAGGTGCCAGCCACATACACCTGAGGTGGTGGGTTCGAATCCAGTCTTGGCCCGCCAAAACAACATTGATGGCTGCAACCAAAAAATAGCCAGGTGCTGTGGCGGGCACCTGTGGTCCCAGCTACTTGGGGGGCTGAGGCAGGAAACTCACTTGAGCCCAGGAGTTGGAGGTTGCTGTGAGCTGTGATGCCACAGCACTCTACCCAGGGGGATAGCTTGAGGCTCTGTCTCAAAAAAAAGAAAATCAATACTAAAGTTAATTTAAACAATAAAAAAATTCAATAAAGAGGCAGGACATAAAATTAACATACAAAAACCAATAGCCTATATATATATAAACAATAAACAGAAAACATAATGTTAAAGACAACTCCATTTACTATTGTAACAAAAAGATTAAGTATTAGGATTAAGATTAGCCAAAAAAAAAGTGGAAGAGCTACATGAGAAAAATGTTAAAATACTCCTCCTAAAAGATACAAAAACAGACTTGAACAAATGGAAATACATCTCCTGTTCTAGGATGAGATGACTGAACATTATATAGCTATAAATTCTCCCTAAGTTAATTTGTAAATTTAATGGATGCCAACAAAAATAGCAAAAAACCATTTTATAGAGTTAGGTTGATACTAAAGTTTATATAGAAACACAAATATGCAGTAATTACCAAGAGAACACTGAAAAAAAAAAAAACATGTGAAGGAACTTGCTTTACTAAGTATTAATACATGTGAATTAAAGTATGTAAGTCACTACAGTTAAAACAGTGTGGTAATGATGAATAAATAAGCAAACTAACCAGTAGAATAGAATATAAAGTTAGAATTAGACTGAAATATATATGGAAACTTCATATAACATATTACAAAGGTGGCAGCTCAAATTGCAAGGGTAAAAATAAAATTTTTATTTGAGTTTGTGTGAAAAAATTATTAAAATAAATGAATCAAGTTAAAAGATAATTGACTTAGAGAAAAGATTCACAGCATACATACATATACCACAGACAAAAGGCCAATACTCTGAAATACAAAGAACTCTTAAAAGTTAAGGGACATCTTACCCACTAGGATAGCCACACCTAAGTAGATAGCAAGCATTGGCAAGGATGTGAAGAAATGGGACCTGTCATCTATTGCTGGTAGGAATATAAAATGGTGCAGCTGCTTTGGAAAATTTACATGGAATCCCAAAATGTTAAATGTATGGTGGCCATATAACATAACAATTCCATTCCTAGGTATATTAAAAAATAGGCCAGAATCAGAGAGGCAGAGTAAGATGATGGACTAGAGACATATCCTTAGCAGTCATTCATAGTAAGACAGAGGAGAGAGGATTCCAGGTAACTTTGGCTGAGATGTCTGTCCCAGAAAAATCACTCTGGTGCCCCAATGAAGCAGTAGAGAACTCCAGGAGCCAACAGGGAGGTCAAGAACAGTGGAAGATCAGCACAGAAAGTGAGTGCCTGGGTACAGAGTTTGGCCAGTTGTCTGGTGGAAGGCTAGAGACATGGAAGTCCTGTTCTGTAGCATTTTTATGGATTTGGGTGCTTGTTGGAACTGCTTGGAAGAGCTTAAGTGAGTGAGTGAACTTGACCAGTGTCCAGCAGCCAAGATTGAATCACCAGGAAGGGTGGAATTCCCATCACCTTAGCTACTAACAGGGTGCTGTTATTGTGGGAGGGTTGTCTGAGAGGAAAACCCTGCAGAGTCTTAGCACATGATTGGCTCCAGCGCACCTGATGAGCTCAGGTAGCCATCCTTGGGGAGAATTTGGCAGCTCTTGCACCCCTGGGGAAGCTGCTTTGTGGCCTAGGGGCACTGTTTTGGAAGGTCGAGGATTATAAATTGTCTGGCGAAAACTTTAGGCTTCCAACTGCATGGGGACTGAATGCTAGCAAAACAACCAAGCCCAAATGAGGGCAATTAAATCATGAAGATGAGATCAGGTATCCTCAGCAACTAGATTGTGGCTTCTGGCCCCCATCTTATAGAGCAGAATCAATGTGTTTTGCTTCTCCTACCACCACAGCACCACCTGGTGTCAAGGTAATATATTGATTGCATTATATATCTTTTTTCTCTTCTTCATATCTTTTTGAAGCACCAGCTGGTGTCTAGGTAATATGTTGCAATATTTTTTTTTCTCAATTTTTTTCTCAGTTTTTGTTTTGTTTCATTGTATTTTTATTTTCTCAGGTTTACTTCTTCAATAGCATGAGCTCTATTTTTGCTATGGGTTTTCTGTCCCTTTTATTCTTTCTTTTCTATTTCTCTCCTTTCTCTCTCTTTTTGTAGAGATTTTCCTACTTTTCTAATCTTTACCACATAAATTTCTCAGATAACAACTAATTATTATTTATTATCTTTTTATTCTTAACATATTTTTAGGTTTTTGCTAATTTGTATTACTTTTTTTCTCATCTCTTTTATTCTATTTCATTCTGTATTCTATTTACAAGACAGAGCATAACTCTGAGGCCTGGGCTGAGGTGTCATGGCATTGGCTTGACTCAAGGAAGCCTTGAGTCCCTGCTAGAGTGTCTTTCTAGTTTTGGCCTTTGGAAAGACAGTATTGGTAGGTCCTCCTTGCAACCTGCTGCTTATTTTTCTCTACATTTGGCGGAGATGGGGTCTTGCTTTTGTTCAGGCTGGTAAGGCACTCCTGACCACTAAGGACCTACCCAGTCTGGCTCCCCAGAGTCCGGGAATTGCAGGTATAGGTCAAAGCACCCTGCAAACACGACCATTTCTCCTTTCTGTCTTTCTCTCTTGTGCCCTTCTCTCCTTTTCTCAATTTTTCCCCTTCATCCCCCTTTTCCTCTTCTGTTTATTTTTCTTTCTTTTCTACCTTCTAGCTCTTTATTCTTCTCTTCCTTTGGCCCTATACAAAAAGGACATATCAACACCTAAGCACAGAGACAAAGTAATTTAAAATGAAGGAGGAAGTGAGAGGAAAAATTAGGGGGAAGAAGTGAACAAAGAAGAAAACATACATGATGAGGAAACAACAGAAAAATTCTGTCAACATGAAAAACCAAAACACATCAATCCACATGAGGCAGCTACTTTAGAAGATTCTATCTATAAAGAAATAATGACAATGACAGAAAGTGAATTTAAATTAACAATGGCAAAACCAATTAAAGGGAATTGAAGGAAAGGTAGAAAATCAACAAAAGGAAGTCCAAAAACTGACTCAAATAATGAATGAAAGACATGAAGAAATGAGCAAAGGATATATCAGAGATTAAGGAATTCAAGGGGTCAATCATGAAACTTAGAAACGCAGCAGAAAATATCAATAACAGATTAGACCATGGAGAAGAAAGAATCTCAGAGCTAGAGGAAAAGACTCTTGAGCTAACTCAGGCATTTAAAGAAGCAGAAAAAAAGAGATAGAAAACAGAACATTTCCTCAGAGAATTATGATTCTCACGATATTTCATGAAGTCATGATATTACAATGTCATTGCAATACAAACAGAGCATCCCCAAGACACATTGTAACGAACCTGTCCAAAGTCAAGAAAAAGAAAATTTTGCAAGCAGCCAAGAGTACATGCCAATTGATCTATATGGGCAATCCACTAGGGTGACAGCTGACTTTTCAAACCATAAGTAAGTGGTCATCTACCTTTAACCTTCTTAAACAAAATAATTTTCAGCCCATAATTCTGTACCCTGCTAAACTAAGTTTCAAAATTGATGGAGAAATCAAATCTTTTACTAAGATGCAAATATTGAGGAAATTCACTACAACAAAACCAGTTCTACAGGAAATACTTTCACTTGTTCTCCAGCCTAATCATCACAATGACCACCAAAATTAAACACCCAGAAACTAAAGGACAAAACCTAGTTTCCATAGTGGTTCAAAGCATAATACTAAGCAACAGACTTTCACAAAATAAGATGAATAGAGCTCTACCACACTTATCGATTTTCTAATGAATGGAAATGGCTTCAATTCCCCATTGAAGAGGCACAGATTGGCTGACTGGATTAAAAAAACCCCCACAAATCATCCATTTGATGTCTCTAGGAAACACACTTAACATTAAAGGACAAAAGAAGCCTCAGGGTGAAAAGTTGGAAAGCAATATTTCAGGCAAATGGAAATCAGAAGGAAGGAGGGGTTGCAATCTTATTTTCAGATACCAGTGAATTTAAAGCAATTAAACTTAAGAGAGACAAATATGATCACTGTCAAGGAAGAATACAGTAAGAGGCCATTTCAATTCTAAATATATATGTACCCAACTTAAATGGTCCCAGATTTATGAAATGAACCTTAATTGGTCTGAGCATAACACTGTAATAGCTCGGGACTTTAACACCCTCTGACAGAACTGGACAAATCCTCTAAACAGAAACTAAACAAAGATACAAAGGACTTAAATGTGACACTAGAACAAATGTGATTAATAGACATATACAGAACACACCATCTCAAAGCAATATACATTTTTCTTGTCTGCCCATGGAACATACTCCAAAATTAACTATATCCTAGGATACAAATTAAACCTCAACAAAATTAAAAGAATTGAAATTATATCTTGTGTCTTCTCAGACCACAATCCAATAAAGGTGGAACTAAAATCCTACAAAAACATTCATCCCCACACAAAAGGATGGAAATTAAACAACCTTATGCTGAATGATAGTTTGGGCTGGGAAGAGATAAACGAGTAAATTATTAAATTCCTTAAACATAACAACAATGAAGACACAAGTTACCAAAACCTGGGACATACAGCAAAAGCAGTCTTAAGAGGGAAGTTTATTGCATTAGATGCCTACATTTGAAAAACCAGAATGAAAGTGGATTAAGAAACTCATGAACCATCTTATGGAATTGGAAAAGAAGTAACCAAAATTAAATCAAAGATTAATGATATTGAAAACAAAAGAATCATTCAGAATATTAATGAAACAAAAAGTTAGTTCTTCAAAAAAAAATCAATAAGCCTTTAGCCAGATTAACTAGAAACAGAAAAGTAAAATCTCTAATAACCTCAATTGAAACAATAAAGGGGAAATAACAGATACCACAGAAATATAAGAGATTATCTCTGAGTACTACAAGAAACTGTATGCCCAGAAATTTAACAATTGGAGGAAATGGACCAATACCTGGGATCACACCATGTCCCTAGACTTAACCAAGAAGAAATAGATCTTTTGAATAACCAATATCAAGCACTGAGATTGCAGAAAAAATACAAAAAGCTTCCAACAACCTAAAAGCCCTGGACCAAATGGCTTCACACCAGAATTCTATCAAACCTTCAAAGAAGTGCTTGTGCTTATAATGCAGAAACTATTCCAAAACATTGAGAAGGAAGGAACCTTCCCCAACACCTGCTATGAAGCAAATATCATACGGAAACCCAAACCAGGAAAGCACCCAACTAAAAAGGAGAGCTACAGGCCAATTTCACTAATGAATATAGATGCAAAAATACTCAATGAAATCTTAGCCAATAGATTACAGCATTACACATTAAAAAATATATACATCATGATCAAGTAGGCTTCATCCCATGAATGCAAGTTGAATTTAACATACACAAATCCATAAATGAAATTTGCTGTATCATAGAAGCAAAAATAAACACCATACGATCTTCTAAATAGATGCAAAAAAAGCATTTGATAAAATCAGCATTCTTTTCCAACAAAACCTCTTAAGAAAATAGGCATAGATGGTACATTTCTTT
>NW_003852401.1:44154153-44195141 GCF_000181295.1 Otolemur garnettii
CACGCTCACAGCAACCTCCAACTCCTGGGCTCAAGCGAGTCTCCTGCCTCAGCCTCCCAAGTAGCTGGGACTACAGGTGCCCGCCACAACGCCCGGCTATTTTTTTGTTTGCAGCTGTCATTGTTGTTTGGCGGGTCCGGCCTGGGGATTTGAACCCGCCACCTTAGGTGTATGTGGCTGGCGCCTTAGCAGCTTGAGCCACAGGCGCCGAGCCAGATGGTACATTTCTTAAACTGATTGAAGCCATCTATGATAAACCCAGAGCCAATGTCACACTGAATTGAACAGAAAGCTTTTCCCATAGGACTGCAACCAGACAAGAATGTTCACTATTGCCTTTAATATTCAACATAGTGCTGGAAGTTCCAGCCAATCCAATAAGGCAAGAGAAGGATATTAAGAGGATCCAAATGGGGCAGAGGAAGCTAGATTGTCTCTCTTTGCCAATAGTATGATCTTATGCTTAGAAAACCCCAGAAACTCAAGCACAAGACTCCTGGAAGTGATCAAGAAATACAGTAATGTTTCAGGACGTAAAAATCAATATCCATAAACCAGTAGCTTTTGTATATGTCAATAATAGGCAAGTTGAGAAGCATGTCAAGGACACAATTCCCTTCACAGTAGCTTCAAAGAAAATGAAACATCTAGAAATATACCTAAAAAGAGAGGTGGAAGATGATTACAGAGAGAATTATGAAACCCCAAGAAAAATAGTAGAAGATGTTAACAAATGGAAGAATACTATGTTCTTGGATGGGAAGAATCAACACTGTTAAAATGTATGTTCTACCCAAAGCAATCTATAGATTTAATGTGATCCCCATTGAAGTACCAACATCATACTTTGAAGAACTGGAAAAAATAGTACTTTGTTTTCTATGGAACCAAAAAAAAAAAAAAACACTACCCAAAGGAATCTACAGATTCAGTGCAATCCTTATTGAAAAATAGCATACTCTGAAGAACTGGAAAAAATAGTACTTTGTTTTCTATGGAACCAAAAAAAAAAAAAAAAAACCCCAAAACAAACTCATATAGTTAAGGCATTTCTTAGTACACAACACCTGGCTTATTTTCTATTTTTAGTAAATATGGGGGTTTTGTTCTTGCTGAGGCTGCTCTGGAACTCCTGAGCTCAAGTAATTCTTCTTTCTTGGCCTCCTAGAGTGTTAGGATTACAGTGTAAGCCAGCACTTCTGGTCTTGATTTTCTTTTTTGCCTCTTTCCTTAAAGTTCGTGGAGTGTTTCTATTTTTTCCCTTGAAGTTTACATATTGCCCTACATAATCCTTTCAATTAATATACTAAACATAAATAATTCTTAGAGCCTATAACTCATAATAAAAATTTTGGCATAAAGTTCTTAAGTCCAGACACAGAATAGAGACAGTAGTGTAAGGCCTAGTACACACCAAACTCCACGATAGCTACATAAATAGTGCCAGTGCAGGCAAAGACCATTCAAACAGGGGTGCTATTTTGTTGGAAATAATTTTTCTTTGTTTGGCATGTGTACATTTGAAAATATGAATGGCTAAACTAACTTATCTGTAACATTCATCTATCTTGTGCCTTCTAAATACAAGAGTTTGATTTTTAATGACTAAAGGACTATTCTAAGGGATGAGACATTACCCTAGAGGTTCTTCTGAAGTTAGGGCATTTGGATACAGGTTAGCAAGGCAGCCATAAACCTTCAGAAGGGTAATGATTGTTACATGGATGTTAGATTTAAAAAATCAAGTGTGGCCAGGCAGGTGGCTCAGCCTGTAATCCCAGCACTTTGGAAGTCAGAAGTGGGAGGATCACTTAAGCCTGGGAGTTTGAGATCAGCCTAGGCAACATGGTCAGACCCAGTGTCTACACAAAATAAAAAAAAAATTAGCTGGGCATGATGGTGCATGCCTGTAGTCCTGGCTACTCAGGAGGCTCAGGCAAGAAGATCGTTTGAGCCCTGGAGTTTGAGAATACAGTGAGCTATGATGATGCCACTGCATTCTAGCCTGGGTGACAGAGCAAGACCCTGTCTTAAAACAAACAAGAAAACAAAAATTAAATTAAATGTAACTTTACAGAGTGAGCAACTCCATAGAGACAGAAAGTAGATTAATGGTTGTCATAGCCTATAGAAAGAGGGAGAAGTGGGAAGGCTTGGCTTAATGGATATAGAGTTTTTTTGTTGTTGTTGTTGCAGTTTTGACCAGGGCCGGACTTGAACCCATCATCCCCAGTATATGGGGCCAGTGTCCTACTCCTTGAGCCACAGGTGCCACCCTTGGTATAGAGTTTTTAATGGGTGTAGAGTATAAAAATTTTCTGGAACTAGATAGAAGGGATGGTTGCACAATGTTGTGAATGTACTGAATGCCACTGGATTATACACTTTCAAATGGTTAAATTTAAAAACTGTATGTTATGTGTATTTTGCCACACAAATGTAATCTCATCAGAAAATAGCAGTTTTTAATTATAGAAAATTTATGTGCACTCAAGAAGAGAATAAATATCACCATCAATCCCACTGCCCAGATGGAACCAGTGCTGCCTCCTGTCCTCTCAGTTGTGTGTCTACACGTGTAATTGCATTTCTGTATCAGTGAAGACTTTTGGGTGGCAAGTTAACAGAAAACAGAAAATGTAGTGTCTTCTGGAAACCGTGGACAGAAATACATTAGGTCTCAGGCAAGGCCTGCCGCCTTCGGAGCTGAGGGGTCACTGGGAGGAGGGAAAGTACTCCCTCTTGGATCTCCCCTTCCCTGTGCGCTGTCCCACCTTCTCTCTCCAGGTTGTCTTTCTTTGCTTCTCCACCCATGAGGCTGCCAGAAGCTCCTCACAAGCTGCTAACATTGCAGCCACCCACAGGGCAGTTCTCTCAGACCCAACTCCAAATGCTGCTCATGGTTCAGGCAATTTTGGAGAGGGAAGTAGGGTGGGCAATATGAACAAGTGCCTATTCAGATCACTGGCTTTGAAAAATTTTGTAAAGCTTCAAAGTTACCATCAGCTTTAGCTGTTTTCTAAGGCATCAGATTAGAAAAATCATAAGAGTAATCACTGCTTATTCTAGTCATGGGTGAGGACCATTTTCTACATAAGTAGATATTCCACAATCAATTGCAAAAGTGGGTGTGATTTTATTTCTCTGTTTACTTATGTTTTTCAAAGTTGATGTATGACAAGTGTGGCATACAGGCATGCCATCCATTCAGCAATACGAAATGCTCTGGAATTATTTTCTTTCCAGTGTCTTCTCTGAGTGATGCTCAGGCAGTACTTTAGAAGTATGTTTCTATAAGAGTTCCTTCAGTAATATACATTTAAGTCTTTTTAATAAAAAGAGCAGTTTGGGGTTTTGTTAAAAACTGCTTTATTAAGGTATAATATATATACCAACAGTCTTCTGTTTTACATGATTCAGTTTAATCAACTTACCAACTCGTATATCCAGTTGTTGAGTTTTTCCTTCATCCCCAGAAGACACCTCTACCTGATCACCCTTTCCATCTCTAGCCCAAAGTGACCACTAATTTGTTTTCTGTCTATATAGATTTGTAAAGGGCAATTTCACACATTTTTATAGCCTTTGTGGAACTCCTGTGTCCAATTTCATGGGAGAGAGAATAACTTTTTATTGGATCTTTAGCAAAAAATGGTCATTCATTCACCAACCTGGTTTTTCAGCTATACACATAAAGTTGCACATGCAAATAATTCAAGTTTATAAGGTCATATTTACAGGTAAGAATCTTATTTCAATGTCCTCTTGAGTTGTCCCTCTAGGAGTTCCTCCTTGGCTCTGTCAGCCCTGTCCTCTTTTCTGCCAGTCACCTCGTGGAGCTCCTGTCCCCCTAAATGGGATGCTGCTCCCTCCACACCTAACACCCAGGGACGTATTAGGGAGGAGCCAGCCAGATTTCCTTTCTACCTTGTTTGCGCTGTCCATAGGACTACCACACATGCCTGTAAGCACCTGACTTTACTCAATGGTTGGTATTACTGCACAGGAGAGGTAAAACTCAAAGTATATACTGCATTTTGCATTTCCTAAAGTTCTAGGTAAAAGTACTCAAGAAGTTCAGTCTTCTACAGGAACTTTTCATTCCTGCCCTAATTCTCTGCTTCTCTGTCACCGAGAGTCACTTCCCCATGAAAGTGCCCCCTTCTAAACCCTGTCATAAAGGTATCCCCTACCCTGCCACTTTTCAAGAAACCCAAGGGAATTCATGGTTCTCCCTTAGTGGTTTAAGTCTTCAAGTCTGAGTTATTTGTTCTAGAATAAAACTCCAGGGATTGGGGCTTGGATGGTGGCTTTCCAAGTTCTATAGAATATTAGGGAGTGGTAGTGAGGGCAGACTATGGTGCTCTATGTTTTAAGAAGTAGCTTAGAATCACCATGAGCACTCAAAAGCTGGTCTCTTGAGATCTCCCCAACAGTTAGAGTTGAAGAGATTGTTTATCCTCTTGACCTTCCAGAGTATTGCTGAATAAAACACACAAATATACAATCATGTCCATCATATCCCAAGGACAAATGCTAATTCTTGGAGCAATGCAGTAAATCCCTCAGGAGGAAGGGAAGCATTTTCCTGCTGACTCATAATTCACAAGTCATTTCTAGATCAATGGAATCTGTCCTACACATTATTTACTGGATGTTACGATATGAACAGTATTGGTTCTTTCACTTCACTCTTCATCACCCCCACCTTCTTCACTCTTTCCTTCCAAATTATGACCTCTCAGGTCTTCTAGGAAAACAAAGCAATCCAACAGCTAACCCATAAACTGTACCTTTTACTAGCTGCTCCCTTGGCTGTATTAGACCAAGCTGAGGCTATAAAATTAGTGTTCTTAAGTTCTTGATTTAATTCATGGCCAATCATACTCTATCTAGGGAGGATGAGGTAGTGATTTCATTTTTCTAGTCAGAAACATATAAATTATATGACCTCAGTAGACATAATTTCTATTTTCCCTCTTTACTAAGAATGATGGCTCTTAAATATCACCAATATAAACTGCTGGTAAGACAAAGCAAGTTTATTACTTACCTTGGTAAGGGACAACCATACCTCCTCAGAGCTTTGGTAATTTCTCAGAAGTAGAAGATAAGGGCAGAACCAAAAATTTGGCTTATGGTAGGTCTTTCAATGCAGGAACTTGATTAGAATTGTAGAAGGATCACACACGATTCAAAATTGATGGGACAGCAAGGGGAAGGTTTTAAGGATTGAGATTGAAAGAATCTTAGAGCACAAACAGTTGATGTCTTAGAGCACCAAACAATGGTTCTTTTGGGAAGTTCCTGTAATGGACTGTCAAACCTTGGGGGTGGGGGAGTCCCACAAAAGTAGTGAAAACAGTAGAATAGAAAAATCATGTTCATGTCACAGGGGTGTCCAACCTGTGGCCTGCGGGCTGCATGAAGATTATTCAAGGCTGTTTTGCTTATCTGTGGTGCTCAATCTCAGGAAAATTATTCATGAACCTTTCTTTTGCTCATCAGCTTTTGTTAGTGTTTATGTTTTTTTAAATTTTCTCTATACATATACATGTGTTTATTTGGTTTCCACTTTTTGCCTTCGCAAAATTAAAAAGGGTTAAAATTTAATAACAATGACAATGTTTAAGATAATTACTAGAAACAAAAACCTCATAAAGAACGAACAAAGAAATACATTCAGAAAATAAATCAGTGGATTGCTGCAATAAAATATTGAGCAATAATAATAATAATGATAATGCAAAAAAAAGTAAATTCACATTGTCAGATAAAAGTGCGTCTATCATAGAATGCTTTGACTCCGAGGTTTAGTATAGTGTTTATGTTTTTAATGTGTGGCCCAAGACAACTCTTCTTCCCCCAATGTGTGGCAGAAAAAAAAAAAATCTGAACACCCCTGATAGAGAATAAGGTAAGTGGGAGTAGGGTAAGTAAAGCAGATTCAGTTCTCTGTGTCCAGGGTGAGTATGGGTATAGATGGTTTTGATTCCTAGGCCCTTGGCAATCCCTCCAGATGAATTAGTTAGAGTAACTCTAGCTGTTGTAACAGATAAAGCCTCCAATGTATGATGGCTCAAACATGAAAGAAATTTATGGCTCCGCGCCTATAGCTCAACCGGCTAAGGCGCCAGCCACGTACACCTACGGTGGCGGGTTCGAATCCCCAGCCCGGACCCGCCAAACAACAAAGAACGCCGCAAACAAAAAAATGGCCGGGCGTTGTGGTGGGCGCCTGTAGTCCCAGCTACTTGGGAGGCTGAGGCAGGAGACTCGCTTGAGCCCAGGAGTTGGAGGTTGCTGTGAGCTGTAATGCCACAGCACTCTACCCAGGGGGACAGCTTGAGGCTCTGTCTCAAAAAAAAAAAAGAAAAAGAAAAGAAAGAAATTTATTTTTTCACTCAAAGTCTAGAGGAGTTTTCCTGATTAATCGTTTTTCTGCTTGGAGAGAAGAACCTAGGATCCATGGAGACTGAGCTCCATTATGTCGTAAGGCAAAAGTCCTTGAACTTGACCAAGCATAGAAGCACCTAGAGATGCTTGCTAAAATACAGCTTGCTGGGTTCCACCTGCAGTTTCTGATTCTGCAGACGGGGCAGAGTCTAATATTGTGCATTTCTATGGAGTTTCCTGGTGATGTTCTTGATGTTGTTCTCTGCTATCCTTTGAGAAACAAGACCCTCACACCTAGGCTTCATCTCTCAAATCCTCACTATTTGAGTGGGAGATAAGTCAATTGCTTTTCAATCTCTTTAGCCTGAAAGTGAACATATCACTTCTGATCACATTTCATTGACAATAATTTGTCACATGACCCCATCTAGATACACAGAGGACTAGGAAATGTATCCCTTCCATAGAAAAGGAAACTGCAGAAAATGAACCTTTAGGGGAACAGCTATCTACCTCTCCCAAGTCTGTGCTTCTAACTGCAACAGAGGTAACAGCCTGAAAAAGAGAAAAATGTCTTATAAGTTGTCTCTTTAAACCTCCCCTACCAAATCTTTTTGGGAATATGAAATCTGCCTCCCTGCCCAAGGCTAGTAATCAGAGGGGGAGGGAGTGTCCACTGTTTCAGGAGATGGCTCAAATGGAATTGTCATAGATTGTTTTTCCCAGAGATGGGACTGATCAGAACTATCAACTATATATAGTTAAACCACAATACACTGAAACTGTAAGATGCACCGTAGGTGTGGTCCCATCAATTACCCTCCATCCTCCTTCCTCCCCCTCCTTTCCCCTTCTTCTTGGGCTATAATTGGGTTACAGCATTCATAAGAAAGCTATAAATTGGTTTCATAGTAGGGCTGAATACATTGGATACTTTTTCTTCCATTCTTGAGCTACTTTGCTAAGAAGAATATGTACCACCTCCATCCATGTAAACATGTAAGAGGTAAAGTCTCCATCTTTCTTTAAGACTGCATAATATTCCATGGTGTACATATACCAAATTTTATTAATCCATTCATGGGTCAATGGGCACTTGGACTTCTTCCATGACTTAGCAATTATGAATTGGACTGCAATAAACATTCTGGTACAAATATCCTTGTTATAAAGTGATTTTTGGTCTTCTGAATATATACCTAGTAGAGGAATTGTAAAATCGAATGGCATGTCTATTTTTAGATCTCTCAGTGTTTTCCAAACCTCTTTCCTAAAGGAACATATTAGTTTTCATTCCCATCAGCAGTGTAGTAGTGTTCCCTTTTCTCTACATCCACACCAGCATCTCTGGTTTTGGGATTTTGTGATGTGGGCTAATCTTACTGGGGCTAGAGCCTATCTCAAAGTGGTTTTGATTTGCATTTCTCTGATGATTAAGGATGATGAGCATTTTTTCATGTGTCTTTAGGCTGTGTACCCGTCTACTCCAGAGAAGTTTCTTTTCAAGTCACTTGTCCATGCTGAGATGGGATCACTTGTTCTTTTCTTGCTAACACGTTTGAGTTCTCTGTAGATTCTGGTTACGAAACCTTTGTTGGAGACATAACCTGCAAATATCTTCTCCCATTCTGAAGGCTGTGTGATTGCTTTATTTACTGTGTTCTTGGCTGTGCAGAAGCTTTTTAGTTTGATCAGGTCCCAGTAGTGTATTTTTGATGCTGCTTCAATTACCCAGGGGGTCCTCCTCATAAAATATTTGCCCAGGCCAATTTCTTCAAGAGTTTTCCCTGCACTTTCTTCTAGTATTTTTCTAGTTTCATGTCTTAAGTTGAAATCTTTAATCCAGTGATAGTCTACCTTAGTTAATGGTGAAAGGTGTGGGTCCAGTCTCAGTCTTCTATAGGTCACCAGCCAGGTAACCCAGCACAATTTGTTAAATAGGGAATCTTTTCCCCAGTGAATGTTTTTAATTGGCTTGTCAAAAATCAAATAATGGTAAGTAGCTGGGTTCATCTCTTGGTTCTCTATTCTGTTCCATACATTTGCCTCTCTGTTTTTGTGCCAGTATCATGCTGTTTTGATCACTGTGGATTTATAGTATAGTCTGATGTCTGGTAGCGTGATTCCTCTGCTTTGTTTTTATTTCTAAGTAATGTCTTGACTATTTGAGGTTTTTTCTGATTCTATATAAAATGAAGTATTATTTTTTCAAGATCTTTAAAGTATGACAGTGGAGCTTTAATATGGATTGCATTAGAATTGTATATTGCTTTGGGTAATATGGACATTTTAACAATGTTGATTCTTCTCAGCCATGAGCATGGTATGTTTTTCATTTGTTAACATTGTCAGCTATTTCTTTTCTTAGAGTTTCATAGTTCTCTTTATAGAGATCTTTCACGTCCTTTGTTAGGTAAACTCCCAAATATTTCATCTTCTTTGGCACTACTGTGAACGGAGTAGAGTCCTTGACTCTTTTTTCAGCTTGACTTTTGTTGGTATATATAAAGGCTACTGATTTATGAGTGTGGATTTTATAACCTAAGATACTGCTGTATTCCTTGATCACTTCTAAGAGTTTTGTAGTAGAATGTCTGGTGTTTTCCAGATATACTATCATATCATCTGGGAAGAGTGAAAGTTTGATCTCTTCTGACCCTATGTGGATACCCTTGATTGTCTTTTTTTGCCTCATTGCAATGCCTAATACTTCCATTACAATCTTGAAAAGCAGTGGAGACAATGAGCAACCTTGCCTGATCCCTGATCTGAGTGGAAACAATTTCAATTTTACTCCATTCAATACAATATTGGCTGTGGGTGTGCTATAGATGGCGTCTATCAATTTAAGAAATGGCCCTTTTATACCAATTTTCTGAAGTGTTCTGATCATGAAAGGATGCTGGATATCATTGAAAGCTTTTTCTGCATCAATTGAGAGAATCATATGGTCTTTGTTTTTTAATTTGTTTATGTGATGAATTATATTTATAGATTTATGTATGTTGAACCATCCTTGAGATCCTGGGATAAAACCCACTTCGTCACGGTCTATAATTTGTTTGATGTGTTGTTGGATTCTGTTTGTTAGGATCTTGTTCAATATTTTTTCATCAATATTCATTAGTGATATTGGTCTATAATTTTCTTTACTTGTTGGGTCTTTTCCTGGTTTGGGGATTAAGGTCATATTTGTTTCACAGAATGTGTTGGGTATTATTCCTTCTTTTTCTATATTTTAGAAAAGGTTAATTAATATAGGTACTAGTTCCTTCTTCAAGGTTTAGTAGAATTCTGATGTGAAGCCATCTGTTCCTGGGCTTTTCTTTTTAGGGAGATTTTGTATAGTTGATGCTATTTCAGAACTTGATATAGGCCTGTTCACCATTTCCACTTGATTCTGACTAAGTCTTGGAAGTTGGTGTGCTTCCAAGTATTGGTCAATTTCCTTTAGATTTTCGTATTTCTGATAATAACGTTTCTTATAATATAAATTAAAGATTTTTTGAATTTCTGAAGAGTCTGTTATTATTTCATCTTTACCATTTGTGATTGATGAAATTAGAGATTTCCCTTTTTTTTCTGGTTCGGTTAGCCAAAGGTTTATCTATTAAATTGATCTTTTTGAAAAAACAGCTTTTTGATTTATTGATCTGTTGTATAATCCTTTTTTTTCAATTTCATTTAATTCTGCTTTAATTTTGGTTCTTTCTTTTCGTCTGCTGGGTTTGGGATTAGAATGTTCTTCCTTTTCCAGTTGCTTGAGATGTCCTATTATGTTTTTAACTTCCTCTCTTTTTGTTCTCTTGAGGAAGGCTTACGGTGCTATAAGTTTCCCTCTTAGGACTGCCTTCATGGTATCCCAGAGGTTCTGATAATTCGTGCCTTCATTAATGTTTTGTTCCAACAACTTGGTAATTTCCTTCTTAATCTTGTCTGTGACCCATCTTTTATTCAGCATGAGGTTATTTAGTTTCAATGTTTCAGTATGAGTATGCAGATTCCTTTTGTTACTGAGTTCAATCTTTATTCCATGATGGTGCTAGAAGATGCAAGGAATAATTTCTATTCTTTTAAATTTGCTGAGGTTAGACTTGTGACCTAAGATGTGATTGATTTTAGAGTATGTTGTGTGGGCTGATGAGAAAAATGTGTATTCAGTTTTGTTAGGATGAAATGTTCCTGTAGATGTCTGTTAAATCCAATTGTTGAATGGTTAAGTTTAAGTCTAAAATTTCTTTGCTTAACTTCTTATTGGAGGATTATCCAACACTGCCAAAGGAGTGTTAAAATCTCTGAGTATTATGGAGCTTCAGGAAATCAAGTTGCTCATGTCTGTTAGAGTCTCTCTTATAAATTGAGGCACATTCTGTTTGGGTACATAAATGTTAATAATTGAAATATCATCATGTTGAGTGTTTCCCTTAACAAATATGAAGTGACCATTCTTATCTTTCCTTACTATTGTTGGTTTAAAGCCTAGTGTATCTCCGAATAAAATTGCAACATCTCCTTTTATCTGATTTTCATTTGGCGGAAATGTAGATGACCATGCTTTCACCCTGAGTCTATATTTATCTTTTAAGGTAAGATGAGACTTTTGTATGCAAGAGATATCTGGCCTAAGTTTTTGTATCCAGTCAGCCAACCTGTGCCTCTTTAGAGGACAATATAAGCCATTCACATTAATTGAGAAAATTGATAATCCTGGTAGAATTTTGGATATTGAGGTTTTCAAATGTCCAGTGGACATTTTTAATCCTTTCGCCACTGTGGAAATTGGAACTTGATCAAAAGTTGCTAAGTGAGTTTACTTTTGTGGTGAAGGTTTGTGCTGATCCTTATGGAGGATAGGCCTGAGAATATCCTGGAGAACTGGTTTAGTTATGGCAAATTTCTTCAACATGTGAATGTCATTAAAGTATTTAATAAATGAAACCTAGTTTAGCTGGATACAGGATCCTGGGTTGAACGTTATTTTGTTTTAGGAGATTAAAAGTCGGTGACTACCCTCTTCTAGCTTGAAAGGTTTCACCAGAGAGATCTTCAGTCATTCTAATATTCTTTTCCTTGTAGGTTATGATTTTCTTCCATCTGGCTGCTTTCAGCATTTTCTCTCTCACTTTAACCTTAGTGAAGTTAATTATGCTGTGCTTGGGGGATGTCTTATTCAGGTGGAATTGTGCTGGGGTTCTGAAACTGACTGCTATCTGCATTTCAGAATCTCTTGGCCTGTTTGGAAATCTCTCCTTCATAATTGTATGAAGAAGAGCCTCTGTGCCTTGTGAAGCAACTTTGTCACCTTCAGGGATTCCATTAAGGCGAATATTAGTTTTCTTCAAATTATCTTAGAGAACTCTGAGAGAATGATCCAGTTTTTCTGCTCCATTTCTCTTCCTCTTTGAGAATTTGGGAGAGTGTTCAAAAGCTTTTTCTTCAATGTCAAAAATCCTTTCTTCTGCTTGCTCCATTGTGTTACTAGGGACTCCACTGTATTTCCCAGATCTTGGAGGGCTGCAAATTCTTATCTCAATGTGTCAAAATATTTGGTGATTTTGTGTTTGAAATCATTAAATTCTTGAGAGCACTTTTGAAGTGTTCCTTGAATTTCTAATTCCAACTTTACCTCCATTCTATTAATCTTATTTGTAATCCAAATTCTGAATTCAATTTCTGACATTTCAGCCATTTGTTTATGAATGGAATCTTCAGTTGTGTCCACCATATTGTTCCTTGGGTAAGTTATTCTCTTCTGATTATTCATGTTCCTGGAGTTTTCCCGCCTATTCCACCCATGATTATTTTACACCATTTGTTTAGGTGAGCAGATAAGGTGAAGTTGGGTTGGGGGGGGGCTCCTGGAGTAGTGATTAACCAGCCCTTTGCCCAAGAGCTGGGACTGGTGTCTGTACCTCATCCCTTAGAGCTTTGTAAGGGACCTGTACAGTGCTATGGCCTGAGACACTGGGGACATACTTGGTGTGGTGGGGCTAAGTAGCTCTGTCTTGTTTTCAGCTAGTCTCTGTCATATCCTAGTGAATCAGTTACTCTGGGTTGAAGTTTCATCTGTGGAGAAATACCAGCAATTAAGCCACCCCACCCTCCATGGGCAACAATTGGAAAAGGAAAATCAAACTTTTCCACAACCACACACCCAGGGTACCACTTTGGATAGTTGTTGGGTGATTAGTCCAGTCTGAGAGATCCAAATCAATTGTCTCAGTCACCACCCAGTCTCAAGTGGGAGAGTTCAAAAGGTTGCTGGCAACGAGATAGCAGGGGTCTGCTGGAAGCTCAAGTATGGCTTGTTCTAGTGCTGTATGGAGTCAGAAGGACCCCCCAACCCCCAGCAAATGAATTAGTCTGTGTAGGTTGATGCCTCCATCCCCACCTTACACCTTGTCACATTCAGTCACTGGTAACCCCACAGGGCTGTGACCCAGTTCCCTCCAATGAGCAGATGCTCCTCCAGGGATTTGCACCTGCCTGAATCACAGGGAGATGTATGTCCCCTCGGCCAGGCCTCCACACTCTGCCACCATCCGGCAGGGATAGCTGAGGCCTGACATCCTCACCTCAGGTGGCTAATGGAAGCTAGGGTGGTTCACTCAGTTCCAGCCCAGCCTCTGACTGATGTTGCTGACACTTATATTTTTGCAGAATTTGTGAGTCTGTCCTGGCTATATTCCCCTGTGGACCAGGCACTGTTTGAATTCACAGAAACTATGACTCAGCCCTGGTTTTTGCTGCTGCCTGGAGCTGGTTTGTCTGTCTCCACTGCAATCTGTGTTGGGTTGGGTATGGTTAGAGCTTATACTCAGCTCTGGGTTCCACCCTCTGCCCGCCTGCCTTTGTCTCAGCTATGATCCCCTGAGGGCTGAGTGCTTCTTAGGCTCACTAAAGCAGTCCTGGCTCAGCTCCACCTTGAGAGTATGCTGTTTCTGCGTACATCTTCTATTCTCCATACCTGCTGAGCTGCACCCAGGCAGGTACCACCTCAGGCATACCCTTTACTCATGGGGCTTGCATTACTGTCCCAGATCTGTTCTGCCAGTGTCTGGCACCAGAGAAGATGCCCAGGTTTCTCTGGTTGCCTAGAGAGACAGAGAGTGTCTCTCCAAAATATCCCCAGAGGTGTGGGCCCTATTGTTTCTGCTGCTGCTCTGTGCTGCAGAGCACCGCCTCTCCCTCTCCCGTATGGTTTCTTCAGTCCACCATCTTCTCCTTACCCTCTTGCTGCAGAATCAGCACAGACCTGCAACAGCCCATGCCCTGTCCACACCTCTCAAGAAAATACCCAAGAATCTTGACTCTGTGGAGGACAGGCTTCTAGACCTTGGGGTGAGAGTGGAGGGGAGTGCTGGGAGTTCAGAATTGCAGGTAGAGAATATGTACAGTTTTATATAGTTTTATGCCTGGCAGGAGAGTGCCATGGCACCCTAGTAAGGGAAGGGGGTCCGGTTTTTAGAGAGTCTCTCCTGTGGGATAAAATGGGAGGATTTTTGATCTCTTCTTGCTTTTTTTGTAGAAAGTATACTGTGAGCCTTTCTCTTGGGGGAGGGGACTCCCGTCTGCTTGGCGATGGATTTTGTACCTATTGTTTGTATCCTTGGGGTCACATCTCACCTCAGCAGGGTTGATATGCATTCTTCAACCTTCTCTCTTGGCTCAGTTCCAAACCATCAGCTTACTTGCTAAACTTCTGTCCTTTAACTCTCCTTCTGGATGGGAGCCTCTGTGGAAAGCTGGCTCCAGTTGGCCATCTTGCCTCCACCCCCCAGATTAAATGTTTTTCTGAGGGGAGAGAAAACATCACTGATGAAGAGAGGTTAGGTAGCCAGTAATGAACTGAACTGATGAAAATACTGCAAAAATTCATTGAATTGTGCATCAAAATCATTGGCTAACTGTGAGAAGCATAGCAGACCAAGTAAATATCGATAGATAAATAGGAGAATCTTAACGGAAAATCTTGGCCAAAATCTCATGGCTCTTGCATCATAACAATGTGCCAGCTTGTGGTATATGTATACCATGGAATACTACGCAGCCATAAAAAGATGGAGACTACATCTTTTATGTTTACCTGGATAAAGCTGGAACATATTTTTCTTTCTTTCTTTCTTTCTTTCTTTCTTTTTTTTGGAACATATTTTTCTTAGTTAAGTATCTCAAGAATGGAAAAAAGTATTCAATGTACTTAATACTATTATGAAACCAATATAATCACTTATACGTTAATACAAATGATAAAACACAAATATAGCCCAGAAAAAGGAGGGCAGAGGAGGGTTGGGAAGGTAAGGGGGAAAGGAGAGTGGAGAGAGGGTATTTGGTTGGATCTCACCTAACATGCACAATGCAAGGGTACATTTCAAAACATCTAAGAGTATATTATAAATGTCTTCCCACAGAAAATAAATGAGGTGATGGCTATGTTAATCAGTTTGATTGAAGCATTCCACATTGTATATCAAATCATGACATTGTACCCAATAGATGTATACAGTTATGATTTAATAAAAATTAAGTTAAAAAACAGACAAACAAAAAACAGTGTTCCAGCTCACATGGCACTGTGATTGAGTTTTTAGCCAGTAAGCAAATAACTGTATTGAAACACCCTTTTTAGTTACCTTATTTGGCCCCCAATGACTTTTTTTTTTAAGTTTTTGGCTGGGGCTGGGTTTGAACCTGCTACCTCCAGTATATGGGGCCGGCACCCTACTCCTTTGAGCCACAGGCACCACCCAATGATGTTTTCTTTATTCAAAGAGAAAGGAAATTTTGAAAGGAGGACATTTTGATGACATTCAGGAAATCAAGGGTAATATGATGATAGCTTTGATGGTCATTCCAGAAAAAGAGTTCCAAAATTGCTTTGCAAGGCAGACTAGGTGCTGGCATTGGTGCATATTTTCCCAAGGAAAATACTTTGAAGGTGATATTCAGCCATGAGGTATGTAGCACTTTTATTGGGATGAGTTTATGAACTTAATTATTAGACTCATGCTCTACCAGTTGGAAATGGCTTTTGGCTATTAATAATATATTCCAGAAATAAGAGTGGCTCACATAAGACCAAAGTTTATTTCTATTTCACATAAAAGACATTCAGAACTAGGCATTCTAAGCCCAGTTCTATCAAGGCCTCATGGATTCAGATTTCTTCTGTCTTTGAAAATGGCTGCTAGATCTCTAGCCATCATAGTAACATTTCTGGTTGGAAGGGGGATGAAGGGTTAAAAGACTAAAGGGCCTATCTTTTAAAGAGGTTTCCTGAAATTCAACTTAAAAATGTCAGCTGAGGGTGGCACCCATGGCTCAAAGGAGTAGGGCACTGGCCCCATATGCCAGAGGTGGTGGGTTCAAACCCAGCCCCAGCCAAAAACTGCAAAAAAAAAAAAAAGTCAGCTGATACCTCACTGATCATAACAATATATACATTCAAGTGAGGCTGGTAGATGCAGAATTTAATCTAGGCATAATGATGCACCAGTAACACAGAGATTCTATTTTGAACAAAAGGGGGAGAATAGATATTTGGGTAGCCAACAAGTGGCCCAGGGTCACTTTGGATGTAGAAAGGAGGAGTATGAAGCTTCCTAATATATTTCAGAGTGATAATGACTCAAAACACCACACCAGGTACTTTATTCTCTCTGACTAACCGAATGAATTGGGTAAGTACAAAAACTACAAATGTTTTAGGATCTGTCCTTTTTCTAAGAGTCAAATTTCAACTTATTAGCCATCTAAATAATCACCATTTTCATTCTGTTTGTGCGTTTGACAAATTTCATATATTTCAGTCTGATGTTTTCCCAACCACATCACACACGTTTACTTAAAAAGTTAGTCAGTCAATAAACAAATGTTAATTTAGCTCCTACAATGTGTTCTGCAATTTGAAAGCTGGTGGAGAAGATGTAAAAGAGACAGGCGATGCCCGAGAGTTTCAGGTTGCTGTGAGCTGTGACACCATAGTACTCTACTGAGGGTGACAAAGTAAGACTCTTGTCTTAAGAAAATAAAAAATAAATAAAAAGACACAAGAAGTAAGTACGTTGAGTTCAGGGATTATCAAATTAAATAAGTAACATCAAATAATATTCTAATACATATTAAAAGAGTTAAAAGTTTCACTTTTTTTAACCTATCAATTTCACTCAGAGAAATAAATCTGAGAAAATGATCACAGATTCATGCAAATTTTTAACTTTATGGATGGCCATACAGCAAACTAAAACAAACAGGAAACTAAAAACTGCAATTTCAATAATAAGAGATAGGTCAGTAAGTCATGTGCACCCATGCAACTGATACAATGATGTCATTTAAATCACCGAGAAAAAATACTTATGACATATAATGCACATTCATAATTTATTAAGTGGAAAACACATAACTTAATGAGAGGCACCTTTTACATTTTCAGAGCTGTGCATAAGCCAGCTCTCTCTCCTCTGAGAACTGTCCTTCAAATCATAAACACTCCAGGGGACTACATTTTTACTATTGCATTGTGTTTGCTGATTGGACCACCTGACCCAAGGCAGGCCAATCAAATTCTTTTAGCAATTTGAAATTGAGATTTGCAAATGCCAGTCTGTTTCTCCTGGTAATATGAATATATCAAATACACTATAAATATCATAGGGGCTAAGCCTTTGGTATAGCTTAGTCATGCACATGGAGAAGAAAAAAAAAGCTTGTCTACAGAGATAAAAGAGTGAAGCACATTTATATAAAGAAAGAAACTAACACCAGAAACCATTCATGTTTCCCCAGAGTGTTCTGATGACTGGTTCCGGGTTCCAGTAGTGATTCTGGAGCCCATGAAATTCTTCAGACAACCATTTCCTTATAACAATTCTTTGTTGTCTAAATGGTCAGATAGATTTACTTGCAACCTGAGATCTCCTATTTGAAATTCAAAGAGCTATTATATCTAGGAAAAGTAGCAAAACCATCATTGTTCATTATGAGATATCCTGGCATTTGTCCAGTAGATGTGGCAAATAGGATCCTAAATATGTTTCCCTATTCTCTCTCTTTCCTTTTTTTTTTTTTTTTTTTTTGAGAGAGAGGGTCTCCCTCTGTTGCCCAGGCTGCAGTGAAATGGTACAATCACAGCTCACTGGCTCACTACAACCTCAACCTCTTGGGCTCAACCATCTGATCCTCCTGCCCCAGCCTCCCAAGTAGCTGGGAGCAAGGAAACCAGGCCTAGCTTCCCTATTCTCTTGCCTTGATGAAACTCTCAAGGGCAAAGTTCTGGGACATCATTTTGGAAAAGAAACTTTTGGATGAAAAATGTAGCTGGTCTGCTGTTAAGGTTAGAAATCCAATTAGAAGATTATGGAAAACCACTTTGCCCTGGATTTCTATCTTTGTAAGAGAATTCTTTGATTGACTCAAGTTTTAGTTTATTGCCAAACTGTATTGAACCTGTTTCTGGATTGCATTGAGAAAATTGTTTAGGAGAATGTACAATATCTCCTTTAATCCCCACAAGTGATCAGGTATTTCATTCTATTTTCAGCAACATCCATTTGTAAAGCTGTTTTACCTGCATTTTTAGCTGTGATGCAAATCATTTAAAAGGATTATGGGCTCGGCGCCTGTGGCTCAAGCGGCTAAGGCGCCAGCCACATACACCTGAGCTGGCAGGTTCAAATCCAGCCGGCCCTGCCAAACAACAATAATGGCTGCAACCAAAAAATAGCCGGGCATTGTGGTGGGCGCCTGTGGTCCCAGCTACTTGGGAGGCTGAGGCAGGAGACTCGCTTGAGCCCAGGAGTTGGAAGTTGCTGTGAGCAGTGAAGCCATGGCACTCTACCCAGGGGCTCAGCTTGAGGCTCTGTCTCAAAAAAAAAAAAAAAAAAAAAAGGATTATGTTCAGTATCCCACACAAACTGGGATAAAAACTTTTGTAGCAATCAAGCAGCTTCAAATGCTTATTGATATTCTGTGTTCAAAGTGAAAATAAAATATTGCTTTGTTTTACTCAGATTTTATCTTAAAACTTTAAGATATGTTTTAAAAAGAGAGTTTAAATATATATCTTTAAGGGCCTAGATTTTTAACAGTCAGAAAGACTATTATTAGTATCCTGAGATGGATTTTAGTATTCTTCAGGGTCAGTATATACAATGACCTGTTAATTATTATTAGGGACAGAACACAAACATCAGGAATAGATCCAGGCGCTTCAGACAGGTTCCTCAGTGTATGAAAACAGAGCCAAACAAACAATGACCTTGTACCTCACCTCTGCCCAGTTCACACATTCCAGGCATGTCTCTCATTCTCTTCTGACAGAGATTGAGTGGAGTTGCCAGGTTACTGTTGATGAAGAGTAATTTTTAGAAGCAGAAAGTCAGCATCCTGTGCTCTGGATGATTCATCTTGCACTCTGGAGCATTTTATGAATGTTAAACAGTAACCATGGGTTGGTGCTTAATCTGCTGGATCTTGCTCAATCCTTAATTTGAGTGTCCATGATGGACATAAAACTTTTTTTAGATTTATCACTCTCTTACTCAGAACTTACAACTTATTCAGAAGAATATATTAAATTATATATATATATATGTATTTTATTTTTATTTATTTTTGAGATAAAGCCTCAAGCTGTAGCCCTGGATTGAATGCCATGGCAACACAGCAACCTCAAACTCTTGGGCTTTAGCCATTCTCTTGCCTCAGCCTCCAAAGTAGCTGGACGCCAGCCACAATGTCCGTTGTTGTTGTTGCAGTTGCCATTATTGTTGTAGCTGGCCCGTCCGGGTTTGAACCCACCAGCCTCGGTGTATGTGGCCGGTGCCCTATCCACTGGGCTACAGGCACCGCCTGATATTAAATTATAAAAACAAAATGAGCATTTACTAAATTACGGGGAGGTAGAACTTTCTAGATCAGCTATTTATTGAAATACCAAATTGGCTTTGCCTTTAAACCCTAAACGTTTTGGAAAATGAGAAATGGGACTTAGAGAAGTGTGAGTCCTGCTTTTCAACCTTTTCTTTCTTTCGCTCTGCAGACGTTAAAAGAGATAATCTACAGGCAGTTTTTAGACCACAAAGGACTTATTTAAGTGACCTTTGGCAAACCTTAAGTTTGCTCATTTGTAAAATGGGAATAATAATGTCTACCTCACAGAACTGTTGAGAGTAGAGTGTAAGTGAAGCATATCAGTAGAAATACGCTATTATAGTAGCCCTCCAGGAAATGGAGGCTTTATACCATTTTATTTCTTGAAAACTTCCCCCTCATTCCCAGTCCAAAAGATACAAAGAGTTACATGTTGTATATATTGAAATCTTTTCACTTCTGTACCCCAGCTACATAATTTCCCTCCATGAAGTCAACTGTTACATCAGTTTCTTGTATCTTGCCGGAGATACTTTGTATATCTGAAAGTAAGTACATATCTACTTCCCTCATTTTTTAAATTTTGTATAAATGAAATCACACTACTGCCTGTTTTGCCTTTTTTTTTTTTAACTGAAACTGTATCTTGGCAATTGTTCATATCAGTATTCAAAGACTTTGCTTTTTTTACTTTTAAACAATTGTGGTTAAAGGACAGTTGTGTATTTATGTGTGAGATGAAGTGTGTGCATGACAGAGCCTATTCAGCTAAACTATTATTACTGCACTGGCGTGTTCTAATTACTAATTCTAACCCCTAACTACTGGATATTCATTCATTCAGCAAATATTTATTGAGCCCCTACCGTGAGTCAGCGTGGACCCCAGGAATACAAGAACAAAACACTGTCCCTTCTTCCACATTCTAGTGAATAGGAAGTTGGGCCTTGCATTCCATTTTGCCCCATCCTCTGTGGCTTGCTGCTTCCGACTTGCGGATCATCCAAGATCCTTCCAGTGCGGTGCGGAGTGCCCTGGGCACGCGCGGGCTGGCACAGAGCGCGGTGGCTCCGTGCGCATCCTGATGCCGGGACGAAGGCGCGGCCCGGGTACTAGCCGGGCCTGAGGGGGAGAGGAGTCGCTTCACTGACCGGAGTCGCTGGAGTGGGGTTGGGGCGTCCTCGAGGCGACTTTGGGTCATTGGTCCAGGTGTGTCCTCCGCGACACGTGAGGATTTTCAAGACCACATCTTTAATAACCCCACTTAACACTGACGGGGATACCGAGGCCCAGGGGAACACTGGCCCGGACTGAGCCCAGCATTCAGCGTAAGGGGAGTCAGGGGAGTGTAGAGGCGGAACTCGATTAAGAAACCTGGTATCTCTGGTGACTACTAGAAACTTGTGCCATAAAGAACTTCGGGTGGCGGGCCCCACAGCCCTTTAAATTCACTGCGCGCGGGAACCGCAGCCCAACAGCCGCGGGCGGGGAGGAGCCGAGCGCGACTCGCGCCTCCGCGGACCAACAACTGCCCCTCGGCCCTGCCCGCTCCGCGAAGTCTTTCCAATCATCAACTCTCTAGTCGCCCTCCCCTGAACGCCCCCTTGCTCCTCTGCCCGGGCAACCGTGCCGACCGCAGGACGCGGGCGGGGCCCCGGGCGGGTGTGTCTGGGCGAGTGCCGGCGTCGCGCGCTCCTCCAGAGTTTCGAACCCAGTTGGCTCTCGAGGCAGGAAAAAAATAAGCGAGACGGCCAATGGCATGGCAGAGAGGACCCGCGCGCGGAACCGGTACCGCCCCTCCGGGCCAGAAAGAAGTCCAAGCCTGGTCATTGGCTCGTGCAATCTGTCATTCGCCGATGCGGCCAGCGGGCAGAGGCCTTGCGGTGATTGGTTCCGCCCAGGCGCGAAATGTAACGCGGGAAAAGCCAGAGCAGGGACCGCCGTAGCAGGTTGTTATTTTCGGGGGCTCGGCACCACCGCGCGTCCTGTTTTCCTGTCACCGTAAAGGCTAGACCACCAGCTGCAGCCTGCGTTGGGGAATACAAAGCGGAGTGCGGGCTTGACCCGGGGCTGGGGTCCGGCCCTGCCTGCCAGGTGTCGGCCGCGCCGCTCAACTCCTTTGGTGGCCGCTGCGCAGGATTCCGGGGAAACGTCCGCCTGCCATGAGCCGGCGGGACTGAGCTGGCGACACTGAGCAGCGCGGGCGGGCGAGCCAGGGGTCAGACCCGCGCTCAGAGAGTGCGGCCAGGGACTGCTGGAACTGCGGATCAGGACCGGGCGATGATCCGGGGCGTGGAGGCGCCGATGGCGGACAACCCGCCGCAGCCGCCGCCGGTCATCTTCTGCCACGACTCCCCGAAGCGGGTGCTGGTGTCGGTCATCAGGACGACCCCGATTAAGCCCACGTGCGGCGGCGGAGGGGAGCCGGAGCCGCCGCCGCCACTCATCCCCACCAGCCCCGGCTTCAGCGACTTCATGGTGTACCCGTGGCGCTGGGGCGAGAACGCCCACAACGTGACGCTCAGCCCCGGGGCTGCGGGGGGCACCGCCTCGGCCGCCCTGCCCGCAGCCGTCGCCGAGCATTCGGGGCTCCGGGTCCGCGGCGCGCCCCCGCCTGCCGCCTCGGCCGCCGCCGCCTCGGGAGGTGAGGACGAGGAGGAAGCGAGCAGCCCAGACAGCGGCCACCTCAAGGTGAGCGGGGCGGGCGGGCGGGGCGCGGGGCAGCCGGAGGCCCGTTAACGGCGCGGCCAGGCAGCCGGCAGCATCTGGGGACACAGCGGGCGGGGCGGGGCCGAGTTTAAAACGCGAGGTCTCCCAGGCTGCGGCGGGGGCGGTGGCTGACAGGATGCTGACGTCACTGCCGCGCGCCAAAAACCGGCTCCCGCGGGGGGCGGGGGGGGAGGCGCGCCCACGTGACCGGTCGGGCAGTGAGAGGGTCCGGAGGTACCCAAACTGCAGGTGTAGTGGGCGGGATCGCGGGCTAAGGCATCTTGGGAGGTCAGGTCTACCGCTATTGCAATCCGCTCGGTTGACCGCTGCGTCCTCTGGTCGGAGAGGGAGGGAGGGGACTGGGGGATTTGAGTGTTCCCACTGAGTCCGAGAAGGGAGCACAGCTTCTGCTCCATCACACAGATCGCCCGAGCCCTGCTAGAGATGTCCTGCAGAGATAGCCTTAGATCGAGAAGGAACTTCAGGGTGTCTTCCCTAGCGGAAGTTGGGCCCTCGCTGCCTTTCGTTTCTCCAGCATATTACTTGCAGAGTGCTAAGAGCACACAGTGAAATGAGACGCTAAAATGGCTTGCAGTCTCAGACTGCTTAGAGCTGGCAAGAATGTGACCACCTGGTTCAAATTTACATTGTGCTACAGATCTGGCAGCTGAGGCTTAGCAATTGGCGAAGTGACTTCCCCAAGAGGGCACAGCTAGGTAGTGAGAGGCCTGGGACTGTGGTCGAGTTTTTGCTGCTCTTAATCCTGCTGCATATGTTTGGAGTGCGTGTGTTTAGATATATAGTCTATACCTAATTCTGTAGACTGTAAGCTCGTGGAGGTCTGGGGCTGTTTCAGTCCGGTGTACTATTTAATACCGAATACTCTGTAAATGCTCAATAAAGGTACTCAATACTATTTGTGTAATGAATGGTGCTAATATAAGGATAATGTCCAGGTTCCATTTGTTAAGTGGCTACGTAAGACAAAGACAAGCAATTTGCTAACAGTATAACAAGCAAATCGCCTAGTGGATAAGTGCATCTGTGTTGGCAAATAGTGTCTTTATAAATTGAAACAAGTTTGGTTATTTTATCAACAGTAAGTAGCAAGGAGGTTGAAATTCCAAATTAGGCCTTGAGGAAATTGATAAACGTTGTTGATTAATGGCATTGTTATTAAAGAACTATAAAGTTATAAAACGATATGTTTTGATACACTTCAACTCTGGAAACTGCACCTCAGTAAAAATTTGAGCGAACCAACAGAAACGTTCATAGTATTGCTGAGTATTATGAAGGGGACAGTCGCTTTTGTCTGACTCTAGGTAGCTCCTAGTAAGATGGATAAGTGCCATAGATATTTTTCTGTTAACATATTTATAATTTATAGGGTTTAATAAAAAAAACTAAATCATACAGTACATCAACATAAAGGCGTAAGACATACATGTGCAAATACTTGTATAAGATATTGCATTTATGATTTTATTCTTAATTGCAACCTAATTTAATTTTGAATTACCTAAGGAGATTGTCATAGACAAATGAAATCTATGTTCTTTGGGCTTGAAACAGACTTATCTTCATACAAACCTTTTATAAAAGTTGCTAACACAGTGTGTGGGTTGGAGATTTATTTCCATGCTGTCCATTCTTTGAGAGGTAAAAAATACCAGAAGTTTGAAGAACATGGAAAAGTGAAAATAGTGTTTAATATTTCTCCTTTTTTCCTTTTTACATGGTTTTTTGTATAACTTTCCTGAACTATTTGATAAAGTGATTTGAACTTGTCCTTTTATTGACTAAGCAATCTAACTATAACCCCGAGTATTCATTCATTTAACTTCCCCATCTTAAAGGAGAAAGATCTGGAATACACCTTTATAAAGGAAGATACCTAGTTTGATTTATGATCATACACTGGCCTAAAGGTAGGAAGTCCCAGCCCATTTTACTTGGTTTTCCTTCCCTGAAGAACTTTTGGTTCTTTTTTTCCCTTAAATTTCAGGTTAATTTGAGGGTACAAACAACCAAGTAACAATATTTGAATTTGTTAGGTAGAGTCATCTTTGTAGTTATGTCCTGCACCCAAAAGGTGTCCCAAACACCCCTACATTGTGCCCATTCAGTGGGAACACCCCCCAAACCCCCAGAACTTGTGGTTCTTTATCTCCTTGTACATCAAGACTGAATTATGCTAAGTAAGTCTGCTCATTTGGGGGGAAGATGGCAGACAAGTTTGTAGCATAGCCGGTGCTAATAATATGCTCACTGCCCCTGCCCTCCAAATCTACTTGAGACACCCACAGCTGTGGATTTGGGAACTTTTGTGTTCACTTACTATCTATTTGTTGCCACTGCTCCCAGGGGAGATGTTAATATCTGCGTTCTGCATGCCCTGTGTCAGCTTTCTTTTGCTCTTTTCTTGTTTCTTCCTGCCCAACATTACTTCCCCTGCCTGTAGGGAGAACCCAAATCATCTGTCAACTTATTTTGACCCCATGTCATAAGATTACTTAGCATTATTGGTGTATCATTATACATTAACATCTGGGTTATAGAATTCTGGGAGAGAAGAGAGCAGGCCTGACTTCCCTTTGTCATTGGATGTTCTAGGCCTCCCCACCTTGTGCTCTTGTGCCCTCTACTGTACTTAGACTGCATTCATGAGGTTACTTCTCCACTGTAGGACCAGCGGGGTCTGGCTTCTTACATATGTTTTACCCTTCAGGGCCTGCCAGCTGCCTATCCTCCTCCTGAACACTTCAAACATCTAGAATGCACTTAGTCTTGTACATAATCATTTCTGATCACCACCATGTTAAACCGAACGTTATGTTAACAATAGTAGCCACCAGTCACTATCTGCACAGAGTAAGTACTTCATAATATTAGTGTCAAACTGCCAAGCTCTGTTGAGCATTTGTTAATTCTTTAATTCATTTAATCCTATTTAGCTGATGAGGAAGGAGAAATTAGAGAAGAGAGTCCCCAAGTAAAGTTTAAGATCATATGTTAAGGGGCAAACCTGTTTGGAAACTTCCAGAATCCTTGTTCTTAAACTGATGTTGTGTTCTTTGGAGCTTCTGATCGGAGACGCAGGGGAAAGCACTGCAGACGGAATGATGATTTAAGGGAGACCGGGACTTGCTCTGGTCGGCGGCCCAGCTAAACTTTACTGATTACCTTATATACTTTCCAACATTCAGTAAGAATTTAACACATATACAAACAAGTCAAATAACATTAGGAAGCTACCATTTAAGATTACAGTTTAGTGTGAAGGTTGAGGAAAACATACAATTGCTTTTGTTTAGAGTAAAAACATAAGGGAGACTGGCTGTCTGTTCCATCTCCTGAAGGAGCACATTGAGGTGAACTGCCATGTCTTGAGCAAGGGGTGCATATCTGCAACATTAAACCCTACACCATGTTGCTTCTGTGTCATATGTAAATTGTATTTAAAAGTTTATTTTTGTTTCTTAAATATTAATCCAATTAAGTAAACTTAAGAAATATATACTATTTATAGACTATCTCAATTGAGATGCTTTTTTTTTTTGTTTGTTTTTGAGACACAGTCACACTCTCACCCTGGGTTGAGTGCTGTGGCATCATCATAGCTCAAAAGCAACCTGAAACTCTTGGGTTCAAGTGATCCTTTTGCCTCAGCTTCCCGGAGTAGCTGGAACTACAGGCACCCACAACAATACTCAGCTCATTTTTCTTTTTTCTTTTTTTTAAGTAGAGATGGGCTTTTGCTTTGCTCAGACTGGTCTTGAACTCCTGAGCTCAAGCACTCTGCCTGTTTTGACCTCCCAGGATGCTAGGATTACAGGTGAGAGCCACTGCACCTGGCCACAGTTGAGATACTTTATATAAGATCATACACAATTCAATAAATAAATTTTCATTAAGAGTTGGGAAGTTACAAAGACAGGTCAAGGGGGGAAGTAGGCATAGGAAGCAGATATTCACGTCATAAGAAGTTTGGGTTTACATCTCAATGCAAAAAGGGAAATGGGATCAATTATACTTTTTCATCAAGACATGTATGCCATATATCAATTCAGCACATTGTACCCCATAAATGTAATAATATACACAGTCATGATTTAATAAAGAAAAAAACACGTATGTCTCCTTCTGAGATCTATCTTTATTTTTCTTCTAGCTTGTGTTTTTGACCTTTTGAATTTTACTTGCATGAAAATGTGTCAAGGACTTTCAGGGTTTTTTTAGACATCACACATTTTCAAAATCACTAAACTGCCTTTTGGGAGTAGGGGAGTCTGTTTTAAAAGTAACATTTACTAAAGTATGCAAAAGTTTTTGATAATTTACTAAAATTGCCTGCTCAAATTTCATTCCAGCATTGTTTTTGCTTGTAAATCATCAGTCTCAACATGATTTATTTATTCCTTAGGGCAGCTACAGGTGCACTTGGTTGCTGATGAGTTAACACTCTAATTGTCAAAGGTATCTAGAAACAGTTTTCTTCTTATTAAGGCCAAAATGATAATGTTCCTTTTTAAGTCATAGTACTTATTTTACTCTGTATTGTTAAAAGGTGCTCTTTTATTCATTTATTTAGGGCATTAGATGATTGTGTACCTCGTTCTATTTTCTTAGCTAAAAGAACACACTTAGTGAACTCTTACTTATGGCCAGGATGTTGCAATGTATTTTTCAGCCATCCATTTCTTATTTGGAACATATAAATGTGTTGCTTGTGGTGGAAATAAAGTCTTAGAGTTGCTGAGAGGCAACTATATGATTAACTTGTTATGTGCCCCCCAATATTAGACATGCTTATTAATAGTAATGGTTAATATTAAAATTTTGATATTATTTAACTAATGAGATTTCTAATTGTAATATGGCCAACAATACATTTTTACATATTTAAAAATGTTAAGGAAACAATCCTTTCATGACAGAAGACTAGGTTGTTAATTAACCTGATGTCATGTCCCATTTCTTTCTTAACAGAATCACCTGCTATTTTTATTGACTATAGATGTAGTATTCTTTTATTTTTATTTTGCATTTTAAACAAGAAATATTCAAAATATGACCATAACTAACAATAATTTATGTAATTATTGTAGGCCAATAAGTGATGGCTATAGATTGTCTGATTTAACTCCTTTTTAGATCCCCCTGTTGACTCTGGGCTAACAATTTTAGCAAGAGAGACTTGAACCAAACATGACTAGTGAAAATTACAGGATTAAAGAGGGTGGAAGAATTTGATGAACACCAATAATTTCCACAAGTTGGTTTGCTAATTTGAACTTAAACACTAAGTAAGTCAAGGTCCAGTTAGGACCTTTGTGACTCCTAGCTTCATTATAAATAAAAAATTCTTGAAGAACTAAGTAAGGTTGGGAGAGGACATTTATCATGTACCTCTTTCTGCAGTCTTGGTATTAAAGAATTGATGAACTCTTTGTTTTATCAATATATATTATGATAATAACATGCCTGAATCAATTACCTCAGGCAGAAGCATGTTAACAGAATGCAATCCAATCTCAGCTTCAGTATAGCTCATGTTACATGTCTTGTGAGAGTTGACTACAGATGTGCTCCACGTTCTGTTCATTCTAAGACCCAGAAAGAATATCTCCTTTTCTGGGACAGATGGGTCTTAAGGCAGAAAGAAAAGAGATGATAGAACCACATGAGGTTTTTAAAGCTTATGCTCTGAAGTCACACATGCTATTTCCATTCTCATTTTATTGGCCAGGGTAAATCATATGGTCAGGTTGAATCCTGGACCCACAGTGAGGAGGGTCTACACTTATATAATCTGCATACTGCCTTCTCACACTATTTTTTTTAATTGTAATTAAAATATTGGTAAATACAACGTTTACCACCCTAACCATTTTTATGTGTACAGTAGTGTTAACTATGTATACTGTTTTGCAGCATGTCTCTGGAATTTATTCATCTCACAAAACTAAAACAAACTCTCTATACCCATGAACTCACCTAGTCCCCCTTTCCCTAGTCCCTAGCAACCACCATTTTACTTCCTAAGAGTTTGACTGTCTCTGATACCTCATATATATAATTCCAGACAAACCTGAATTATTATGCAGAATTTGTCTTTTTGTGACTTGCTTATTTTACTTAGCATAATGTCCTTAAGGTTTATCCATGTTATGCCATATGGCAGAATCTTCATTTCTTTAAGGCTGAATAATACTCCATTATATATGTATACCACATTTCTTCATTAGCCAAGGGACATTTGGGTTGCTACCACTTTTGGCTATTATGATTAATGCTGCAATGAACGTAGGTGTGAAATATCTCCTTAAGATCTTGTGATCCTGTTTCCTTTCTTTTCTTTCCTTTCTTTCTCTCTCTTTCTCTCTCTCTTTCTTTCTTTCCTTCCTTCCTTGGGCTGGATTGTAGTGGCATCATATTAACTCACTGTAACCTCAAACTCTTGGGTTTAGGTAGTCCTCCCACCTTAGCTTCAAGTAGCTAGACTACAGGCACACCATACCTCACCAAGCTAATTTTTCTATTTTTTTTTTTATAGAAACAGGGTCTTGGTCTTGTTCCAGCTGGTCTAGAACTCCAGGCCTCAATACAGACTTCATTAAATCTTTTGAAAACTTTCTGTAGACTTTTAAAATAAAAGCACTATAATAAATATTCTCTAACAGTTCGGAGTATGAAGAAAAGTAGTAAGTGATTGACAACCAATTTCAATTTTCATGGTATATAAGATTGAAATCAAGTCATTAACATGTATTAGAAATAGATTTAATATAGGATTTTTAAATGTTATTTATCCTAGAAGATAACTCATCCGTGCAGGGATTGAGCTTTTCTTTCAAAGTGACAATTTAAAGAGAATTTTGTTGTACCTTATTATTATCCTTTAAGGTTTTGAGCTGATGTTTAAGCTTTGAAAAGGCTTAGGTTTTTATGTTGAAAGCAATAAAAGCATCTTCATTTTGGATGTGTTTGTACATGAACCTTTTGTGATTTATTTATTTTTTTGTCATGTAACTTTTATGTGTGAAAACTAACTTACCTGGGAAATAAATTTTCTGTTCAAATAAATGTTTATTTTATGTTTTGGATGTGTACAAAAGTTGCAAAGATAGTACAGAGTTCACATGGCCCACACATCCAGTTTCCCCTGTTGCTAACATCTGACATTAGTGTTATACATTGTTATACATTACATACATTGTTACAATTAATGAACTAACACTGATGTGTTATTATTAGCAAAGTCCATAGTATATTTAGATTTCCTTAGTTTTTTTTTTTAATAGAAGTGAAACCAAACTGTACAATTCAGTGACATTTAGTACTTTTACAATGTTGTTCAAGTCCCAAAACATTTCCATTATCTTAAAGAAAACCCTGTATCCATTAAGAGTGACCGCCCCCTCTCTCCTCCTTACTCAGAAGTCCTTGGAAACCATCAATTGACTTTCCATCTTTATGGATTTACTTATTCTGGATATTTAATTTAATGGAATCATACAGCATGTTGCCTATGTCTGGCTTCCTTAGCATACTGTTTTTGAGGTTTATCTACCTTGTTTCACATGTTATTTTTATGGCTGAATAATTCCTGTGTATATGTGTAGGTATTCCACTGTGTAGGTATATCGTGCATATCTATGACACTGTACAAAACTATCAAACTTTTTCACAGTGGCTGAAGCATTTTATATTCCTAAATATATGGTAGTTCTAATTTCTGTACATCCTTGACAAGAATCTTCTATTTCCTTTCTTTTTACTTTTAGTTTAACCTAGTTGGTGCAAAGTAATATCTTAATATCTCATTGTCATTTTGATTAGCATTTCCCTAATGATTGTTATTGAACATATTTTCATGCACTGACTGGTTATTTGTATAACTGCTTTGGAGAAATGTCTATTCAAGTCCTTTGCTTATTATTATTATTATTATTATTTGAGACAGAGTCTCACGCTGTTGCCCTTGGTAGTGTGCTGTGGTGTCACAGCTCACAGCAACCTCCAACTCCTGGGCTTAGGTGATGCTCTTGCCTCAGCCTCCTGAGTAGCTGAGACTACAGACACCTGCCACAACACCCGGCTATTTTTTCTTGCAGTTTGGCTGGAGCCAGGTTTGAACCCACCACCCTTGGTATATGGGGCCAGTTCCCTACCGACTGAGCCACAGGTGCCACCCCCTTTGCCTATTTTTTAGTTGAGTTTTGTCTTTTTGTTGTTAGATGTGAGAGTTCTTTATATATTCTTGATCTAGACCCTTATTAGATATATGGTTTGCAAATATTCAGTCCAATTTATCTATTCTTCTGTGCTTATACATTGCGTGCCATAGCCAAGGATCCATTACCAAATCCAAGGTTATGGAAATTTATCCCTATATATTTCAAGAGCTTTATAGTTTTAGTTCTTACATTTATGTCTGTGGCACATTTTGAGTTAGTTGGTCTAACCTTACTCTTTCATATGTGGAAGTCCTATTATTGCAGAACCACTTGTTGAAGAAATCTTTCTTTCTGCATTGAATGTTCTTGAGGCCCTTGCTGAAAATCAATTGGCCATACACGTATGAATTTATTTCTGTATTTTCAATTTTATTTCACTGGTCTATGTCTTTTTTCAATTCCATTTCATTGGTCTGTATGTCTTTCCTTATGCCAGTATCATACTCTCTCGATTGCCACTGCTTAATAGTAAGTTTTAAAATTGGGAAGCGTGAGTCCTCCTGCTTTGTTCTTTTTCAAGATTGTTTTGGCTATTCGGAGCCTTTTGCAATTCCATGTAAATTTGAGGGCCACCTTTTAAATTTCTATAAAAAAGACCACTGATATTTAATAGAGATTGCATTGAATTTATAAGATTGCTTTGGGTAGTATTGCTATCTATCGATCTTAAGTCTTCCAGTCCTTGAACGATATACCATGTTTTCCCAAAAATAAGACCTACCCCCCAAATAAGCCCTAGCAGGATTTCTATGCATTTGTTAAATATAAGCCCTACCCTGATAATAAGACCTAGTGATGGGCATAGCTATGCAGTGTATCTGCATAGCCACGCCATGCATTTCCGTGCGAGCAGTAAGGAAGACTGGAATATCTTTTATCTGCCACAGCCCCTTTCTTGGAGCCTTGCACTTGGTGGGTGCTCGTGTGGTAACCGCTGTGGCAGGCATCTTATTGCGCATGTGTGAGCGGCTAGGGGAAAGGAGTTCACGCATCACTAGCGCCAGCCCCACCAACAAGGTCAGCTCCTCTGTCAGGTTCCAGAAGAAGATGACTTAATTGTACTTGAATAAATGTAGTTTGCTGCATTATACTTAATAAAAATAAGACTTCCCGGGTGGTACCTGTGGCTCAAAGGAGTAGAGTGCTGGCCCCATATGCCCGAGATGGCAGGTTCAAACCCAGCGCTGGCCAAAAACTGCAAAAAAAAAAAAAAAAAAAGTCCGCTGAAAATAAGCCCTAGTGTGTCTTCTTGAGAAAAAATAAATATAAGACCGTGTCTTATTTTGGGGGAAACACGGTATATCCTCTAAGTTTTGGCATATCACATTTTAGTTTTTATTTGTGTCAAAGTATTTTATCTTTTCCCTTGTGATTTCTTCTTTGACTCATTGACTATTTAAGAGTTTAATTTCCATATATTTGTTCTTGTTTCCCTTCTATTGTTGACTTAGAATTTCATTCTATCTGGTGAGAGAAAATAATGAGATTTGCTTTGTGACCTAACATATGGCCCATGCTGGAGAATCTTTGTTAATCTTCTGCCTCAGCATCCTGTCCATTATTGATTGTGGGGTATTGAAGTCTCCAGCTATTTTTGAACTATTTCTTGCTTAATTCTGCCAATTTTTGTTCATGTATTTTTGGGGCTCTTGTATGTATGCATGAGTTTTTGTTGTATCTTTTTCTATTTATATTTAAAGTGCATCCTACAGACAGCATTAGCTGGATGTTTTAAAATCCATTCCATTAATTTCTGCCTTTTAATTGGAGAATTTAACTTATTTACATTTAAATTCCTGGTAAGGATTTCTGCCATTTTGTTGTTTGTTATCTACATCTTTGTTGTTTTTTGGGAGGGAGGGTATTTGTTTGTTTGTTTGAGACAGAGTCTCACTTTATCACCCTCAGTAGAGTGATACGGCGTCATAGCTCACAGCAATCTCAAACTCTTGGGCTCAAGTGATTCTCTTACCTCAGCCTTCTGAGTAGTTGAGACAACAAGCACCCACCATAAAGCCCCGATATTTTTAGAGATGAGGGTCTTGCTCTTGCTCAGGCTGGTCTCTCATTCCTGAGCTCAAGCAATCCACCCACCTCCCAGAGTGCTAGGATTTACAGGTGTGAGCCACCACACCTGGCCTTGTTATGTCTTATACTTATTTTGTTTCTCAGTTTCTCCATTAATGCCTTGTGTGTGTTTAAGTCATTTTTTTCGTAGTGTACCATATTCATTCTTTTCTTGTTTCCTTTTTTTAAAAGAACTTCTTAGGGGTTACCCTGACATTTTCAATTAACCTCTTGAACTTAGAACCTACTTTGAATTAATACCACCTCAGTTTCAATAATTTATGAAAACTTTACCCCTATACATCTCTGTCCTTGCCCCTTTATGTTGTAACAAAGTATGTCTTTATATGTCATGGTTCAATTAACATGTATTTATAATTATTATTATTTTATTTATTGGCATTTGTCTTTTGAAGAGGAGTTAAAACCAAAAAATCTGGTGTTTATATTACCTGTGTAGTTACATTTACCAGTGTTCTTTATTTCTTCATATAGCTCTGAATTACTGTCTCGTACTCTTTCACTTTTGCATAATGATCCCATTAGCATTTATTGTAGGGCAAATATACCACCTATAGACTTTTATTTATCTGGGAAGGTCTTAGTTTCTTCATCTTTGAAAGGTAGTTTTGCTAGATATAGAATTATATATATTTTTCTTTACTCTTTTTGTTGCTATTGTCATTTTTGTTAGTTTCTTTGTTTTAAAGAAATGGGGTCTCTGTTGCCCATACAGGAGTGCAGTGGCATGATCATAGCTCCTTGCTGCCTTGAACTCCTGAGGCAAGTGATTGCCCCCAGCTCAGCCTGCCAAGTAGCTGGGACTATAGGTGTGCACTACCACACCCAGCCTGCATATTAGTTTTTTCTTTCAGCACCTTAAACATGTCATCCCATTGCTTTCCATAGTTTCTCCTGAGGGACCAGATGTTAATCTTATTGAGGACTCCTTGTACGTGATGAGTCACTTCTTTCTTGCAGCTTTCAAGATCCTTTTTATCTCTTGATAGTTTTATTTATAACAAGACTTGGTGTGGATCTATCTTTGTATTTATTCTTCTTAAAGTTCATTGAGCTTCTCAGTTGTTTAGATTTGTGTCTTATTAAATTTGGGAAATTTTTAGCCATTATTTCTTCAAACATTCTTTCTGCCCTCTTTTTTTCTGGGACTCCAGTTATATGTTTGTTGGTGTGCTTTATGTTGTTTCATTTCTCTTTTTTTTTTTTCTTTTTATTCTTCAGACTGGATAATTTCAACTGACCTATCTTCAAGTTTGCCCATTCTTCTGCTAGTTTGTATCTGCCATTGAAACCCTTTAGTGAATTTTTTTTTTCATTTTATTTATTATACATTTTAGGCCTGAATATCTACTTGGTGCTTTTTTATAATATTTGTCTCTTTATTGGTATTCTGTTTGTTGAGATGTTCTTCCAATTTACTTGTATTCTTTATTCCTGGTTTCCATTAGCTCATTGAGCATACTTAAGATAGTAGAGTCTGGGTGGCACCTGTTGCTCAGTGGTTAGAGTGCTGGCCCCATATACCAAGGGTGGTGGGTTTGAACCCCGCCCTGGCCAAACTAAAAAAAAGCCAGGCCTTGTGGCGGGTGCCTGTAGTCCCAGCTACTTGGGAGGTTGAGGCAAGAGAATTGCCTAAGCCCAGGAGTTGGAGGTTTCTGTGAGCTGTGATGTCACAGCACTCTATGGGCAATAAAGTGAGACTCTGTCTCTAAAAAAAAAAAAAGAAGATAGTAGAGTCTTTGTCGAGTAGGTCCAATGTCTCTTCTTCCTCTTGGTCCCTTTTTCTTAATTTCTCCTGTATATGTACTATACCTTTTTTATTTCTTTGCATGCTTTGTAATATTTTGTTGAAAACTGGATGTTTTTAACTATTATAATATGATTACTCTGGAAATTAATTTCTTCTTCCTCAGAGTTTGATTTTGTTGTTTGCTATGGGTTGTGGTTGTTTAGTGACTTTTCTAAATTGTATTAGAGTCTCTCTGTTTTGTTAGCTTGTATTTAGCTATTGTTTTGAGAGAGATTTCCTTGAATGCCTGCAGCTCCTCTCCCATTTCCCCCCTATAAAAAAGAAAAAAGAAAGAAAGAGGGGCTCTCTCCCTGTCTTTGCAGATGGTTCTTCGTTGAGACACACTTTCAGTGCTTAACCATGTTGTTTAAAACCCTGACTTAGCCTTCGTTTCCTACTTGTGCTGAACTTAAAGATCAGCCAGAAGGTCTTTGTAGATCTTTTCTGAGCATGCTTCCTTCCCTGAGTGTTGCATGGCTTTTTAAATTCCTATGTTTAGTAGATATGGGTACTTTTGGTGCCCTAATTTCCCAAGGGAACGTCTTCCCTTTTTCCTTTGGCTTTTGGTGTGTCTGTTTGCCTTGCCTGAAATCTTTTGCCCCAAGTAGCAGCAGGTTGTTATTTGCCTCAGGTTTTTCTGCATTGCCCTTTGCTGCCACTTTTCTGCCCTGAACGAGTTCCAAGTTAGGCACAGCAAAGACAGATGGCTTGCTTTGCATCAGTCCTTCAAATAACCCCCGGCTCTAAACAGACACACGTAATTCTTTCAGCGTAAAGTCTGCTCTTCCCACTCTGGAATCAGGGACTCGCAACTAGGTTCTCAGACTGAGAATACAGCCTGCTGCTGCGGAAGGGAAAGACAAAGGGCAAGTAAAATGCTGTAAAGCTTTCCTACTGTTTAAGTTGCCTTTTTTCTTGATTCAGTGTTTGCTGGGTTGCTGTAAATCTCTATTTTCTGGCATTATGACAAAGGCGATTCTGATAGTTTTTGCAAGATTTTTTCAGTCATCTGTGGAAGGGTGGGCTGTTGGAGCTACCTATGCTGCCATTTTTGCTGATGTCACTGAATAAATATTTTTAAAAATTATCTTTCATGATATATTACTTTAATAAGGAAAGTCCAAGAAGTTATATTAATGTTTATAAAAATTGTTAATAGGATGGAATCCGACGTGGTAGACCCAGAGCAGATACTGTTCGAGATTTAATAAATGAAGGAGAGCATTCGTCCAGCAGAATACGTTGTAACATCTGTAATAGGGTGTTTCCACGGGAGAAATCACTCCAGGCTCACAAGCGGACTCATACAGGTAAGTTGAGCAAATTTTGGAGACCACTGGAAGTAATTCTTAATGGAAAGGCCAGCTGATTTGATGTTTGGGCCTATAAATTAATTTTTCAGTTACCTGTGTTTCCTTGTGTTACCACTATTTGTTGCAAAATTGTCAAAAACAGGCACTGTAGTTTTTTTCTCTCAGTGGTGGTTTTATGAACACTGACTTCCAAAGTCATCATGGTAACTAGTCTAGATGTCATGGTTGTATTATTGCCAAATTTAGTTGTACCCTCTACCTACCTGAATTTACTTGATATGCTCTTAAGCTATCTGTATAATTGTTACAATTCATTTGTAACAAATGAATGCTAAAAATACTAAAATAGCAATTGTCAAATTTTTAGTAAAATTTCTGGAGTCCTTAGGGTGCCACAGCATGTTTGCCCCAACCATTAAATCTACAATGTACTATGATTTCTTTCAGAATTAAATGTACTGTTAGTAGCCATCTCAAGATTATTATACGTTTTTATGTGTATGTAGAAATTATATTTGCATTTTATATCCCATATTGAGAACCAAAAAATAAAATAACTTACAGAGGGCCCTTGTTCTCCCTATTAAGATGGCTAGAGAGGAAGGGACCCTATGATTCATCTAATAATTTACAGATGAGGACACTGAGCTGCCAAAAAACAATTACCACAGGCTCAGAATCTCTCATTCTCTTATGTCGAGAGCTGTGCTGCCCCGAACAGTAGCTACTAGCACATGTCACTCTTGAGCACTTGCAATGTGGGTAATCCAAACTGAGGTGGAAATCTTAAGTGTAAAATATCTCATAGTATCTTAACAATTTTTACTATTGAAATGAAAATATTTTATCTTTTTTATTATTTTTTTTAGTCAGAATGTCACATAAGACTATTTACATATTGAAATGATAATATTTTATCTTTATTATTATTATTTTTTTATTTTTTTGAGACAGAGTGTCACTGTGTGGCTGTCAATACAGTGCCATGCCGTCAATACAGTGCCATGATATCACAGCTCACAGCAACCTTCACCTCTTAAGCTTAAGTGATTTTCTTGCCTCAGCCTCCCAAGTAGCTAGGACTACAAGGTGCCCGCCACAACGCCTGGCTATTTTTTTTATTGTTGCTGCCGTTGTCATTGTTGTTCAGCTGGCCTGGGCCGGGTTCAAACCGGCCAGCCTCAGTGCATGTGACTGGCACAGTAACCACTGAGCTATGGGTGCCGAGCCTGAAATGATAATACTGTAGATAAATTGAATTAAATATATTATTAAAATTAATTTCAGGTTTTTTTTTTTTTTTTTTTACTTTTTCTAATGTGGCTTCTGTAAGCATTTCACATTATATTTTTATGGGCAATACTGGTTTAGAACTTGGGCTCCTAAACCTCAGTCTCAATTTTTTCCCAGTGTATTTAGGTAATGACCTCTTTCCCATTTTTCTCTTACTTTTTGTTTTTGAAAAGATATAATTTACTAATATGATAGAATATAGTTTTGTTTTGTTTTTTTGGTTAAATCCCCCCAAAGGGGTAATATTTTAATTTTGAATCCTTATGAGCTAAGAGAAAATAAGAGCAAGAAAAGGAAGGGAGGAGGGAAGAGAATCAACCTCTATATAGGTCACAGCTCTAAGCAATGAAACATGTCACAGCCCCTCTAGAGCAGCAGGTGGAATTGCTAATGGCAGCACTTGGATGATACCCAGCAGTTACACACTGGGCAGCACAGTATTTTCTTTAGGCTTTGAGCCTTTAGGTACTCAGGCTCAAGTCCTTAAAGTTATCGTCTTCGGCTTATCCCACACTGCTCACCCCCATACTTTAAAACACTACTCTTATTGATTCTTCACAATGTCTCAATATCCTGATTTTGGGAATTTAAAAATATTTTTCAATCTAAATATTTTGAAATACCCACCAAGTAACTGGTTCATAGCCTGTTGAGTGCTTGTTGCCAGTGTAGGTAAGATTTAAGGTCATGAGGCATAATGAAGAGATCTTTGAATCCCAGTCCTGATTTCTCCTGACCCACTGTGTGTCACCTGATACCCCACACCCCTGCTTATAAAGCTATATTCAGGGAACTGAATTCAAGATCCCTAAGGATGGTTAAGCTCTAATAGTAAAAGCTTTTCTCTTGCTGTTTTAAATAATCCCCCTATGTCCTTATGTTCAACATTCAAAGCCATTATTGTTCTTTGAGTCATACTGGAAAAGCCAGTATATAATTGTTTGTTAAAGAATGTTTTTCAAGAAATAATAAGCTTAATTATGATTGAACAACCTTTTGAGCACTTGGGGCATAGCACTGAATTGTCTGTAGGAATTTAAATGAAGCATAAGATATTATGAGTCTTTGTAGAAGACTATAGTGGTACGTAAACAAGATTGGACTCTAACATACAAAGTTCAATTCATTGGAGGTAAGGGAGGTAGGAAGAGTTCTGCTGAGAGCCTAGAGGATTGAGAAGATATGAATGGGCAGAGGAAATAGGCCTGTCAAGAATTAGAACAAGATGAAAAAGGCTCCTGGCTGAATGGCCAGGGTGGGAGAGGTTGGGCTCCTGGCTGGAATAGCCCAGGTGGGAAGAACCCTGCCCTCCAACCCAGACCTCATAAAAGGTTGGGAAGATTTGTATATAGTGTCGATAATTGGGACCATGTAAAAGTCAGCAGGTAAGTTTTGTTGTCTAAGGAGTATGGTTTATAGGCTATTTGGGATTTTTGTTTGTTTTGAGAGGTGGGGAGACAGAAGCAGAGTTCATGTGCCAGGTGCTCTGATGGGGAGGTGGGGAGAGAAATTGACCAGCTTAGGAGCCTGTCAGAGGGTTCATTCTAATATGGGCAGGGGCTGCCAGTCTGACCAGGAGAGGCTGTGGTAGGAAAGCAGGGGTAGGAGACATTGCGAAGAATCAGTAAGAGTAGTGTTTTGAAGTATGGGGGTGAAAGGTGTGGGTTAAGCTGAAGATGATAACTTGAAGGACTTGAGCCTGAGTATCTAAAGGCTCAAAGCCTAAAGAAAATACTGTGCTCCCCAGTGTGCAGCTGCTTGCGTTGCCATTAGCAATTCCACCTGCTGCTCTAGAGGGGCTGTGACATGTTTCATTGCTTAGAGTTGTGACCTATATAGAGGTTGGTTCTCTTCCCTCCTCCCTTCCTTTTCTTGCCCTATTGTCTCAGACATAATATAACATCTATCTACTTAGGTGAAAGACCATATCTGTGTGACTATCCGGACTGTGGAAAAGCCTTTGTTCAAAGTGGGCAGCTCAAGACACATCAGCGTCTTCACACCGGAGAGAAACCTTTTGTTTGTTCAGAAAATGGTACAGTATTAGGAGTTAAGTTTATAGAATAACTAGTTGTGAATTAACAGTTAAATTATCTTTTACTTGAATTTTTTTGTGGGGGAGACTTTTGATATAAAATTTATAAAACATCATAAACTTCTTTGCTACTTGTGATCTATGGTGAATTTCTTGGAAATTATTTTTTAATATAGTATTCTTTCTAGATACTAGAAAATTTTAGAGGGCAGTTAATATTATTAAATATACTCAGTTGCAGACATCAGAAAAATCTCTATAAAATACAGCCTTTATAGTAAACTTTTATACTGGTTTTAAACTTTTAAAGTCTTAAACTGAAGTAAGCATATTATCTTTTCTTAAATGATTTTCTTAATTTCCTATCACAGTTTCTAAAGATGTTTTTCTTATGTACATTTTCAAATACTTAATATTTTTAAAATTCATAAACTGGCATGGTGGCATGTGGCTGTAGTTCTAGCTACTCAAGAGACTGAAGCAGGAGGGTTTCTTGAACCCAGGAGTTCAAGGTTATAGTGAGCTATGATTGTTGGAGGCCATTGTCCTCCAACCTGGGCAACACAGCCAAACCTTTTGAGATTTTTTTGTTACTGACAAAGCTGAGGGGAGTGTTTTGCATGTATAGCTTTGTTCATCTTTTTCGATGTTTCCTTATGATAGATTCCAAGAATGGAATTCCAGGTCAGAGGTTTTGACCAATTTTATGATTCATGCTAGTAAAACACTTTTCAGTGGAGTTGGACACACCTACATGTCCCTGACCAAGATGTGACATAACTGCCTTCTGGTTCCCCTCACTAGCATTGATAAGACTGTGCTTAGGCTTGGTTTTTTCTCCTCTAAATTTTAGAAGGCTTTTAAATCTTTTTTTTCTTTTTTGATACAGAGTCTCATTTTGTTGCCCCCCCGTAGAGTGCCATGGTGTCATAGCTCAGAGCAACCTCAAACACTTAGGCTCAAGCAATTCTCTTGCCTCAGCTTCCCAAGTAGCTGGGACTACAGGTGGCTGCCACAACACCCAGCTATTCTTTGTTGTTGTTGTTGTTGTTACTGTTGCAGTTGTTGTTGTTTAGCAGGTCGCGGCCGGGTTCGAACCCACCAGCCCTAGTGTATGTGGCCAGTGCCCTAACCACTGAACTGTGGGCTCCAAGCCATGCCTGGCTGTTTTTAGAGATGAGGTCTTGCTCTGGCTCAGGCTGTGAATTTGAACTTGTGAGCTCAGGCAATCCACCTGCCTCTGTCTCCCAGAGTGCTAGGATTATAGATGTGAGCTACCACGTAGGCTTTTTAAAGAAAGCTTTTAAATCTTACCATCCTAATTTACTTTTGGGGAGTGCCAGTGAAAGTGAACATTTTCCATGTCTCTTTGCTGGATGTCCAGACTCTAACAAGTGTTTCTCTTCCTGTTTTGAAGGCTGCCTAAGCAGATTCACCCATGCAAACCGCCACTGTCCAAAGCATCCTTATGCCAGGCTGAAGAGGGAGGAGCCTACGGACGCACTCAGCAAGCATCAGGCTGCGGACAACAAGGCTGCTGCTGAGTGGTTGGCAAAGTAGGGCTCTCTGTGCTTAGTCCACTGTGAAGATGCCTGTCTAGGGACTTTCACAGTTCTCTCATTTTACATAGGTTGTTGCACTTACACACTTATGTAAAATAATTCAAAGTGGCCCCTTGTTTCCCACAGAATTGTTCTGAGTGGTATTAGAATCCGTGTGTGATAGAAAACACTAATATGATAATTAGCTTGAGTGTCTAGATAACATTTGTTTTAAAAGGAATTGAACATTTGCATTTTTGTGTGAATTATTAGTTGGCAGCATAATAGAATAAGGGGGGTGTTCTTGAGTTTCTCAATCAACTCTGTGTTATAGATGTTAATGACTTTGTTATCCCTCTATGGATAGGATTAAATAGGTTTCTAATTACTTTTTCCTTCTATTTGTATATTTTGCTCTAGTACATGTCACATATGATTTTAAGGCAGTGATAATTTAATGGCAAAAATATATTGCTCAAAAGTTGAATATAAGGCTTGAAACTCCCAGTTTTTGATTATAGAAACCTATGCAAGTCTCTTAACTTCTTTAATGTTGGGTTTTTTCCTCTGTAAGAAAGAAATATGTATGATATAGGTGAAATCACTTTATAACTATATAAACTGAAACACATAAAAGTAATACTGTGATACAGAACTTTTTTTTTTTTTTTTTTTGGTGGGAATGCAAGCTAGTACATTCCTTTT
>NW_003852401.1:44200350-44237002 GCF_000181295.1 Otolemur garnettii
CAGGGTCGCAGCTCGCCTCAGGAAGGTTGAAGTGCACTCTTCAATCTTCTCTCTTGTCTCTGCTCCAAACCATCAGCTAATTTGCTAAGGTTCTGTCCTTTCAGCCTCCTTCTGGACGGGAGCTTCTGTAAAAAGCTGGCTGCAGTTCGCCATCTTGGCTCCACCCTCGATACAGAACTTTTTTAAAGAAAAGTGAACATTTGGGAATTTGATGTCTACCACATAACTAATGAGTGTGCATTTCATATAGGTATTGGGAAATGAGAGAACAGCGCACCCCCACCTTGAAAGGCAAGCTCGTCCAGAAGGCGGATCAGGAGCAGCAAGACCCCCTGGAATACCTTCAGTCTGACGGGGAGGATGATGAGAAGAGCGGGGCCCAGCGCCGCCTGCAGGAACAGCGGGAGCGCCTGCATGGAGCCCTTGCTCTCATAGAGCTCGCCAACCTGACAGGGGCGCCGCTCCGACAGTAGCTTGGACACTGACTCTTCCACTGTACAAAAGTACTGCCCAGCATACTTAAAAAGTAGATCCTTGGGCATAAGCTAAGCACCTTACTTGCTTATAATAGCTGCTATTCTGTAGAAATTTATGAAGAATGTTATTGCCCCAGAATATGGGGTGAGAGAGAAATGCACTTTTTTATATGGAAATGGATTGATGTAAAGTTTTAAATATTTTGTAAATATGGATTACATAGTACAGGGTAGAAAACTATGTATTGTGGGAAGCTAGATTTTGCAAGTTTAATGCATTCATTGGAAGCAGTTCTCACAGGAAGCACTTTCTGAATAAGACACTTGTGTGAAAAACAGAATGGTACAAATAGCCAAAGAAGGTGAAGTAGGTTATTTATAAGATCATTTTTAACAATGTATATTAGTATGTTTAACAATACTGTAAACACTGAAGCAAGCAAGATACAGTATCTGTAAAATAGTGTGCCCACTAAGGTTGGAGAAATGGGAAGCTGACTATTTTGGAAGATATTCTAAGTTATGGATTTGGTAAAAATAGGTATTTCAGGATCTTGGTAAGATGCACAATAATTCAGAATTTTCAAAATTGGAGTAAAATCAGTCTTATTCTATCTTTCTGGGGCTTTACAACTCACTATAATGTTTAAGTTTGAAAAGCACTTGTCATCCCTAGCATGTACACTTGGGATCTTTTGCACATTTCATATTTCTCATTTGCTGAAATTGAGTGATTAATCTTGCAAAGTCTAGGTAACATGGTAATTGGTGATTTTTTTTTTAATATATTATGGGCCCTGTAATGAGATTTGGCACTTGGATTTTTATTAATAAAAGGGACATCTACAGGGTTGTTTTGTAGTGAAATGTTTTAGATCTTCTGTTAGCAAACACTAAATTTTAATTGTACTGCTTACTTAGAATTATTAGCAAATGGAAGCCTCCATATTTATATTTTCAGTGCATAAAGCCACCTTCTTGCTTTACTTCAGAATAACATGCCAAGCTGTTTTGTGTTCACTAAATTTAACTATCAATTAAACACTGCAGAAAATATTAGCTAGTCAAATAAGTAGGATTCTGAAATAGTTTTTAACTGCAAGTGTGTGAACTTGTGTGGTGGTTTTAACCATTTTTCCAGATAGATGAAGTTATTAGACACCACTTATGTACTGAAGCATGAACATGAAAATCAAGAGCTGAGCAGACCACCTCCTTTATGTAGGCAAAACCTTCTATTGGTTTGGCTTGTGTTATAAGCAGAACTAAATGACATGCATAGCATGGTAATTTATAGATTGCTTAATTGGAGTAAAACTCAGACTACTGGAGGGAAATATGGACTCTTCATACTTTTGAATTGAAGTGCTATCATACAGATGTAGTTTAAACATTGTCTAGAATGTAGGCTTCTTTATCCAAAAATCTTAATGTGTTGCAGTACACAGATAGTATGAAATACATAGCCATGGGGAAGGGGAGATAGGTAAATGTCTTAAAGAGGAACAAAAATATGAGAGAAGATACAATAATTACAAATAATGTGTATGATGAGGACATACTTTAAAAATGTAATTCCTCTGTACAATAAATTACAAATCTTTCAGGATTTTTTTAAATAAGAGAATTTATATTTGTAATGGTCTAAGAATTTTGTTTGTAATCTGGTATATAGAATTTTAACTTGGAGCACTTATAAGCCCGGTAAGAGAGACTATATAGCATCTGAATTTTCTTGGTTTAGGTTTCAACATTTCCTTTAGAATCTTTCCTCTTAAATGCAATTTAAATGATCTAAAAGCCAACACTCATCAGTCTTGCGAAATTTAAAATTGGATAAACTCAAGAAGGAAGGACAGTCAGAATTTTTAAAATACAAATATTTGCCAAGTTAGAGATGATAAAATTTAAGGCCTTAAAACAGTAAGGGTTTGTTTTTGTTTGTTTCTCCAGTCAGCTTTTGTAAACTCTAATAGTTATATTCACAAACATTTTTTATTTGTATAATTGGAACAGTTTAAGAAATTATTACAACTATTTACTATAGAAGCATTTAAAATGTTCTTTTTGATATAAGCTATATACTTGGACAAAATACATTGTTATCTAAAATTCGAGGTGTGTTAAGACTGCTTTTTGTTTTAAAAAATGTGGTTTACATTCAAATTTTTGAAGTGTTTTATGCTTCATATGGCTAAGTTGTAGTTTGGCAAAGTTAACAGCATAAGAATAAACATGCTGTAATTTTAAAAGATGCTTTGAATAAAAATTTATTTTAATTTAAAGTTTATAAAGTATATGGTCATTCTTGAAACCTTTATGTTTTGTTTTCCCATCAAAAATACAATAACTATGATATAGCTTTTAAAAGAAACATCACTTCATAGCCCTACATTCATTCATCAGTATTATTTCAGTGCATTTTATATTTCATTCCAGTCTCATCCCAGGCATTTCTTTTGCACTGTTGAAATCATAGTGTAGACTGCTTTTTCCTTAAAGGTATGGCATTTTTTTTTTTTTTTTCAGTTTTTGGCTGGGGCTGGGTTTGAACCCACCACCTCTGGCATATGGGGCCGGCGCCCTACTCCTTTGAGCCACAGGTGCCACCCAAAGGTATGGCCTTTTAGATTATAGACATTTAACTTCCTCATCTGATTCATTATTACAGTATTAAAAATATGCTGATGTAGATAAGTATAAGACCTTTGCTTGCCCTACCTTGGTCCTAATTTAGGACCAAGCTTGCCCTTGGATTTCACTTACACTCAAGATGAGTTGTATCTAGGGTTATCTCCCCAAGAATCCACTTGAAGTCTGTTTACTTTAATTGAGTCCAGCAAATCTGTTTTCTTTTTTCATCAGTTATTTTTGGTAGATCTTTAGTTGTGGACTTGGCAATGGCAAGGATCAGCCTGTCCTTGTTCTTGCAAAAGAATCTTACAAGATTTTGTCCTTGCAAAAGAATCTTACAAGAAACTTGTCCTTGCAAAAGGACAAGTTTTGTCCTTTGTCCTTGCTTTGTCCTTGCAAAAGAATCTTACAAGAAACTCTTTAGTGTGAGTTGTGATTTAAACAGCATAAGGATGGGATTTTGATAGCAACTCGAGGTCCTGGAATTATGTACATAGAGGCAAATTGCATGCAATTATGATGAAGGCCATCATTAAAAATGGCTCTGAAATGCTCATTTGTAGTCAACATATTTGGAGACTCACTGGAAATATTCTTGATCTTTTTGAGGAAATTCACGAAAGGACTTCAAGTTCAGCCTTTTGGTTCAATTTTAATACAAATTCATTTTCTCTTACAATGAACTTATGTGTGTTTGTTTTCTTTCTTGTTTTGGATAATTGGAGCTCTTGGTCTTTCAGTGGTAACTTTTTCAGCAGCTATACTTTAGTTCTTTCTTATCAGGGCTGAAAATTTTTCCAGTTTTCAGTTTCAGTCTCTTGGTTTTTCAGTACTTAACAGTAGAAAGGCAATTGTCTGGGCCCCAACTTTTATTTAACTTGAAATTTTCAATTTTCCAAAAAGCTAAAACTACAGATTTTTGAAGTTAATTATTTAGAATCAAAGTATGGGGCACAAAGCAATTCCCGAAGGTTCTTCCTTTAATTTACCAAGTGGGGAGAGAACCTACCATAAAGCACCCAGAGGCAAAAAAAAAGCCCTGAGATTTGACTTATCTTACACCTCGACACTCCATCTCTAGGTATTCACGGAGAAAAGAGAACAAGCGTCCACACAAACACTTGTCTTCACGGAAGCATTTTTCATAATAGCCCTAAACTAGAAAAAACCAACAGGCTATCAACTGGCAAATAAATAAACTTGGAATACCGTTCAACAATTAAAAGAAACATGGACGAGTCATAAAAATAATAAACGGAGCAAAAAAAGCCATAAGAGTACATAATGACTTGTAAGAAGTTCTAGGAAAGACGAATCTACCTACGGTAATAATCAATGAGAAGGGAGATTACAGGGGCACAATGGGAGCTCATGGGGGTGATGGAAATGTTCTGAGTGGTTACTGAGCTGAATGCATTTGTCGAACATGTCAAACTGTGGACTTGTAAAAAGTGTGCGTTTCATTGGAGGTAAACGACATTAAACAAAAACTACTGCAGAAAAAAAGCGAAACAAACCCTAAGACATCCTGAAATGTTTCTGCCCAAGAGAGCAGCCTGAATGGGAGAAGGTGGGGCTTTTCAAGTCTCCCAGACGCTTTTCTGGACTTGCTTTAGACAGTCAGAGGGAGGTGACCAGGTCCAGGGTCAAGACCCGGCGCGCAGGATCGTCCGGGCCGGCTTCGGGGCGCTGGCAGGGGGCGGGCCGGGATCTGAAGTTTGCGCCGGGGCCCTTCCTGTTCCTGCCGCGCCCTTCTCCCCGCCGGCCGGGAGGGCGGGACGGGGCTGGGCTGGGGCCCGCGGGCCCGGCCAGTGTGCGGCCGAGGCGGGAGGGCGGCGGGTGTCCGTGCGGCCGCGGGTCATGACGGCTGGCGACCAGGCCGAGGGCGCGGGCGAGGAGCCCGGCGCAGTGCGGCCGCCCTCCGGAGTGGCCAAGCTGCTGTCGGCGCTCTTCTACGCGACCTGTTCCTTCCTCATCGTTCTGGTCAACAAGACGCTGCTGACCACCTACGGGTGAGGCGGGCCCGGGATGCAGCGGGGTCTGGGGATGCCGGCCGGGCCTGGGGAAGGCGCCCCGGACGCGGGGAGCGCGGGCTGCCCTTGCCCTCCGTGAGCTTTGGCCGCGTCCGGGCCAGCCTGCGGGTGGGACGCGGAACCAGGACTCTCATCTCTGCGCCTTGACTCAGCTTTCACAAGGGCCCTCCTGGACCTTCGCAACTTTCCACACACGAAAACCACAATCTTACAAAATCAGTCCACTCTTATCGAACCCGGGCACACAGCGCTCCTTGCTGCTGTGGACACGCTGCTCAGCTGTGCTTCTAGGGCTCAGCCAAATGCTTCCAAATACACCAGTGAGCTGATCCAAATGTATGTGATGAAGTGAACAATTCCTTATACAAATCTAGGTGTTCAACAATTAGTCCTGAGCCAGTAAGTCTATTTTGTATCGATTAACCTTTGATTCTCAAATTAGCACGTTCAGGGAAAACAATTAGAAGTTCATAGGATGTACTGTTGGGGATTGGTGTTAAAGTAAACCAGCAAATTTGTGGTTTCTTGAACTTATTGAAAATCCTGTTTCATTCTTCTAGTATTATAGCAGCACTGAAAGAATTGTGGGTTCAGACCCAGCCTGCGCCAGTTAATACCTCACAGTCTCTTGGGCCAGTCCCATACATAGTAATTTTTTCAGATGTAAATGGATAATTAATTACGACCCAGTTAATTACCTTCCAGGGCTTTGCATAAGCTGTCATAAGTGAAGTTGCTTTGTAAATTATACTGTGCTGCAAAAATGTAACATCAAAATCTTAGAACCCAAAGAGAAGTAAGAGAGTATCTTCAGCTTTATTTCATGTTTGAAGAAAACTGAGACCCACATGAACTCAATTGGTTGCAGCTCCAAGAAACATTTACTGAGCGCCTCTGTGTGCCAAACTCATTGCAGGCACCAGGGAAGCAGCTGTGCAGAGTTCCTGCTCTGCTCTTTGAGTTTCAGTGGTGGGGACAGAAAATAAACACATAGGTTCATGAATAAACCAGGCAGTTTCAGATATGACAGCAGAATGCCCAGGTGGAGTAGTTGTCAACAGAGCATTCCAGGAGAAGAGAGCAGCAAGTGCAACAATGTGAAAGTGGGCATGCGTTTGGCCTGCTGGAGGGACATAGAGAAGGGCACTGTTACTGGAACTGAGTGAGTGAATGCCAGAAGGGACGTAGGCAGGGAGGAATCAGATCCTTCTTTCATTCCATAATATTTACTAAGCACCTACGGTGTGCCAGGCACTGTCTGGGCACTTGGGAGAGGGAAGTGAACAGAATGGATCAAAATCCCCAACCTCGGGCAGAGCCTGTGGCTCAGTCAGTGGGGCGCCGGCCCCATATACTGAAGGTGGTGGGTTCAAACCTGGCCCTGGCCAAAAACTGCAAAAGGAAAAAAAAAAAAAAAGCCGGGCGTTGTGGTCCCTGTAGTTCTAGCCTGTGGTGCCTGTAGTCCTAGCTACTCTGGAGGCTGAGGCAAGAGAATCACCTAAGCCCAATAGCTGGAGGTTGCTGTAAGCTGTGACACCACAGCACTCTACTGAGGGCGATAAAATGAGACTCTGTCTCTACAAACAAACAAAAATCCCAACTTCATGGAGCTTACATCCTAGTGGACCAATAAATAAACTAGTAACATTTATATTATGTCAGATGTGACCAGTGTTCTAGAGCAAAAAATAAGGCAGGAAAGGGTATTGGGGAGTGTAGGAGTGGGAGAGAGTTTGCTTTGCAGTTTTAGGTGGTGTGATCAGTGTAACCTCACTGAGGAGGTGATGTTGGAGCTGAGACTTGAGCCTGGGATAGACAGTCCAGGTGTGGAAGGGTGAAGAGTTTAGGTGGGAATGGTACTGAGTTGCAACTGAGAGCAACAATTGCTGGACAGTGTGGGCCTTGGAGGTTACTGTGAGGGCTCTGGGCTCTGGTCTTGAATGAGATGGGAGCCATGGGAGGTGTCAAGCAGGGAAGTAACATGATCTAAATCACACTGGCTGTTATGTTGAGAGCAGATATTGGAGGACCAAGGTGGAAGTAGGGATTTTGTGAATAATTTTAAGGCTGGGTGGGGTGGCTCACACCCGTAATCCTAGCATTCTGGGAGACAGAGGCTAGAGGACCTCCTGAGTTTAGGAACTCAAGCCTGAGTAAGAGTGAGAGCTCCATCTTTACTAAAAGTAGAAAAATTAGTTGAGCTCATGGCCAGCACTGAAGTCCCACCTACTCGGGAGACTAAGGCAGGAGATCACTTGAACCCAGGAGTCTGAGGTTGCTTTGAGCTAAACTGACACCGTGACAACAGAGTGAGACTCTATCTCAAAATAAAAATAGTTTTAGTTTTAGGCTAAATGCAACTAGAAGCCACTTGGAAGGTTTTAGCATGGGAGTGACCTGACATAATTTGAGTGATTCAAAAGACTTCTTTGGCAATGGGTGGGTGGAAAACTGATGGTACTAGCAGTGGGGACAGGGCCTAGGAAACCGTTGAGGTACTCCAGGTTTAGGCTTGGACTGGGTGGGGTGTGACAGTGCATGTGAAAGGAAAGGATGAATTTGGGGTACTTTTTCTTGATCCTATGGCTGTTGATGCTCTTTACGAGATCTCTACAAGTCTGGGTTGCAGCAGGCCAGTTGGTGTCTATAGGAAACACGAAGTTTGTAAACCTAAGGCTGAATCATTTAACACATAAACTGCAAGCTGAAAGAAAGGAAGAGAGAGAGAGAGAGAGAGAGAGAGAGAGAAGGAAAGAAAGAAGGAAAGAGGAAAGCAGGAAAGTGGGCAGTAGTTAGGTCAAATGAAGGCTGAAGATAAGTCTCTACTTTGGGCCCTTGAGTGAGTGAGGTGCTGACTGGCCACAGCAGTCTGTGCCTCTGAATACACATGTTCTCTTGTTGGAAGCAAGTGCCAGTAAACCCTGGCTGATGCTTTGAAGGGGAAGGGCAGTGTCCAACCAGAAAGAAATATATGAGACATTGTATGCTCAAACCTTTCCATCTTTAAAATTTTGAGTTCTATAATTGAAGGAGAAAATGAAGATTTTTGCCTCGGGAAAGCAAAAACCCTTGTAAACCTTATAAATATCTCACATTTCTGTAGTCTAGTGTATCACACAATTGGAGAACCCTGTTCAAATAACATTGTTCATTCTCTCCTCTCAAAATGCTTTAGGCACAATTTTTTGAGGGGAGGAGGTTTGGGGTGATGTAGTTACAACAATAAACCATAGAAATCTGATCTAAGCATTAGCTGTTTGAAGATAGAATGTTGTGTTGTAGGATAAAGAAAGGATCTTTTGGTAATTACCTAATTCACAGGGTCACAGGAATTTAACTCTGGGAATGGTTTTCTCTCTTCCATTTTGGGCAGATTGTTTTTGATTGGAGTATAAAACCAATGGGTGGCCTTAGTTACTTTTTTGTGGCCAGTGGTTGCACATGTGGTCATTCAGGATCAGTTTCATGAGGTGGGCCGATGGTCAGGAGTTGGTTTTTTTTTTCTTCCCATTATGTTTATTTATTTGTTTATTTTTAGTTTTTTGGGACAGAGTCTTATTCTGTCACTGTGGGTAGAGTGCTGTGGCATCATAACTCACAGCAAATTCAAACTCTTGTGCTCAAGCAGTCCTCCTGCCTCAGCCTCCTGAATACCTGGGACTATAGGCACCCACCACAATGCCTGGATAGGTTTTTTTTTCTTCTTCTTCTATTTTTTAGTAGAGACTGGGCCTCACTCTTGGCTCAGGCTGGTCTTGAACTCTTGAGCTCAGGTGATCCACATTTCCACTTCCCAGAGTGCAGGTTTTACAGACATCAGCCACCATGCCGGGCCTTTTTGTTCCACTTTAATATTATACTCTATGACATGAAAGAAATTACTAATGATGTTTAATAAAAATGTCAACATTAGCTGTATTCAATTCAAATATTTGCTCAGGATTTGCTGTGTACATGTATCTCATTAGGTATCACTGGACTTTGAGCTCTTTTAACCTAGGTGTTTGCAAATATGCCTGGAAGACTGAATCACATGGGGAGGTTTTTAATAAAAGCTACTGATTCCTGAGTCTTCATTGAAAGGGAACTGAAAGTCTACATTCTGAAACAAAACCAACTCCTAATTTTCTCTTAGTTTAATGAAAACCTGGCTCATTCCAGAAGAGGCTACTCCCTTCATTCCCCTCAAATGGGGCTGAATCTTCATCTCACCCCCATGCCTTAGTCGGGAGGTAGGGTTGGGCCCTCTTAGCTTCACACTGCTCATGCTCTGTTGAGACTAGCTTTTTGTCCCTCTGTAATGGCTCTTGGTGGCTGATTTAGTGAAGTCAGTCTTCTCCTCTTCCTTGTCTCGGGCCAGCTTTCTCGTGGCTTTAGGATCTGCGTACTGAACCATCATGGTCTAATCTTGTCTCCAACAAGCTCTCCTGTGCTCCACCTCCCACAGCTGCTCCCAGGACCCCATCTTCACAAGTAAGCACACCTCTATGTTAACAGAAACCACTTCTAACTTCTGTGATATAATTTAAAGATGTTTATGCGACCATGGTCTGAGTGTATGCGACCATGGCCCAGAGCACATGTTCTCAAGAGGTTCTAAAAAAATGTGCCCACAGTAGAAGGCAGTTTGGCTTTATACATCCATGGAAACAAGAATTACTTGTAAAAGATCTTAAGTTAATATGTAGAAGGCATACATTGGTTTGGCCCCTAAAGACAGGACATCTTGAAGGAGGGTGAACATAAAGGTTATAGGTGAACTTAAAGATTCTTTGGTCTGTAATTGGGTAAAGAAATGAAGCTCTGTCAAAAGGCTCGGAATGTTTCAAGTTAAGATAAAGAAGTCTGTTAATTAGAGACAAGCCACAGACAGTTGCCTAGACATAACCAGACTCAAGTGACCTATTAAGTAAATTGATGGCCTTCACGTGTGCTTTAAGTTTTGTCTTGCATGGCCTTAGGCCTGCCAATGAGTAGTTATCTTACTGTTATAAAGAGTAACTCTAACAAAAGGGAGGGGATGTGACGAGGGGTGTCTAACCTCCCTTATCCACATGACCAGCAACTCAGCTCTTAAGGTTTTACTGGGGTTCCCTTGACCTAGAGGGGGTTCATCCCATTGCTTGGGGGGCTTACAATTTTATTTTAGTGCACATCTCTGAAACTGCCACTGCTGGATACCCATTCCCTGACCTGGCCTGGGCTCTTCCTCACTTACTTTGTGCCAGAGAGCCCCTCTGGGAGGGACACAGGAGCCTTTCTTCCCTTTCTCTCCTGGGCCTGCCCTTGTCTTCTGCTTGCTTCAGCACTTGAGCAGCTCTTAGTGTCCTGGGTGGGAAAACCACATATGGGCTGGCTGGTGTGACTTTAATTCAGTGATGATCAGAACACTTTGGGGACTTTCCTTACTACCTGTTGGTTGCTTTCTTTGTCTCAGAAATGAATCTTTCATACTTTCTCCTTTATCCGGAAGGCCTCCCTTGTCCCCCTTCTCCCCTCTCCTCCTCTGATCCTTTATTGAGAATATAGAAACCATCAAATGAAGGCGTGTCCACCTCCTGCCAGCTGGAAAGGAAGGCCCCTTTCCTCTCACTGTGCCTAGTTCTGGACATCTGTCTCCTCCTCTGGCTTCTTTCCTTATCTTTCTTTTGCGTCAGTGCCTCTCTATCACCTTAAAAACCCACTCATGTCTCTCAAGCAAATGAACCTGCTCTCTTGGTCACATATATATTCCATTTCTCTGCATCTTTTAGAGTGTCAACCTAAAATAATCAAAAAAGTAAGAGTCTAATTCAAAGTAAGTCTATTCCAACACAAAGGTTGAGGACTGCAGCCCAGGACACACTTCCAAGTTATACTGGGGAGTGCTCAGAACAAAAGAGAGACTCTTAGAGTTTTTAAAGAAAGGACTAATCAGAAGAAGGAGTAATTACAAAAATTTGTCAGGAATTTTCACCAGTTTGCAGAAATAGCATTGGCTAGAGGTTAACTGTACTGTTGAACTGTAGAGGGTATGGCGTTTTATGGCTACTTTGGCATTAGTCTAGAGCCTGACTAGCAAGTGTGTCCCTCTGAGCCTGATAATTTGAGGAGGCTCACATTCATAGAAAATTCTTTTTTTTTTTTCCTCACAATCTCAATTGTCCCCAAGATGTTTAACATTTGCATCAACACCCAATCAAGGCTTCTGCAATGCATACTTTATCTTTTTAGTTTGTTTTAATCTAGAAAAGTCCCCCTCCTAATCACCCTCCGTGATATTGATTTTTTTTTTTTGCAGTTTTTGGCCAGGGCTGGGTTTGAACCTATCACCTCCGGCATATGGGGCCGGCGCCCTACTCCTTTGAGCCACAGGTGCCGCCCCATGATATTGATTTTTTGAAAAACTCGAGCCCTTGGTTTTGTACCTGTCCCACGTTGTGGATTGTCTGCTTTATCTTTTGAAGTCTCAACATATTTTCCTCTGTCTTCTAACTGAAAGTTACATCGAAAGCCTTCATTTCATTCAATTTAAACCTTTTTGGCAGGACTATTTCATAGCTGACCCTGTAAACTGCACGTTACATCTTAGCAGGGGTCATCCCACTGCTAGTCATGCTGGCTGCATTTGAAGGGTTACGATGGGGATTGCAATAGCAAGTATGTATGAAAATTCAGGTTTAACTGAGGTGACTGGAGAAAAGATAAATTGAAGTTAAACTCAAAGTACTGTTGACTTTCAAATATACATATATATTTCTTTACTACAATTGTTACCAGACGAAGAGGATCTGGCCGCCAGTCACTGTCAGCCAATGTGCAGAGATGGGGATAGGTCCACCAAACTTTGTCAAAAGGCTGCGATTCTGGAGAACAGTGAGAGTAACCTCTCCAAGACTGTTGTATTCTTTCATTTCCAAAATTACAGTGTTATATATAAAAGCTCAAAGCAATGACCACACCAACCTCTATTCCTAATAATAATCATCATACCTTGACCTATTACAGCATTCCAATTCAAAAGTTAATCTCCTAAATCAATCCACCTAAACTACTCAAGATAGGCATCTTTAGGGTAAGAGCTAAATTTCAGAAGAATAAGAGTGGGAGACAGGAGGTGAAAGTCAGCCAGGACCTAAACTGCCCAGACCAGCCTGTGTCATGTCCACCCTACCTTACCTGACACCATCTTATATTTACTATATGTGCTTTCACAATGGTTTGTATTACTTAAAAGATCTCTCTAAGATTAAGGGGTCATAAGAAACATTAAGAAGTTTAAGTCATGTGTTTATTTAGACCCATGTTTCAATTTTTGATAATTTGTATGACCTCCCTGCTATGAAAGATGACGCAAGTGCAACTCCTTCCATCTTGCCTGCCCTCCACATTGTCTTTTATTATGTAGCATACTGTAATTATAATCCCCTCCTTGTTTGACTCTGTCCTACATTTAAATGGATATCGTAGTCATCAATGGTTCTTTTACCACAATATCTCCATTGCCAAGTTTATTTTAATTTGACTCCCCCTTGATGCATTTCATTATCACTTTTTTTATAGAGAATTCATAGCTGCTGTATTAATTCTGCTAAGCATTCTTTAATAGATTGTTCTGTAATGTCTTGTGCTTTTAGATCTGAAGATTCAGTTTATTTTTTTCTCTCTTATCAGGGAAACGAATTTCTCTTTTGAATCATTTTCTTCCTTTTCTTTTTTTTTTAAAGTTAAAACTATTTTTTTAACTATAGGGGAGAGGTTTTGCTATGTTGCCCAGGTCAGTCTTAAACTCCTGGTCTCAAGCAGTCCTCCTTCCTCGGCCTCCCAAAGTGCTAGGATTATAGATGTGAGCCACTGTGCTGGCCTATCTTATTTCTTTCTTTTTTTTTTTTTTTTTACATGTATATGTATTTATTTGGTTTCCACTTTTTGCCTTCACAAAATTAAAGAGGCTTAAAATTTAATAACAGTAACAATGGTTAAGATAAGGACTAGAAACGAAAACCTCTCAAAGAATGAACAAAGATAGATACATTCAGAAAAGAAATCAGATGGTTGCTGCAACCAAATATTGAGCAATAATAATAACATTGCAAAAAAAGTAACATTGACATTGTCAGATAAAGTATGTCTATCATAGAATGCTTTGACTCTGAGGTTCAATATGGAGTCATCAGTTAACTTTTTTTTCCCAAAGTCTCAAAAAATAGGGAATATTTGTTTTTATAAATAAAAATAGAATTTCCAAAAACAGATCATGCTAAATCTTATAGACAATAGTAAAAGAAGAAATACTTCAAAATCATTCTACTTCATTTGGATATACCTGATATTAAAATTGGAAAAAATATATTATTATAAAGGGGAATTACAAACATATTTCACTTATAAATGAAGATGCAATATCCTAAACAACATATTAACAAGTTGAATTAAAAATTATTATTCAAACAATGTACTTTGGTCAAAATTAAATCCAATTTATGTGAGAATTAGTCACTATTTTCTTTTCTTTTTCTTTTCCCTCACCCTCTCCCTCCTTCTCTCTCTGTCTGCTCTCCCCTTCCTCCACCAACCCCACCCTGCATCATTAATTAGCATATCAAAGTTGAATATATAGGATTCATGGTTCTCCATTCCTGTGATGCTTCACTAAGAATAAAGTGTTCCACCGCCATCCAGATTAATACAAATGCTGCAAAATCTGCATTTTTTTAATGGCTGAGTAGTATTCCATGGTATATATATACCACAGCTTGCTAAACCATTCCTGGGTTGAGGGGCATTTAGGCTGTTTCCGCATTTTAGTGATTATAAATTGAGCTGCCATAAGTCTTATACAAGTGTCTTTATTTATTTATTTATTTATTTTGCAGTTTTTGGCCGGGGCTGAGTTTGAACCCACCACCTCCTGCATATGGGGCTGGCGCCCTACCCCTTTGAGCCACAGGCGCTGCCCCTACAAGTGGCTTTATAATAAAAGTTTTTGTTTTTCCTTCTGGATAGATGCCCAGTAATGGGATTGCAGGATCAAACGGGAGGTCTAGGTTAAGTTCTTTGAGGTTTCTCCATATTTCCTTCCAAAAAGGTTGTATTAGTCTTCTTTATTTATTGAGTTGTTTAAAAACCCACTAAAGTTATTCAACTTTATTTGTAGAATAAATTTCAATTTAAAGTTATAGGCTATGTTCTTTTTATATTCTAGGCACAGTGATTAGTCCTATGTGGTGGTGTTAGTCTTTTATATCTATCTTTTAAAGTTTGTCCTTTTACTCTCTATGTACTGTGATCACCTCAGGTATTGATAATTCAATTTTCAACAGTGGTCTTTGATTCCTTGGTGTTTCTAAAGGTAATTTATTCATGTGGCAGTCATGTTGCTTTGGTCCTCAAATGGTTTCCTTAGATCTGTATGCTCATCTCTTTTGACTATTTTATCAACTCAGTGTTGAACTCTTGTTTTATTGATGTGTTATTCTTACTAAGGTGTACTGTGGCTTTATAGAGTTCCTTCTGTTCTATGCATTATGTTTTGAAAGGCCAGGCTCTTTGTCTTACCTTCTGTAAACCCTTTTGTTGTTATTGTTTTCCTGTTTGTTTATATTGCTGTCCTATTACTTTGCTCAACGGGGGTGCAGATTTTATTCTCTGAGATGGTGAGAAGCATAGTGGAGAGAGCTCTTCTACAATACTCTTGGGGGAAGCAGGCTTAGGCAGAGGGAAAAGTTGGGCTGTAATCCAGTCCCAAAAAAAGCCCAATCCCAGGGACTGGAGCTGGCATGGCTCTGCAATTCTCCTGAATTGGGAAGGTGACCCTAGCTGGCCTTCTGTAAGACCAGCGATTGGAATGCGGGTTTCTGTGGGGAAGTGGGTGTGCTACTGTCAGGCAGTTTTCTTTAGCTGAGGACCCTGCTGAAGAAAGAGTCCTTTGGTGTGGAAGGATATATCTGTATAGGTGACACAACCCAGTGTCCACTAGAGTTAGTTTTATTCTCATGGTGATACCATTTGGCCTTGCATTCTGTTTTCTCTGATGAAGTGTGTTTGTTCTTTATTCCCTTCTCTATACCATATCTAAGACAAGTGTGTTTCTGACATACAGGATGAGGGCTGAGTTTTTAAAATAATATTCAGCTTTTTTAGTAGCCTAAGAGAATGACTGGGAGCCAGCAAAGGGTTGAACAGTGGATGAGCAGGTAGAACTGATCTGCTGCCTTGTTTGGAACAAGGTGAGGTAGGAGTCAGAATTCCACATCCAAATCTCCCAGCGCCATCTGTTGAAAGACAGTCTTTCCCACTGTCATCTTTGTCATAAATCAAGTGTCCATATACAGGTAGTCCCCTGGTTATGGACAAGATAGGTTATTTAGGTTTGTTTTTAAGTTGAGTTTGTGTGTAAGTTGGAACAGGTACATTTACCTATTACCTGTAATCACCTCCATTTTTAAGTGTGAGTTATGTGTCATTCAGATGTTTGTAACCCCAGGAGTAATAGCCTCCGTCTGTAAGTACAAATTATATGTTAAGTCAGGTGTTTGTAACTCGGGGACTGCCTATGTGTGTATGTCTGTCCTGATCTCCTATCAGACTACCATTGTGCAAATATCATACGGTCTCATTTATTGTAACTTTAAAATGAATCCTGACATCCACTGGAATCATTCCTGCAACTTTGTTCAAGGTTGTCTTGGATGGTTTTTGCTCTTTGGCTTTCCATTCAATTTTAGGATCAGTTTGTCGATTTCCACAAATTACCTGCTGGTATTTCTATTGACGTTACATTGATTTTATAGATCTCTTTTGAGGTTAATGGACCTAACTACACTATTATGTTTCTTAGCCATGACCTTTATTTAGGCTGGCTTTCATGTTTTTACTATCAACTTATAATTTTCTATCTACAAGTATTTTTTGTAAATCTTTGATTAGATTTTTCCTGGGTATATTATTTTAGAAAAAGTATAATGAATCACCATGTAGCCATCACCCAGTTTGAACATTCTTTTTGTATTTATATTCCTTTCCCACTCACTCCCACCCTCTCTTCCAGATTATTTTGAAGGAAATTAAAAATATATGATCCTATGCATTTTAATATGAATTCCTGAAAGTTAATAACTCTTTTGTTAAAAAAAAACCCCAATACTATTTCATAGGTAAAAAAGTAAAACTAATTCCTTAGTATCATAAAACGTCCATGTAGTGTTATTTATTGTACTTTTTGGTGCAATAGTAAATTATGTCTTCAACGTTTTCATTTTCTTTGTTTCTTGCTGACAGATAGACACATAACTGATTTAAAAAACATATTTGTCTTTCTTGTATTTGGTGACCTTTCTTTTTATTTTTTTTAAGATAGAGTCTCACTATGTCACTCTCTGTAGAGTGCTATGGCATCACAGCTCACAGCAACCTCAAACTCTTGGGCTTAAGTGATTCTCTTGCCTCAGCCTCCCAAGTAGCTAGGAACACAGGTGCCTGCCACAATGCCTGGCTATTTCTTTGTTGTAGTTGTCATTGTTTTTAGTAGGCCTGGGCCAGCCCCAGTGTATGTGGCCAGCGCCCCAGCCACTGAGGTACAAGTGCCAAGCCTTTGGTGGCCTTTCTAAAGTTATTTATTCTAATAACTTGTCACCAGATTATTTTTTCTGCATCTATAATCATGTCCATTAACGTGATAGTCTGCCTCCAGGCACAATAGAAAATTACCAAATTCAGCAACGATCTGTTGAAAAAATGAAAAAGAAATGAACAAATGGAAAATGAACAAATTTGATAAGTTTTTATTATTTAAGAATTTTTAATAACTCCTGTCATTATGTGTTATGTGCCGTCTTCACATTTTTGTACTGTTATTCTATTTTGATCTGTTATTCTATTATTCTTTATAGTTTCCCTTCACCAATTGTCCTTGGAATTGGACAGGTAAGTGAAAAAAATTAAATTAACCCTTTCGATTAGTCATCAGTGCGCATGATGAAATCTTAAGTGCTTTTGTGTAAGACTCTGGTTTACAAACTTATCCAGCTGGCAGAGGACCAGCGGATCTTGGTACTCTTGAAAGACAATATGACCTATTGATACACATTTTATTTTATTCTACAATTTAGGAACAGTTATATTCATGGGAAAAGTGACTCCTTAACTTTAAGTTTCTTAATTGAATTAATTGCTCTAAAGCCAGGGGCCATAAGACTCAAAGTCTCCAAGGCCTGAGGGGTAACAAATGAGTGGATTGGGGGCACTGGCAGAAGAGCAAGAATACTGTCTCCCTTGAAGTGTGCACCTGATACTTAGCTTAACCACCGTGCCTGTAGAAAAAGGTTTGGGAGATGAGATGGGACCCTCCATGCCCTGATTATCAGAGTTGGGGAGGTTTTTCAAGAGAAAGATATGAATTTGAAATTTTACATCAGATCTCCAAATAATAAATGCTGGCAACTGATTCAAATTTTTACAAACCTCTCTGGGCCAAACAAAGCATGTTCCAGTTTGGTCCTTGTAGGTTGTGATCTTGTGCTCTCAAGTTCAAGGATGATCTTGGATAGACTTTTAAACTCAGCTCATTTGGCTGTTTCTGTTTCTTAAATTTCCCATTAATACTAAGTTGTGTTTATTCTTTTGGTGGTATGCTGGTGATTTATAGACAGACAAGCATCAAAGACTTTTTTTTTTTTTGGAAACAGAGTCTCACTCTAGTACCCTGGGTAGAGAGAGTACTGTGGGACCATAGCTCATAGCAACCTCAAACTCTTGGGCTCAAATAATCTTGTTTAAGCCTGTCGTGACCCCATAAATGATCACACGGGACATGGATTGAGAGTACAAGCTGCAAGAGACTGGAGACTGAACTTTGCTCCTCTGGGATTACTGAGTCATTTGGTGGCTTGCCTTCCAAGTCACAAGAGATTTCCAGGCTTGCCAGGAAGTTCTTAGCAATTCCTCAGAATAGTTATGAGATTGGTGGCTGTTGTAATAAGTATGATTTTTAGTCCTCTACATAAGCCTCCCAAGTAGCTGGGTCTACAGGTTCCCACCACAATACCCAGCTAATTTTCCTATTTTTAATAGAGATGGTATCTAGCTCTTGCTCAGGCTGGTCTCTGAACTCCCAAGCTCAGGTAGTCCACCTGCCATCCACCTGCTGTGGTCTCCCAGAGTGTTAGGATTACAAGCTTGAGCCACTGTGTCTAGCCTGGCTTTTTATTTTATTTATGTTTTTTCCCTTTAATTTATAGGGGGAAAGCTAAAGTTATAAAAATTATATCTTTTAACTAAATTTTTAATTGCTAATCTGGAAAAGCCTGTCATTTATATGAGTAAACATTATTCTGCTTAAATGTTTTGCTAAGAAGTAACTCTTTGGAACATCATTTTGGGGAGAAAAAATTATAACACCAAACTAATATGTTTTCTTACAATAATAAATATAAGTTTCAATGTAAAAATGTAGAAAAAAGCACTTTGGAAAAACATCAGTTATATGATAAATGAATCTTTATAATTTCCAAGTGAAATAAATTCACTGTTCTTTGACCCACTGGTTATACTCAGTTAAAGGAAAGCCTTTCTGATTTGCAATTTGTTGAGGGAAGAGGCCAATCAGAGTTGATTTTAGAAGTCTGAATTACATTTATTTTAAATATGATAGTATATTTCTTTAAGAGTTGGAAAGTGAGACATAAATACAAAGTGCAATTGTAATTCGGGATGGACTTGGGTTAAATTATAGAAATCTTATCATAATGATCGCAAGCTCATAAGGATCGTAAGTTCACAAGCTCATTTGGGTCTAGAATTTTAATCATGTTGAAGGAGCTCTTAAATTTTTGCATCCTAAATGGAGAAAACTGAGTAAGTTCTAAAACCTGCATAAGCAAATGGTATTATTTTATTTATTTATTTATTTATTTGGCCAAGTAACCCAAATGTAACCCTAGTGCTTTGGGAGGGAGAGATGGGAGGATCTCTTGAGGCCAGAAGTTTGAGACGCCATCTCTATAAAAATATTAAAAAATTGGCTGGGCTCAGTAGCTTATGCCTGTAATCCTAGCACTCTGGGAGGCTGAGGGAAGAGGATCTGTTGAGCTTAAGAGTTCAAGATCAGGCTGAGCAAGAGCAAGACCCTGTCTCTACTAAAAAATAGAAAAATTAGACAAGCGTTGACTATAGTCCCAGCTACTTGGAAGGCTCAGGCTTGAACTGAGGATTCTGAGGTTACTGTGAGCTAGGCTGATGCCATTGCACTCTAGCCTAAGGAAACAGAGTGAGACTCTGTCTCAAAAAAAAAAAAAAAAATTAAAAAAGTTAAAGAATCATCTGGGTGTGGTGGTGGGACAAGTTTGTAATCCAGACTACCCAGGAAGCTGAGGCAGGCAGATGGCTTGAGACTCAGAGTTTGAGGTTACAGTGAGCTGTGATGCTGTCACTGTACTTCAGCCTGGGTGACAGAATAAATGTGTTTTTGTTTGGAGTTTTTTCCTTTAAAATTGTTCTGCCAGCTTTATGGAAGAAGGTGACCATAGGCATAGGACATGAGAAGTAAGGTCCGGGATCAGTGTGGCCTCCCTGACTGCCTTCACTCTGGTCATTGTTGGGGACCCCATTCCCTTTCTCCCTCTGTCACCGTTCCTAGAGCCCCTTGAGATCATGTGTATACATATGAGTCTATTTGATATTATATTTTTTGCCTGTAGTCCTGATGGAATCCATGCAGTGGCAAGAAAAATAATTTTAATATTCTAAGATATAGTATTTTTTTCCTGGAAACTAGAAAATGGATTTTTTGTTTTGCAATATTTCTTTTTGATGAATCTTTTTTCTTCTGAGAATGTCACTGAACCTGAAGCAATCTGTCCAGATATTTTTCTGATGTTTCTCTCTTCCCTTTTCTTTAGATGGCAGCTACCATAATGATACTGTATGTATCTAAGCGAAATAAAATCATTCACTTCCCTGATTTTGACAAGAAAATCCCTGTAAAGGTATGTGGTGAAAAGTATATATAGCTGTGATAGGTGATGTAAAAAATACCATAGAATTACCTATTTATTTTAGAGTATAGATACATTTCTAAACTCACTTTACTTCTTACTTGAATTGGGTAAAAAACTTCTTGATAAAGATTGTCATTCATTTGTCCATTTAAATATGCCATCCATTTGTCCATTTAGCAAAAGCACATGGTTAACAATTGACATTAAATAGATGTTATTTCAGAAATGAAACGACAGCTCTCTGAATTAGGGATTGGCTGGCATTTTTGGTAAAGGACCAGACCATCTCTGTTGCAGCTATTCAGCTCTGCCACTGTACCAGGAGACCAGACCTTTCATTCACATATCAGCCCTAGATGATATGTGAATGAAATGGAATAGCTGTGTTCCCAAAAGACTTTGTTTACATAACAGGAGCTAGGCTGGATTTGGCCCTTGGACCCTAGTTTACTTGTCCCTGTTTTCAGTTTCATTTTTAGTTTGGATTAATAAAAGCTATAGGTAAGGCTCGGCATGTGGCTCACGCCTATAATCCTAGCACTCTGGGAGACCGAAGGAGGTGGATTGCCTGAGCTCGACCAGCCTGACTAAGAGTTATCTTTACTAAAAATAGAAAAACTAGCCAGGTGTTGTAGTGGGTGCCTGTAGTTCCAACTACTTGGGAGGCTGAGGCAAGAGGACCACTCAAACCTGGGAGTTTGAGGTTTCTGTGAGCTATGGTGCCACAGTACTCTACCCAGGGTGACAGAGCAAGACTCTGTCTTAAAAAAAAAAAAGCTGTAGGTGATATGAAGAATGCAATTTACTATACACAGAAAGACAGTTTTTTCCATGATGGAACAAGAAATGTAAAATCCACCAGGCTTTCCTGGGAGTGTAGAATGCAACCAACTTTTATTGAACCGTCGCTAAGTATGAGATAACTGGGCAGATACTTAATTCTTAGTACCAGTACCATACAACAGGTGGTGTTAAATGAATTCTGACAGCATTTGGATTTAAATCAGATTGTCGGTTCCTTCAGGGTGAGGACCCCACATGGCTTGTTCATTGCTGTTTCTTTAATGTCTGGAAAAATGCTGGCATCTAGCACTGGATTATTCATCAGACAGATCAAATCAGCACACACCAAACAGCATTAATAAGCAGGGACATCCACGAAAGGAGAAAAGTAAAATATTACTTTTGTTAGGTTAATGTTAAAAGACATTAACCTAATCATGGAAGAAAATCAGAATATTGTTGGGCTTGCTTACACTTACTTCATAACATAGTATCATTTTAACCATTTTAAAATTATGAAATTTGATGTGTACATAGAGAAAAAGCATCATACCTGACTATGTGGTTGAATGAATAATTGTCCTTTAATTTTCTTTTTTTTGGAGATAGAGCCTTACTTTGTCACCTTCCGTACAGTGCTGTGGCATCACAGCACATAGCAACCTCCAGTTCTTGGGCTTAGGGGATTCTCTTGTCTCAGCCTCTGGAGTAGCTGGGACTACAGGCACCCACCACAACACCCAGCTGTTTTTTGTTGCAGTTTGGCCGAGGCCAGGTTTGAACTTGCCACCCTCAGTATACGGGACCGGCGCCCTACTCACTGAGCCACCCATAATTACCCTTTTAAATCATTACTTAGGTCATGAAATGGTATCGCAAAGTCTTCCTTACCCACTATCCTAAACTTTCAAAACAATAATTCTCTTTTTTTCTTTGTAATTTTTCTAAATTTGGATGCATTCATAAATTCTATAGTTTAATTTCACCTGACTTTGAACTTTATGTAAATGGAATCAAATTTTGTACGTTCTTTTTGTGTCCTGCTTCTTTCACTTAATATTATGACGGTAAGATTATATGCCATATTAGCTTTGTGTTGGGTGTCCCTGTATTCTTTTACTTTCTTTGTATGCATGTACTACAATTTACCTATCTGTTACATTGTTCATGGTAATTTAGGGGCCAGAAAAATAAGTACTACTCTTATAGTTAACTTATAGTTAGATGCTGGTGCACATATGTTACTTAGAAAAGGGCTACCATAGCAAAATACCAGACTGGGTGGCTTAAACAACAGAAGGCTAGAATCTTAAGATCAAGGTGCCAGCAGGGCTGATTTTTGGTGAGCCTGCCTTCTTGCTGTGTCCTTATATGGCTTTTCCTCCATGTGTGTACACTCCTGATGTCTCTTTCTCTTCTTCTTTTTTAAAAAAATTTTTTATTAAATCATAAACACATAGATCATGTATACATTAATGCATTTATGGGGTACAATGTGCTGATTTCATATAGAATTAGGAACGCTTACACTGGTCAATATATACCTCATCTCATTTACTTAATTATTGTGTTAAGACATTTATACTCTATACTAATAGATTCGACATATATTCTTGCATTATCTTTCTCTTCTTTTTTTTTTTTCTTTTTTCAATCTCACATTTTATTTTCATTTCATTGGGTTTAAGGATGAGAAGGGTTTACAAGTATATAGATATCTTTCTCTTCTTAAAAGGACACCAGTCCTATTGGATTAGGGCCCCACCCTTATGACCTTATTTAACCTTAGTTACCTCCTTTAATAAAGGCCCTATCTCATTAGGAGATAGGACTTCAAAATAAGAATATGAAAGGACATGATTTAGTCCATTACAGTACATATGCATGGAGGAGGGGGGTCTACCATGTAGTGGAACTGCTGGCCCCTAGGATATACATATCTTCAACTTAGGGGATAATGTCTGACTGTTATTCAGAGTGGTTATACCAATTTACAAAAATTGACAAAAGTGTACATTGTTGCTTCATATTCTTGCTAGTTCTTGGTATACTGGTCATTTTAAATGTTCCTAATCTGGTGGATGTGTAATAAAACTTTATGGGCTTTAATTTGATCTCCCAGATTGCTAATGAGGTTGAGCATCTTTTTATTTCTTAGTGCCTATTTGGATATCCTCTTTTGTGAAGTACCTGTTGCCATCTTTGTATGTGAAGGAAAATGCTTATCAGAATTCTAACCAAATATTCTTTCTTCTTTTGATTGAAGCTGTTTCCTCTGCCTCTCCTCTACGTTGGAAACCACATAAGTGGATTATCAAGCACAAGTAAATTAAGGTAGAGTGCAGGGTAATGGATGATGGGAGGTTTCTCACCCTTATGCTGCTAATGGTACAAAGACCGAGTCTGATTTTTCAAATCAAAGTACATATAGACAGGTATAATAATAATTTAAGAAAGTTAGGTCAAGTTTTGAGTTTAGTTTTCCAATTTTCTTTTTTTAGTGTTTTATTTTTTATTTCACGTTAACATGAGGGCACAATATGATGAGGTTACATTGTTTGCATTTGTAAGGTAAAGTCTGAAGTCCAAGTTGCAGTTGAATGCTTCACCCAGGAACTGTGCCATATACCCTCACATTGTACCCAATAGGTGGGAACTTACTGATTTTCCTCTCCTCCTCCCTGCTTCTTGAAGTTAATTGGGTTTTTCTCTAGTGTGGGTCTGTAGTTGTTGGTCTACTAGTTTCAGATTGGTACTGAGTCCATAGGATGCTTGCTTTTCCATTCCTGAGATACTTTACTTAGGAGAATGTTCTCTAAATCCATTGCCAATGTTCTAGGAATGTTATAAAGCTTATGTATTTCCTTATATTCAAGTCTGAATATATAATAGAATATGAGATCTGTAGTCATCAAGGTAGACAAGGTGTGATTTATCTAGAGATAGATTTGTTTTTGTGAATATGGTTCTGTGTGACATTTGGTTCCATACCAGTTTTATAAACACAAGAACATGGTATAGATCAGATCTGGTGCTGGGAAAAACAAATGACAGACATTTTCAAGTGTATGCTATCTACTTCTGAAATTTGTATCTGTATTTATTGCAGGGTCCTTTGATTATAGGGCACATAATGCCCTTTGAATGCTGTTAAATTTGTCAATTCTACTATTAATGATTTTAAGGGTCGATGTGGTCCCTTTATTACAAAGTTCCCCACCTATCTTTCCCCTAATGATTTTAGCAGCTATTAATGATCCTTGTCAAGAGACATTACTTAATTGCAAGTTACAAAATGGTGACCTTTTGCATTTATTATCTAAACTTTTTCAATACATATAATTTTTCACCATTTAATAGAAGAAAGGCAGGATAAAAGTTTATTTATAAATGGTCAGACTAATAAATTAGTGTCTTGTCACCTTCAATGGTGATCTGTCAGGGATGTTTTTAAATATGATTTTGTTTTTTCTTATCATTATGAACTCATAGATTTTCATTTACTTGATACAAGTCCTTTATCAAATATGAATTTTGTGAATATTTTCTCTTAGTTTGTGGCTGCTCTTTTCATTTACTTACCACAGGCTTTCACAGAGCAGACATTTTTAATTTTAATGAGGTTCCATGATCACTGTTTTTCTGTCATGGATCATGTTTTTGGTGTCATATTTGAAACTCAGCACCAAACCTTATTTTATTATTATTATTTTTATTATTTGGGGGGGCACATATTCTCACCCTGTTGCCCAAGCTAGAGTGCTTAGCATCACCCTACCTCACTCCTGGGTTCAAGTGATCCTCCTGCCTCTGCCTCCTGAGTAATGGGAACTACAGGCTTCTGCCAAGATGCCCAGCTAATTTTTCTATTTTTAGGACAGATGTGGGTCTCACTTTTACTAAAGCTGCTTTCAAACTCCTGAGCTCAAGTGAACCTCCTGCCTTGGTCTCCCAGATGCTAGGATTACAGGCATGAGCCATCATGTCTGGCCACCAAACCTGATTGTTATTATCATTATTATATTATTTTTGGGACAGGGTCTTGCTCTATCAACCAGGCTACAGAGCACAATCGTAGTTCACTGCAGCCTCAAACTCCTAGGCTCCAAGGATCCTCCCACATCCCCCTCCTGAGTAACTGGGACTGTGTGCATGTGCTACCACGCCTGTGATCTAATTTGAGTTAATTTTTGTGAAAGAGATAAGGTCTGTATCTAGATTCAGTTTTTTACACATGGAGGTCTAGTTCTGAGCACCATTTGTTGAGAACACCATCCTTTCTTCATTGAATTGCCTTTGCTGTTTTGTCAAAGATTAGTTGACTGTATTTGTGTGGGGCTATTTCTGGGCTCTCTATTCTGTTTTATTGATCTATTTGTCTCATTTTTTTGACATGTTTTATTCATTAAGGAAATACCTCTTTTGATGCTCAAACTATCCCAGTGGGGTTGAATCATATAGTATTTGTCCTTTTTTGGTCTGGCTTATTTACTTACCTTGAAGTTGGCTCCTATGTTCTGCGGCCCCTGTAGTCTTGCATTACTCCCTCTTGCGTTACTCCCCTGCTTTTTTTGGCAAATGATGCCCCAGGCTTATCTTGAACATTTCCTTCCATTCTGTTAGGAATATACTACTTGCTATTAATGTCAGATGTTATTGAGAGACCGCAATCTGAATGCTGTTTGTGTTTTGAAGGAAGGGCACAGTATGTGATGATTAACATGTGGGGTGTGAAGGAAGGAAAGGAGACAAAGAGGACTTCATGGTTTTTGGACTGATGAAGTGGAAGAACAGGATTCCCATTGATTGGGTATATACCTGGGAGTGGAATTGCTAGGTCACGTGGTACTGCTCTGTTTAATCTTTTCAACAATTGCTGAACTGTTTTCCAAAGTGGCTGCACCCTTTCACATTTCTACCAGCAATGTATAAGGATTATAAATTCTTTACATCCTTGCTGTATTTGTTATTGTCTAAAGTTTCTTTTTTAAAGGTTCTTTTCTTCTTTTTATTTTTTTATCAGGGAGATACAGCCTTTGGGGTAAAACAAAGATGCTTTCCCTCTTTGATTCTAAGCATTCCAGTGGTTGTGAAGTGGCATCTCATTGTGGTTTTGATAGACATTGCCTTGATGATTAAAGATGTTAAGCATCTTTCTTTTTATATGCTTATTGGCCATCTGTATATTTTCTCCAGATGAATCCTTTGCCTATTTTTAAATGGGATTGTTTGTCTTTCTTTTATTAAGGTGTAGATGTTCTTTATGTGCTGGTCCCTCACTACAGATCTGAGTGGCAAAACTTTATCCTGTTCCCTGGGTTGTGTTTTCACTCTCTTCATGCTATGTTCTTTGAGGTACCAAACCAGGGGTCCTCAAACTTTTTAACAGGGGACCAGTTCACTGTCCCTCAGACCATGGGAGGGCGGGACTGCGGGCCTGGGAGGAGTCAGCTGCTAAGCAGGACAGGCAGTGGTGGCAAAAACACCCACGGGCCGGATAAATGTCCTTGGTGGGCCACGTGTGGCCTGTGGGCCATAGTTTGAGGGCTCCTGCACCAAAGTTTTAAATTTTAAAAATTTAAACAAGAATTAAGGTAAAATATACATAACATAAAATTGACCATTTTATAGTGTACAATTCAGTTACATTACATATTTTCACAATGTTGTACAGCCATCACCATGATTCATTTCCAGAACTTTTTCATCATCCCAGACAGATGTCCTATACCCCTTTGAAAAATAACTTCTCATTCTCCTTAGCCCTCAACCGAGTAGAATCTATTCTGCTTTCTGTCTATATGAATTTGCCTGCTGTAGATATCTCAAACAGGTTGAATCATATAATATTTGTCCTTTTTTGTCTGGCTTATTTACTTACCATGAAGTTCAAAGTTTATCCATGTGGTGGCATGGATCAGAATTTCGTTCCTTTTTAAGATTCTGTGTGTGTGTATACGTGCACTCATATATATAATGTTTATCCATTTATAAACGATTTTAATTTTGATGAAGTCTAATTTATCTATTTTTTCTTTTGTTGCTTATGCTTTTGGGTATTTTTTTTCCTAAGGCTTTACTTAGCCTAAGGTCACAAAGATTTCCTCCTGCTTTCGAAGAGTTTTATAATTTTATTTTATTTTTTTGGAAAAGGTAGGCTTTAATAACTGCTTTTATCACCAGGTTAAGTCATGCACTTACGAAGTAGTTAGAAATTTCTGAAAGTAGTTATTACAGTTTAAAAAAAAAAGCTCATTCTTAAACATATATTATCTAGCACTTCATTGGGGCACTATTATTCAAAAGGCCCTGGCCAAGGAACTCCCACACAAAACACTCAACCCAAGGTTGTTTTCAGCTCACTGTTAACAAAGCTGGGTGCAGAATACAAAGTCTCTAAAGGAGAGAATGTAAGGTAGGCCAAGAAGGGCCCATTGGCAATGCTCAGAGTTAGCCAGACTCCAAACAGGGGAGCCCAGGTGGTTGTTTCCTGGGATATTCTACTTGAATTACTGTTCAATTAGTCAAGACAATAGATCTTCAAAAGAGAACATTCAATCAACTGCATTCTTTGGACTATGTGTCATAATTATATAGTTAGTAAATTCTGACAATCTTAAAAATAGCCTCCATCACTTACAGGTAAGAAGATAACTTAGTTTTTCACAGGGCTTTTTGTTTTAGCTGGATAACAATACATGACTGACAACTATAAATGATACTGTTTTATGTTATAAAAATACTAGCTTTTTTCTCACTCTGGCTCTTCCCAGAAGTCAGTGCTATTTCCAGGGAAGGCACAGTCAAGAGCAGTCAGTTACTTGTTTCTTTTGCTCTGAAAAAGTTTGGGATGTGCTGTAACTTTAACACATTTAAGAAGTAAGTATGTGACCATTTTAGAAGGTGGCATGGTCCTCAAGCGAGTTATTGGTATTTTACATCAGCAAAATAACTCAATTTTACAGATTGCAAACAAGAAAAGCTGTTTCTGTTTATGCATTTTATTCTTTTAGAATAAGTACATGCTGCTGTAATAAAATTGCCTTTAATTACTTAAGAAGTCTAACGTTGACTCAAGCAGTGAATGCCGATAAACATAATAAATGAAGAGTTTTATAACTTTAGATCCTACATTTAGGCCTTTGATATATTTGTAGGGTATTTTTGTTTGTGTTTTTTTGAGACAGAGTTTCAGTCTCTCACTCTGGATAGAGTGCTGTGGCATCATCATAGCTCACAGTGACCTCAAACCCTTGGGCTCAAGCGATTCTCCTGCCTCAGCCTCTGAGTAGCTGGGACTATATGCCCCTCTGTAGGGCACCACGATGCCCAGATAGTCTTTCTATTTTCTGTAGATGGGGTCTCACTCTTGCTCAGGCTGATCTCAAACTTCTGATCTTAAGCAATTCACCAGCTTCAGCCTCCCAGAGTGCTAGGATTATAGGTGTGGTACACTGCCCCTGACCAATTTGTGCTAATTTTTTTTAAATTCTTTTTTAGAGATGGTATCTTATCTAGACTGGAGTGCAGCAGCTATTTACAAGGGCAGTCATTGTACACTCTAGCATTCAACTCATACCTCAGCCTTCTGAATAGCTGAGACTATAGGCAGGTACACAGTGCCTGGCTCTTGGGTTAATTTTTTATATATAATACGAGATGGGAGTTAAAATTCATTTTTTTCACACGTGGATATTCAGTTGTACCAGAGCCATTTGTTGAAAAGCCTGTTCATTTCTCATTTTGTCTGGGCACCCTTTTTGAAATCATTTGACCATAATTGTTAGGATTTATTTCTTGGCTCTCTATTCTGGCCCATGGATTATATATGTAGAGTTAAATCAATAAAGATAGTTTTGATTGCTTTGGAGTAAGTTTTGAAATGGGGAAGTGTAAGTACACCAGCTTAGTTCTTTTTCAAGATTGTTTTGACTTTCTGGTTCCCTAACATTTCCTTGTTATTTTAAAATCAGCTTGTCAATTTAAACACATACACACAAACAGAGCCAGTTGAGATTTTTGTAGGAATTGTGTTGAATCTGTGTTTTAGTCCTTTCATGTTGCTCTAAAGGAATACCTGAGGCTGGATAATTTATAAAGGAAAAAGGAAAGAAGATTTATTTGGCTCATGACTGTGGGCTGTACAAGAACTGTGGCACCAGAATCTGTTTCTCGTCAGGGCTTTTGGCTACTTCTACTCATGGCAGAAAGGGAAGGGGAGCCTGTGTGTGCAGAGATCACAATTCCATGGGGAGAGAGGAAGTGCCAGGGTGCCAGGCCCTCTTTAACACCCACGTCTTTTGGGAACTATCAGAGTGAGAATTCACTCACTACCCCCCCTACCCACTACCAAAGGAGGGCTTTAATCTATTCATGAGAGATCTGCCCCCATGACCTAAACACTTCCCACTAGGCCCACCCAGAATGCTGGGGATCAAATTTCAACATGAGGTTCACAGGCTCAAATATCCAAACTGTGTATCTATTTGGGGAATCTTTCTATTTTCACCATAAGTATTCTGAGCCATGAACAAACATGGAGCATCTTTCTATTTACTCTTTAATTTCTTTTTAAAGGTCCTCTTTAATTTCTTTTAATAATGTTTTGGGGTTGCCAGCATACAGACGTTATGCTTCTTTTGTTACATTTGTTCATGGACCTGCTTTGTTAATTTTATTTTTGGATCACTCATTGCTAGAATGTAGAAGTGCAGTTGATTCTTGTATATTAACTTTGTTTCCTGCACACTAGCTGAACTCATTTATACATTCTGATTATTTTGTAGTGGTTCCCTTAGGACTATATAAGGTATTATCTGCAAGTAGAGATAGCTTTATTTCTTCCTTTCCAAATTGGATGCTTGTTACTTGGGTTTTTTGTTTGTTTTGCCTAATTGCCCTGACTAGAACCTCAGGTACAATGTTGAATAGATACAGTGATGGGAGTGAACATCCCGATGTCGTTCCTGATCTTAAGGAGAAAACATTCAGATTTTTACCATTAAGTATACTTTATCTGTTTTTAAAAGGTTGCATCTAAAAATACTTTTTCAACTGAATAGAAAATATGAGATGTTTTTTGTTATGGCTTGCTTTGAGAAAGATAATTTAAGCCAGTCTCATAAAACATCTTTAAATGTGAATATAAAGTTTCTGAAAATTCTTTCTGCACTTGCTGTCTGATTGCAGTGTCACTGATAATGTGAAGCCCATCCTCAGGCCTCGTTGGGAGAGCTTCCCCGCTCCCCCTCCTGGGCTGTCATTCTTGCTCTCACTTTTTCTCCCCTAGCTTACTGTCTTCTGAGGGTCACTTTTGGAGGCAGGTATAGGTGGGCCATTTCAGCCTTGGCAGTCTACTGGCTGTGCACTGAGCTGTATCCTGGAATCTCTCTGTTAGGAGTGAGTGAAAGGTCCTTAAGTACATATTTTTTAAGGCAATGAATCCTCATTTCATAAAGTTTGGGAGAAACAATCACCTGTAATTTTATCCTTTAACATGCGATTTTACACTTGATTTTAGCCAGAAGGTAGAGGAGCGATTCATATGTAATTTAAGGCCAGGCGCAGTGGCTCAGGCCTGGAATTCTAGAACTCTGGAAGGCCAAGGTGGGTGGATTGCTTGAGCTCAGGAGTTTAGACCAGCCTGAGGAGGAGTGAAAAATTAGCCCAGTGTTTTGGTAGGTGCCTGTAGTCCCAGGTACTTGGGAGGCTGTGCAAGAGGATCGCTTGAGCCAAAAGTTTGAGGTTGCTGTGTGGTAGGATGTCGTGGCACACTACCCAGGGTGACGGAATACAATGGTCTCAGAAAACAAATAAACTAACAAAAAAAGAAAACAAAAAACACATAATTTGAAAAACTCATTGAAAGTCTTTTTCCATTTACAGAATCTATCTTGTTAGAGTCATAGACTACATTGTTTTTTACCACTTTTGTTTTATTTAATATTTATTTTACAATAGTCTTTATATGCACATATTATAGCATCATATATATCATGTTCCCTGGAATAGATGTACCATAATTTATTTGACCAGTGTCTGACCTTTAGGTTGTTTCTGATGTTTTTCCCAAAGATGTTACAATGAACAATTTATGCACCCGGGGTTTTCTTTCTTTTGGATTATTACTTTAGTTTAGGATGTTTCCCAGCAGAAAGTAATTAGGCCCAAGATTAAGCCCATTTAATGACTGTTGATACACAGTCCCAACTTGATTTGTGATAGGATGTACTGGTTCACCCTGTGAACTAGTTTTAATACCATCTTTGTAACAGTTGGGTAGGATGGTGTTTTAAATTGCTATTATGTAAAAGTGGTAAAATGGTTTTCATTTCTTTGTATTATGTGATGTTTTTTGCTAATGGCAAGTGTGAGAATTAAGGTTAATTCCTCATATTTAATTTAGAAAATGAATGGGCTTAATTAAAAATGTAAAACATGTTTACAAAAAAACTCACCAACACTCGGTATCTGATGTTATGCTTGAATTTTTTCCCGACAGCTTGCCGATGTTCACTGTCCTCAGGAAATTTACCATTCCACTTACTTTGCTTCTGGAAAGCATCGTACTCGGGTGATTTTTTGTTTTCTTCCAGTCCTATATGTCCTCCCTCCCTGCGTTATTTTTCTACTGCAAATGGTGAATGTCCAGTCACCTTTCCAGATAGTTAATTTGGATTGCTAGTTGCAAAAATAGAAGGAAGAATTCACTTAAAAAAAGTGGCCTGTTTCTGTGAAACCCTAAGAACGTCACAAGGGATTTTTTTGAATTGTAACTTTACCGTTGACAACGAATACATATTTGTGGTAGAAAGTTATAAAAAAGAAAAAAAAACCACACTAAAACAGATGTAAACCTGCTTCCTGAGGCAGATAGAATATATAGCAATTTTGAAAAACAGAATACATTTTTCCATATGTACATACAGGAGTGAAGGAGAGCAGGGAAATCAATTCTGCGGCAGAATACTTTAATTTTTATAGTGTTGGTTATAAAAATTTCTCATCAAGATAGTTTTACATCCCAAAGCGTGATTCTTGATTTTGCCGTGAAAATTATTTAGCAATGAATTTTTACTGATGGTTCAATGTTTTAAACCTGAGTTTTGTCTTGATCTTTGAATTCTCATTATTAAATTCACATGTGTACAAACTAGACCCAAGCGAGCAGCAGCTTTTCTGTATTTGTCTCCGCATCTCTCTAGTGAGAACACAGAAATCAGTTTATAATTAGTTACTAAAACGGCTTAAGAAATAACGTACATTGAATTTAACTTAGACACACTTTTAGTGCTTTCTCTATATTAAATACTATCCATTAGGTTTTAGCTATAAAACTGTGAATGTGTATTTGATGTTTTCAATATGTCCTTTATATATTTAAGAAAGGTAACTTACATTTAAAATTATACATTAAAAAATGTAACCTATATTTAAAACCCCCTCCCCTGCTTTCCTTTCTTATGTGTTTATTTATTTATTACAGGAAGCAGTATTCACTGAGCATCATTGTCAGTGTCTTTGCCATCATTCTCGGGGCTTTCATAGCAGCTGGGTAAGACTGTGGACTGTTTCTGCTCAATAACTTCTTTGTGTCTTTGACAATAGGCCCGGGCCCATCCTCAGTTTTCCATTTTCCATCTGGCTGCAGTTGAATTGAGCAGCCAAGAGACAAATCCGTTGAAGTTAGTGGAATCCCCATGTGTTCCTGTGAAAGTCAGACTGCGTCCCCCATTGGCCAGAATATTTCTGAGAATATATAAAGAGAGCACTGCCAGATATCGATACAGCTTTTCTCCACAAAAGCAGCAATTATCGGAGGTTTATCGTCAGAATAAAAATCTTACTTGATAAGTTCTTAGGCATTTGATTGACAATAACAGATTTATAAAGGCTTTGGATGATGATTCGTTTAATCATCCCATTGATAGCTTAGCAGTCCCTATTTCCAGTGGTTAAATGCTATCAGTAAATGTATTTGTGTGTTTGGAATATGAGCACTGGTGCTTGACTACTACCTTGGTCATTAAGACACAAGAGCAGGGATGAGGACTTGAGTCTGCATCGGTGAGTGGGTCCTCAGACTCCTGTCTGTTGTAATGTGAGGATGATATGTATGTGTGGTTACGTTCCTTGGGTTCAAAACTTAGCTCTGCCTGTTGTCAGCTACTTCTCAGCCTCTCTGTGCCTCAGTTTCCTCACCTGTAAAGGTGATAATAGAAAATACACCTACTAGAATGAAATGAATAAAGAAAAGATTGGAGGAATTTCCATCAAACTTGTTTTGTTAACTCATTTAGACCCGAGGGTGCCGGATCATTAATGGTATAGTAAGTAAGAGGGACAGTTGCAAAGCTGGATGCCTGGGATCTTATTCATGTCTTTGCACTCCCTAAATGTTATTTAGGGAGTTATTTAGACAAGCTATTTACCCTCCCTGTGCCTCAGTTAGTTCAATCATAAAACGGAGGTTAAAATAGCATCCCACTCCCAGGGTCACTCTCTGGGTGCCAGGCTTCGTTCTTGGTGCTGGGGGTCCAACGGGAAACAAGACAGACCAGATTCCTTCCTTTCATGGAGCTTCTGTTCTAATCAGTGGCGACTGACAATAAACCAAAAAAGTTATTTTGAAGAGAAGAACAAGAACACACACCAGATGGTGACAGGTATTATTAGCAATAATAACAATAATATTCATTATTATTGTAAATATATTTAGTCCTGTTACCAGATGAAGAAGGTTTGGCCACCTGTCACTGTCAGCCAATATGTAGAGACAGGGATAGGTCTACCAAATTTTATCCCAGAAGCCCGGGATTCTGGAGAACAGTGAGAGTAGCCTCTTCAAGACTGTTCTGTTCTTTCATTTCTAAAATTACAGTTTTATATAGAAAAGTTCAAAGCAAAGACCACACTAAACCCTATTTCAAATAATAATCAGCATAATTCAGTAACTTATTATAATATTTTAGTTTAAAAGTTAATCTCTTATCTACTTAAACTACTCAAGATAGGCATCTTCGGGGTGGGAGCTAAATTTATAAAACAGTAAGAATGGGGGGGGTCAGGGGATGCGGAGGTGAGGGAGGTCAGACAGGATCTAAAGTGACCAGACTAGCGGTGTCTGCCCTAGCCTGCCTGACGCCATCTTATTCTTATTGGAGAATAAGTCCCTTGTATAGACCAAGCTTTATTATTTACATTTCATCTGTACCTTCCTCTTCCCTAGTCCTAACTGTAGGCTGAGTTTAGCTCCTTGAAAGTTCACCTCTTTGGTTTCAGAGCTCTGATTCATACCTCTGGTATGGTGCCAGCACAGACGTTAAACCCCAGCCTGCCGAGCCTGTTTTAGCCACAAAGACTTTTGTTAGAATGAAATCATATGAGTAAAGGAGCTGAAAAAGGGAGGGGCTGTGTGGAAGATGTTGTAGGGAATAAGGGAGAAAGCTTCCTCTTTGCCCTCTGAAGGTTCATTAAAAAATGAACTGAAACAGGCAGATTAATTGGAGAAGAAAACATACAAATTTATCTTAACATACACAGGGTGACAATCACAGGACAGTGGTTATCCAATAACCCAGTGGGGTGTGGATGCTTTTGTACCCTTCTTCACAGGGGAGGGGAACATGGGGAATGCAGACAATGCTTCTGAGGGGTCATAAGTGATTATTAGGGAGAAGGAAAGGACTGGGAGGCAATAAATGATTCTCTTTGGAATTTGCAACTGAGAAGCAGATATTTTCTTTGGAAACGTCTGTCCAGGTGTGGTTGTATTCCTCAGCCACCTTTTCTGTGATAGATAATGAGATTTTAGGGAAGGGAGGAAGGCAAGCGTGTTCTCTTTGGAGGGCCCAGTCTTAAGTTAGAAAAAGGAATATCAAGCCTGAGCAACATAGTGATACCTTGTCTCTAGGAAAAATAGAAACAGTAGCTGGGACTGGGGGTGGGTGCCTGTAGTCTCAGGTACACAGGAGGGTGAGGCGGGAGGATTGCTTGAGCCCAGGAGTTTGAGGTTGCTGAGAGCTGTAATGAGGTCACTGCATCCTACCCAGGGCAAAAGAGTGAGACAAAACAAACCCAAATATAAAAACAAAACAAAACAAAACAAAACAAAACAAAAAAAGATAGAAAGAAAGAAAAGGAAAAGAGAATATCAGGGAAAGGTCTTTTCTTGCATCTGCTCATCTTCAAAGGCCTTTAATTAAGTCAGCATACGAAGGTGCCATATTCAGGGGTGAAATTCCCCAGACCCCTTCGGTGCCCTCCATGGCACTCTGGAGTCTAGTCTGCTGCATCTGTCATCTAGGATCCTTAGGGCTCAATTTGAAAACTACTGACTTAGAGCCAGTTGAAAGCTTTTATAAAGAATGGTTTATAAATATTTTTGTTCATCTGCAGAGAGAAATGGCACTTCAGATGCTGTGTGTATGGAAATTCAGCTCATGTTTAGCTTAGGTAATGGTACTCTGATGAGCTGAAATGGTAAATCATATTTCCAGACACATCTAACTTTTACCTAAGAGCCAACCTGGAATAGCAATGCTTAGTTTTGCCCTTCCTCCAGCACTCACAGAATGGATCGCTTCAGGTGGGTGATATTCACAGAGCTTAGCTGTGGCCAGCTGGGACCCCATCCTTCTACTGTGCAAGCTAACTCATCCAAATGCAAGCAATTCTAGATCCACTCTGTCAGGCAAGTCAGTTTATGATGCTGTAACAAATAATCCCCACATCTTGGTGGTTTAACACAAGCAGATGTTCTCTGCCTGTGGCACACGTGTAACCCAGCAGCAATCATTACTTGCGGGAGGGCTCTGCTTGGTGTGGCTGCTCAGGACCTAGGATGATGGAATCCCTGCCTCAGTGCTTCCCAGGGGCAGGCAGAGTAGTACAGTGGACATCAGATACTCAGAAGGGGGGAGTATGGGAGGGAAGTGAGGGATGAAAAACTACCTGTTGGGTGCAATATATGCTCTTCAGGTGACAGGTACACTAAAACCCACACATCACCACTATACAATTCATCCATGTAACCCAAACCACTAATACCCATAAATCTATCAAGAAAATTAAAAAGACTAGCACTCTGGGACACTGAGGCTGAGGCAGGTAGATTGCTTGAGCTCAGGAGTTCGAGAACAGCCTGAGCAAGAATGAGACCCTGTCTTTAAAAAAATAGCCAGGCCTTATGGTGGGTGTCTGTAGTCCCAGCTACTCAGCAGGTTGAGACAAGAGAATCACTTGAGCCCAAGAGTTTGAGGTTGCTGTGAGCTATGATGTCAGAGTTCTCTACCAAGGGCAACAAAGTGAGACTGTCTAAAAAAAAAAAAAAAGAGAAAGAGAAAGAAAATTTAAAAGGGTGCTTTTAGTCCAGCAGGCAGGGAGAGGGAATGTGAACAATTGTGTACTGGCTCTTAAAGCTATTTCCCAGAGGTGACATGTGTCACTTTCTCTTACATTCTATTCACCAAAGCAAGTCACATGGCCAGAAAAAGTTGTAATATAAGTCTGTGAAGGCTGGGCACCCCACAGTTCAGTGGTTAGGACACTAGCCACATGCACCAGAGCTAGTGGGTTTGAACCTGGCCTGGGCCTGCTAAAGCAAAACAAAAAATATGGCCAGGTGTTGTGGTGGGCACCTGTAGTTCCAAGCTACTAGGGAGACTGAGGCAAGAGAATCACTTGAGCCCAAGAGTCTGAGGTTGCTGTGAGCTATGATATTACAGAACTCTGCCAAGGGCAACAACAATAA
>NW_003852401.1:44237047-44275266 GCF_000181295.1 Otolemur garnettii
TATATATATATAAAAATAAAGTCTGTGAGTGGCTTAACCATGAATTTGCTCTAACTGATTAAACAGACACATTCTTTGCTAACTTCTGTGCTTCTACTACTGGCCTAAAGGAGTGAATGGTTGAGCCACCTGATAGCAGCCAAGGTTTCAAGGGGTGGGAGCATTCCTGTTAGGGATGCTTGGTCTCCAGAATGGGATGAAAGTTCTGGGGCTCTCTAGAGAAGAGAGCAGCACCTTCTCCTGTGCTTCTGGAAACCTGGCTCAACTACTCACTCAACTCTTCCATCTCTTTTTAACACTGAATCATGTAAGTACCACGTGCTAAACGATTGCGCCACTGGAGCTCCTTAAGAGATTTAGAAGACTCTTATTTTGAGAAAATACTTATTTTCATAATTGACGCAGAGAGTTCTGATTTGTGATGACCTAAAATGAATTTACATCCTCACAAATACACTTGTAGATAATAATACTGGTGGATGTGCCAAGCAAAAATCTGATTTAATTTACATTCAGATTTCGATGCAAGTTTTGCTTCTCTATTTCATTCTCTTCATTTAGAGATAATCTTTATTTTGGTTTTGAAGATGATTCAGGATATGCCTTCCCAAAATACACAACTTTGGGATAAGGGTTATTTTGAGCCAAAAATCCTATACCAGGAAGAAGAGATCAACTCTTATTACTAGAGCTGGGAGTCAGCCTGAGATGAATCTGCATAAACAAATGCTAAAATAATCCTTCTCCTCCATTATTTTCCTAGGTGCTTTCCCTCAATTTATTTGTGTCTCAAAATGCAAACCCTCTTTCCTGTTAAAATGCTATGTAAGGTCCTATCTGCTAATTTACTGCTTCTTTCAGTTTTACTTTTCTGTGAACTCCCCTGCACATAAAATATTAATCAGGTTTGTATTCCTTTTCTCCTGTTAATCTGTCTTTTGTCAGTTAAATTTGCAGGCCCTCAGGGACTGAACCTAAAAGGATAGATTTTCCTTTCTGGCAATTTGTATTTGTGAATTGTGACATGGGTCTGGTGCTGTCTGCAAGGATCAAGCGCAGGTGGGCGAACCACATCATGGCTTGGCTGTTGTTCTCCTTCTCATCCCCTATGCCCTAGCCCCCGAAACATTTTTATTCTGGTGTTATTTAAAATGGAAATCGAAGAGAAGGTATTTCAAAAGAATAGGAAGAAAGGAGTCTTCAAGGAGTTTTATAGTAGGATGGAGACCTGCCTTGGCTTTCTGATGGACAGGGCATTATTAGGCACCAGATGGAGGTGTCACTTCTCCCTTGACCCTCTGGCCCCAGTCACAGCCCAGCTGTCCTGTTCTGGCTGCACCCTGGGTATGGTCCTGTTTACTACAATAGGCAAAGCCACTGTGTGGGTCGGGCAAGTCACTCCTCTTACAGAAGTCAGGGCTCAACAATTATTATACAATTTATCAGTTAGTAAAAGAAAGGGCTTTGCTGTTAAAGGAAGATGGTTAACGTCCTTCTGGTTTCAAGCCGTTCATGATTGAGTTGAAGCCACCTGATGGGCTGGTTTTGTTTTTGTCTGCAGACAAAGCAGAAGAATTAACCATTCACTACCACAAAGGAGGGAAAATATGCCACAGAAAAGTGGCTTTGGTTAGGGAAAGGTAAAACAGGCAGGCTTTGAGGCCACATGGTGAGTTTCTGAATCATCATTCTCCTTTCGTGTTCTCTTTACCAGTTCTGACCTTGCTTTTAACTTGGAAGGCTACATTTTTGTATTTCTGAATGATGTCTTCACAGCAGCAAATGGAGTTTATACCAAACAGAAGATGGACCCAAAGGTACCAGATCTTCCCTCTTGTGGTTTTAGGCTTTGCCCTCTGGCCTCTGCAATTATATGGAAAATGTAAACAAGTTTGTATAGTTAATGTGTAATATGTACCGTGTGTAATAGGGTCTGTGAATTACTAATTTTTTTTTAATTATCTTGTGTATGTAAGTTCTTATTATTCCTACTCCTGCAAAATTTTGGTTAAAAATTAGATAAGCGAAAAGATGCCACCATTTTAGATGCATACTCAGAATATACAAAGAGGGGATTGTTTTGAAAGACAAATTAATTTTCATCAGTGTCTTTAGTGATCATGGCAAAATAAGAGGTCGTGATGTTTGTTCTGAGAGCGCTCATTTTGAAGTCTGGGGACATGGGTTACAGACTCGAGTTTTACTAGTTAGTTAGTGGCCATTGTGACTTTGAACCTTCACTTCTCCAAGCCTTAGTTTCCTCATCTGGGGAATGAGAGGATTGGAATGGATAATGTGTAAGGTTCTATCCAGCAATAACCGCCTTTTCTGGACATAAGGGGCTGGGGCAGATGAGCTTTTCTTCCGTGTGGCTGCCTGTCACTGGCACCCAGTCCCAGCTGTTACAGGAAGCTGGGAGGATGAGCCAGGCATATGTTTCTTTGTTCCAAGTTCTTTGTGTCCAGTGAGTGACTTCACTCTGATGACAGGCTTATTTCCATGAGCTATGTTTTTTTTTTTTTTTTTTTTGTCTGTGCTGATTTTTTTCCTGCATGGTCGTTTATTTTTCAACAGTGGCCGTTTTACCAAAACAGGTTTGTTGCCTTTAGAGAATCACAATATGTCATCCTCTTTTGAAAATGGTGGAGATGGGGTATAGCCACTTTAATGAAAGTAAATATATAGCACGGCTGTGCTTTAATGGAAAGAGCAGATGTTTTTAAAGAGTTCCGTTTATATTAACATTTTTAATGTTCTTTATTTTCTTGAAGATTTCCCATTTTGAATAGCATGCTTTTTTAAAAAAAGAAACCCACATAGTTAGAATGTTAGAGTTGGATAGAGCCTTGGAGGCTTTCCATCTTCATCTGTTTAATCTGTAGTTTTGGTGTAAAACAATGTTTATTCTGAAATCACAGATATGGGAAATGAAGCATTTTGCATCAGAAATTTGCTGAAAATATTCCAGTCGAAAGTTGGTTGGAATGCATATTCTAACTCTGCATAAATATGCAGTTGTATAAATGGCTCCAGAAAATCTGACACTTCATATTTCTAAAATTGAATTTTTTTTTTTCAGGAGCTAGGGAAATATGGAGTACTTTTCTACAATGCCTGCTTCATGATTATTCCAACTTTTATTATCAGTGTCTCTACTGGAGACCTGCAACAGGTGAGCTGATAACAATCATTAGTCTTAAGTAACCATCTTTTAAAAATTTAATATTGAACTTTTGGTACTCACTGAGATTAAAAAGCATAAATGTATCTAGAATAACCAGGAGAGTATATGAAGGCAAGATGTTTTATGTCCTTGATAATACCTCTGGCCCTCCTGTTGTGTTGGCACTGATCTTTAGCCATGTAGAAGGTATCCAGAAGGAATGCCAAGAACCCTGGCCTTGATACTTCTGGAAAGCAACAATAAATGTCTGAGTTTGTGTCCCATTATCCCCCTTTGCTGATGTTCAGACCCTGGAAAAAAATTACCCTAACAGGGGGTTTTGATAGTTTTAAGAAATGAATTCACTGATTTATTTGTCACCTTCTATTCTGGATATTTTGAAACATCACACGAAGTAGAGAGAATAATTCAGTGGATTGCCACATACCTACCGCCCAGCTTCAGTACTTAGGCATCTTGCTATCCTTATTTTTTTCTCTCTCCCTCCCTTCACCCCACAGAATATTTTAAAACAAATTCTAGACATCATACATTTTACCTCTAAATATTCTAGGACTCATATTTGAATTTAGAGAAGGTACTGTTCTTTCAGTATTTGCCCTGGTAACTTTATCTAGAGACAAATAAATGGTAAATTAGTAATAAGATGCAGGGCCTACTGGGAGGGGTAGAGACCAAGAGACCTTAAAATCCATGACAGCCACCTTGGAGGATACAAGCCCTGACTTCTGCAGGAAGTCGCCAACCACACACCTCCTAAGAATTTTGCCTATAGCTTAAGGGAGATGTTTAAGTTTATGTGAGAAAGGTGTGATGAGCAAAATCCTGGTCCAGCAAGGCCTCTCTGCACAGAGCCTCCCCCATACTAGCCAGGTGTTAACCATCTCATTGCTGGACTGGGGCTGTGATGTTTGCAGAGGCCCTGCGTAGCAGCCCACAAGCACGATAGTATTTCTACATTTGGCAGTCGGCATGGATGCGTGGTGCACACAGTTGAAAGTCAATCCCACTCAGAGCTCTTTTAGGGTTTGAATGACTTTGGAAGGCTGCAGGTGGAGGTTCTTTCTCAGGCTATACTTTCTCAGTTGTACAATTCCTTTCCCAGAAGCAGGGAACAGCGGAAGACTTAGCAGCCAAGACCTCAGGGTAAACAGCCGTTTCCACATATTTATAGTGACAACTACCAAAAGCCACCAAGTTTGAAAAATAGCTCTCAATTTTGAGTTAAGCAGAACACTGAGGCACCCTGCATCTCTCTAATAAGGAGTAGAACAGGATATCTGAAAACATAATAGTAATTTTTTAGCTGTTATCTATTCATTTTGAACCGAGTCAATGTCACCAACATTACACAAAACAAAATTATAGATTCTTCTTAATGACGTGGTCCAAAGGGTTGGTCTCATTATTATAGAAATTAAGTTTTTCTTTGATTCACTGGAGTTTATCTGTTCTGAAATTCTGGTGTTTTATAGCTGTTTCCCATATACAGGGTTTGTGTGCAATTTAAAACTGCACATGAACTTTATGACCACCCTATATACTTAATTCCAGAAAGAGAACTCTAGAAACTCCTTCATCCCTGGCTGGGATGAAAAGCATACTTTTTCACAAGAGCCATGTTATGAAGAGCATAATGACCAGAAACTGAATTTTAGGTATCATCTGAGTAAAAATAGACTAGGTGTTTATTATTTATAATTTATTACTATTGTTAATAACTTTTACCATTGTTTCAGTAAAAATGTGTGTTCCCATATCCAAGTCATGGACTGATAAACTTGTTAACCTGGTGTTTTCACAAGTTATTACCTTCCTGTAATGATTATCATGCAGAATTCACATACTTTCTTATATAATGATAATACTCCTGAAAGTTAATATTTATTGAGGGCTCATTATATTGGGCACTTTTAAAAAGCGTTGTTTATGAACTATCTCATTGCATTTCCATAGTGGCCCTCAGAATAGAAGGTTCTATTATAATTCCCAATTTATAGGCAAGACATCTAGGGTATACTGTTGAAATAACTTCCCAAGGATAGTGGATGATAGATCCAGGCAATCTGGCTCAGAAACACATCCTCCACTGTAATCTCAGTTATTTAATTTGTATATGAAAAGTGAATATTTTTTCCCTCACATGTGAAAAACCATAGCCTATCCTTTATATCTTATAAAGTAAAGGGATATAACATATTCTTTAATTTGTTAAATCCTGATATTCTAGGAGAGTATCTCTCTATTGGCATGTGGTGTCTAGCCTCTAATGTTGATGGGACTCTGAAGACTTCAAACATACTGTATTTTGCTTTGTATAATGCACACCTGTGTATAATTGCACCTTTTTTTTTGCCCAAACTTTCAGGAAAATACTCTTTCATTTTAATTTTTTAATTCAAATGTTTATTGTTCTTATGTTTTGTATTATAAAGGAGTTTTAGCATTTATTTTTAACATATCATAGTACAAGACATTTTGTGTAAAAAATAATTATAAAACACAAGAACAAACACAAGGTATAAGACATTTTATGTACCTGTAACAAATAGTACTACCCTATCCATGTATCCTGCACATCTTTATTTTTCCCTTCAAATATTTGGTCCAAAAGTACACATTATACATGGCAAAATATGGGCAAATTCCTTTAAGTACCTTACAGTCCCAGAGTGATTACTAATCACTGAAATTCCAGATGGACAAAAGAGCTAAATATATAGATTTATTTTTTAAAAAAACTGTAAGAAAAATTGTCATTGGAAGAAAGTAGAATATATGAGGTTGGACAATTAAGTCTGTGAACTCATCCGAGAAAAAGTGCCACATATGTCATTGCAGAATGTCACTGCAGTTACCTGTAAAGTGCTCTCCTTAGGAAGCTCTGCACCGATGCCAGCACCTAGTCCACCCTTCAAAGCCATTTTGGAACTCTTTTTCTGGAATGTCCACCAGAGCTGTTGTAGTACAAGGTCTGACAGTTAAGTTTGAGAACTCATCCTAGAAAAAGTGCCTTGAAGGGCAGACGAGGCGCTGGCCTCAGTGCAGAGCTCTCAAAGGGAACACTTTGAAGGTGACTGTGGTGATACTCAGCAATGAGGTATGTGACACTTTTTCTAGCGTAAGTTCATGAACTTAATGGTCAGACCTTATAGATACACGTATAATCAACTATAAGAGAAAGCTTTCTAGAAAATGACAAAGTACGAAAGTCATAAAGTCGAACATTTGACTGTATTTTCATTTATAAGTATTATATGACAAGGCAAGAGATACCAAAAGATATGGGGCATTCAACATAATCAGCAAGAAAAAAGCAGTCAACCCTGCAGGAGCAAAATGGTGAGGTTTCCACTACTGACATTGCTCTGTGTTCATTAAATCCATCAGGGAAGACTTCTTCCCACTGGTCTCTTCTGATAGCGGCTGAGTTTGGAACCAAATACATGAAGAATTAAATGTATATGATTAGGTGTGTGGGCCTGCAATATAAAAATGCATTTTATTTGCCAAGTTTGGTTTGAATGTCCCAAAAGCTGATTGATGAATTAGAGCAGAGCGTTAACTTCTCTTGTTAATGGAAAGAGAAACTTGATGAGTCATTTTTCCTGGTTGATGGGGAGTAGAGAGACAGAAAGGATCAGAGATTGTAATAAAACTTGTGTGTGTGTGACTCATTGCTCCGGGAATTCAATTCTGGGACTTTGGCTTACACAGTCAATAGATCTATTAATAGTACTTTGATTCTATCTCTGATTAACAAAGTGGGAGATGACAGCTGCTCATGTTAACAAACTAGGCCTTTGGAGAATACTCAGTGGGTGAACTTTCTTTAGTATTTGAATCACTCCCATAGCTTCAAAGCATCTGATGTGTAACAGTATTATAGCTGATGAATAGAGACAAGTAGGACTTTTCTGATTTAAAAAACCCAAAGTGGGTCAGGTGTGGTAGCTCACTGCTTATAATCCTAGTACTCTGGGAGGTCAAGGAGGGTGGATTGCTTGAGTTCAGGAGTTAAGAGACCAGCCTGAGCAAAAGGGAGACCCTATCTCTAGTAAAAATAGAAAAACTAGCTTTGTGTTGTGGTGGGTACCTGTAGACCCAGCTACTCAGGGGGCTGAGGCAAGAGGATTATTTGAGACAGGAGTTTGAGGTTGCTATGAGCTATGATGCCACGGCACTCTATCCAGGGCGACAGGGAGACAACGCCTCAAAAGAAAAAAAATAAAACCAACCCAAAGTGCAAAATGAAAATGATTTCTAATTCAATATACTTTTACTACAACAGTAAGTCTAAAGGAAGAAGAACTTTATCATTTTCATCTTTAATTATTTCCTGTTTTATAATAAGTGTCATGTTACATTGTTTTTTTTTAAACCAGTCAAATTTAGCAATGATGGTACATTATTTTTTTTTTTAAATGCAACTACTGTAGCCTCATTATTAAACAAATAAATAAAACTAAAATCCATAAAAATTTAGGTTGGCAAGGAATCTAAATATTTTTACAAAAATTACTAAATAGCCCTCAATGTTTTATGTGGTATCAGGAACACAGTATTTTTTTCCTATACTTGGTTTGAAATTTGGGAGTTACTCTCAATTTCGTTTTAATTTTAGACACTAAATGTCCCATCATTTTTGTTATTCTTTTTTATTTTATTTTGGTCTTTGAACGCCTCAGCATAAACTTTCTGGGTATAAGTCTTTTGGATGTTTTCTGTCCCCTTGATTAGCTTGGAGCTTGCCAGTAAGACAGATTTATATTTATTATATTTTTTCTTTGACAAGTAAACACTTAAAAAGGTTTAGTGGGGCAGCACCCATAATTCAGTGGGGAAGGCACCAGTCCCATACACCAGGGCTGGTGGGTTCAAACCCAGCCCTGGCCTGCTAAAAACAAAATATTGCTGGGCGTTGTGGCAGGCACCTGTAGTCCCAGCTACTTGGGAGGCTGAGGCAGGAGAATCACTTATGCCCAAGAGTTTGAGGTTGCTGTGAGCTGTGATACTACCGCACTCTACCAAGGGCAACAAAGTGAGACTGTCTCAATTAAAAAAAAAAAAAGTTTTGTGGTACATAGAAACTTTCAAACATACACAAAAGAAGAGGGAATAGTATTACAAATCCCACATACCCATTAGCCAGTTTCAATAATTATCAACATTTACTGTATATCATTTTGATAAGAGAAATGGGCAAATAATAATGAAACAATGAAAGTAAAAAGTAACAAAGTTGTACTCATTGGAGAAGAGCATTCCATTTTAATTATTTAAAAACTGTGAATTATATGGTGGGCACCTGTAGTCCCAGCCCCTTGGGAGGCTGAGGCAAGAGAATCACATAAGGCCAAGAGTTTGAGGTTGCTGTGAGCTGTGATGGCACAGCACTGTACCGAGGGCCACATAGTGAGACTCTGTCTCTAAAAAACAAAACCAAAAAAACCCTGTGAATTATAAACTTATAAAAAGATTTAAATAGTTTCAAATATGTAGAGTTATGAACAAAGTATTGCTTAAGAAAAAGTGAGTAGAACTTATATTTCTTCATGTTATTGAGCATATATTTACTTATAGTCTTGAGTCAACTTAAAATTATTTTGGGGCTGGATGTAGTGGCTTATACCTGTAATCTTAGTACTTTAGGAGGCTAAGATGGGAGGATATCATGAACCCAGGAGTTTAAGACCAGCCTGAGCAACATAGCAGGATCCCATCTCTACAAAAAATAAAAAGAATTAGCCAGCCATGGTGGTGTGTACCTGTAGTTCCAGCTATTCTGGACCCTGAGAAAGGAAGATTGCCCATGAGTCCAAGGCTATAGTGAGCTATGGTTGTGTCCCTATACTCCAGCTTGGGTACTAGAGCAAGACCTTGTCTCAAAAAATAAAAATAAAAAATCATTTTTGGATTTGGACAAGCAAGGGACAAATCATGAATACAATATTCCCCTTTTAGGCCAGATGCGGTGGCTCACGCCTATAATCCTAGCACTCTGGGAGGACGAGGCTGGTGGATTGCCTGAGCTCAGGAGTTCAAGACTAGCCTGAACCACAGTGAGACCCAGTCTCTAAAAATAGCCAGGTATTGTGGCAGGCACCTGTAGTCCCAGCTACTTGGGAGGCTGAGGCAAGAAGATCACTTGAGCCCAAGAGTTTTAGGTTGCTGTGAGCTATGATGATGCAATGCCTCTCTACTGAGGGTGACGAAGTGAGACTCTGTCTCAACCGCAACAACAACAACCAAAAAACCCTCCTTTTTTATTGTTACCTATCATTTCAAAGGGGTTAATTTTATTTTCTCAGGTAAGGATTAAGTTCTTGGAGAATAGAAACTGAGTCTTTTTGTTTGTTTGTTTGTTTGAGACAGACTCTTGTTTTGTCACCCTCAGTAGAGTGCTATGGCATCATAGCTCACAACAACCTGAAACTCTTGGGCTCAAGTGATATTCTTGCCTCAGCCTCCCAAGAAGCTGGTACTACAGGTGCCCGCCACAACTCCTGGGTATTTTTAGAGATGAGGTCTCACTCTGGGTCTGGCTGGTTTCAAACTCCTGAGCTCAGGCAATCCACCTGCCTCAGCCTCCCAGTGTACTAGAATTACAAGCATGAGCCATTGTGCCTAGCCTAGAAACTGAGTCTTAAACTTCTTTGTGTCCCATCTCCTGTCAGGGTCTGCTTCTGACACCACTGGTCAGGGCCCAGGACTGGCCAGGTCTCAGGCCCGACTTAGGTAGGTTCTGGACGTGGACCACTGAGCTACCTTGCTCAGAAACAGTTTCTCTTAGGTGCTTGAGGGCTACCTACTTTAGCTGGGGGGTGGGGGGCAATGGGCCCACGAAGGGAGAATCTGGCCCTCAACCTGCCCAGTGTTAATTTAAAACTAAGAAATTTTAGTTTTATATCCTTTTGTAATGCCTGTGAATTTCAATGAATTGATGTATTGGACCAAACATTCAGGGGATTTTTCTTTCAATGTCCCTCAGATATTTTAGTTATGTCATTAGAAAGGGAAAGCAATCATTTTTTTTTAAAACTAAACAAGGCATCTGTATACTGTCACCAAAGTCTTCCCTTTTTAATGCACATGTGTCTGGAATTTCAGAAAACATTAATTCACGATAGGGCTGGGTCAGAAGGTGTTCTTTCCTTGAAAGACTTGTGTTATTTTCTTATGTTCATCTTATAAGATGTGTAAGAAGTTAAAATGTATGAGCGGCTTAAGAAAAGTAGAACTGATGCTTTTCATACATTGTAGCATAAGATGTAAAGTTTATTATTAGTGTCTGTTAATTTCTGTGCATTTTAATATTCTTTATGAGTATTTTAATAAATTCATTTTTCAAAAAGTACACTTTCTTCTCAGATTTTTATAAAAAGTAAACCCAGCCCTGAATTTGGGATTCAAATTAGTAAATATTTGTAAAATAAATAACCTAAACAACAATAGCTATCAGTTTGTTCTTGCCACCAGCAAGGTTACAATTTCATTGAATCCTCACATCACTCTTTTTTTTTTATTATTAAATCAAAAACACATAGATCATGCATACATTAATGCATTTATGGGGCACAATGTGCTGATTTCATAAAGAATTCAGACTGTTTACATCACACTGGCTAATATATACCTCATCTCATTTACTTAATTATTGTGTTAAGACATTTATACTCTATACTTAATAGATACGACATGTACCCTTACATTATGCACTATGGGTGTGATCCCACCATTCACCCTCCTTCCATCTGACTTCCCCCCTCCCTACCCAGCCCGCCTCCTCCTTCCTTCATCCTGGGCCATCGTTGTGATCTGTTCTTCATGTGAAAGTGATTGTAAATTGGTTTCATAATAGTACTGAGTACATGGGATATTTTTTCTTCCATTCTTGAGATACTTTACCAAGTAGGATATGTTCCAGCTCCATCCATGTAAATGTAGAAGAGATAAAGTCGCCATCATTTTAAGGCTGCATAATATTCCAGGGTATACATATACCACAATTTATTATTCTGTTCATGGGTTGATGGGCACTTGGGCTTCTTCTAAGACTTGGCTATTATGAATTGAGCTGCAATGAACAATCTGGTGCAAATATCTTTGTTATAATGTGATTTTTGGTCTTTTGGATATATACCTAGTAGAGGAATTGCAGGATCAAATGGTAGGTCTACTTTTAGATCCCCGAGTATTCTCCATACTTCTTTCCAAAAGGGATATATTAGCTTGCACTCCCACCAGCAGTGTAGAAGTGTTCCCTTTCCTCCACATTCACACCAACATCTCTGGTTTGGGGATTTTGTGATGTGGGTCATTCTTACTGGGGTTAGAAGATATCTCAAGGTGATTTTGATTTACATTTCTCTGATGATTAAGGCTGAAGAGTGTTTTTTCATGTGTCTGTAGGCCATGTGCCTGTCTTCTTCAGAGAGTTTCTCTTCAAGTCCCTTGTGCACACTAAGATGGGATCACTTGTTCTTTCCTTGCTAATATGTTTGAGTTCTCTGTGGATTCTGGTTATGAAACCTTTGTCAGAGACATAACCTATAAATATCTTCTCCCATTCTGAGAGCTGTCTGCTTGCTGTACTTACTGTGTTCTTGGCTGTGCAGAAGCTTTTTAGTTTGATCAGATCCCAGTAATGTATTTTTGGTGTGGTTACCATTGCCTGGGTGGTCCTCCTTATAAATTCTCCCAGGCCAATTTCTTCAAGTGTTTCTCCTGCACTCTTTCCAAGAATCTTTATAGTTTCATGTCTTAAGTTGAAATATTTTATCCAGTGAGAGTCAATTTTTGTTAATGGTGAAAGGTGTGGGTCCAGTTTCAGTCTTCTACAAGTCACCGGCCAATTCTCCCAGTGCCATTTGTTAAATAAGGAATCTTTCCCCCAATTTATATTTTTGATGGACTTATCAAAGATCAAATGATGATAAGCATCTGGGTTCATCTCTTGGTTCTCAATTCTGTTCCATATATCTACCTCTCTGTTTTTGTGGCAGTACCCTGCTGTTTTGATCACTATAGATTTATAGTATAGTTTGAAGTCTGTTAGCATGATTCCTCCTGACTTGTTTTTATTTCTGAGTAATGTCTTGGCTATTCAAGGTATTTTCTGGTTCCATATAAAATGAAGTACTGTTTTTTCTAGATCTTTAAACTATGATGGTGGTGCTTTGATAGGGATTGCATTAAATTTGTAAATTGCTTTGGGCAATATGGACATTTTAACAATGTTGATTCTTCCCAGTTATGAGCATGATATGTTTTTCCATTTGTTAACATCTTCAGCTATTTCTTTTCTCAGAGTTTCATAATTCTCTTTATAGAGACCTTTCACATTCTTTGTTAGGTAAATTCCCAAATATTTCATCTTCTTTGGCACAACTGTAAAAAGAATAGAGTCTTTGACTCTTTTTTTGGCTTGACTATTATTGGTATATGTAAAAGCTACTGATTTGTGAGTATTGCTTTTGTATCCTGAGATGCTACTGTATTCCTTGATCACTTTTAAGAGTTTTGTAGTTGAGTCCCTGGGGGTTTCCAGGTATAAAATCATATCATTTGTGAAGAGTGAAAGGTTGATATCTTCTGACCCTATATGGATACCCTTGATCACCTTTTCTTGCCTAATTGTGATGGCTAAGACTTCCATTACAATTTTGAAAAGCAGTGGAGACAATGGCAACCTTGCCTGGTTCCTGATCTGAGTGGAAATGATTTCAATTTTACTCTATTCAACACAATATTGGCTGTGGGTTTGCTGTAGATGGCCTCTATCAGTTTAAGAAATGGCCCTTTAATACCAATTTTCCTAAGTGTTCTGATCATGAAATGATGCTGGATATTGTCAAAAGCTTTTTCTGCATCAACTGAGACAATCATATGGTCTTTGTTTTTTAATTTGTTTATGTGATGAATTATATTTATAGATTTATGTATATTGAACCAGCCTTGAGACCCATAAAACCCATTTGGTCATGGTATATAATTTGCTTGATGTGTTGCTGGATTCTGTTTGTTAAGATCTTGTTGAATATTTTTCCATCAATAGTCATTAGTGATATTGGTCTATAATTTTCTTTTCTTATTGGGTATTTTCCAGGTTTGGGGATCAAGGTAATATTTCCTTCATAGAATGTGTTGGGTAATTTTCCTTCTTTTTCTATATTTTGGAAAAGGTTGAGTAAGGTACTAGTTCCTCTTTAAAGGTTTGGTAGAATTCTGATGTGAAGCCATCTGGTCCCGGACTCTTCTTTTTAGGGAGATTTTGTACAGTTGATTCTATTTCATTACTTGATATAGGTCTGTTCAGCATTTCCAATTCTTTCTGATTAAGTCCAGGAAGTTGGCATGCTTCTAAGTATTGATGAATTTCTCTCAGATTTTCATATTTCTGAGAATAAAGATTATTGTCGTATTCATTAAGGAGTCTTTGAATTTCTGAGGTGTCTGTTGTTATTTTGCCTTTGTCTGATTGATGATATTAGGGACTTTAATTTTCTATTTTTGGTTAGGTTGGCCAAAGGTTTATCAATTTTGTTGAATTTTTTAAAAAACCAACTTTTTGACTTATTGATCTTTTGAATAATTCTTTTGTTTTAGATTTCATTTAATTCTGCTCTAATTTTAGTTATTTCTTTTCTTCTGCTGGGTTTGGGGTTGGAATGTTCTTCCTTTTCCAATTGCTTATGATGTCCCATTAAGTTATTGACTTCCTCTCTTTCTGTTCTCTTGAGGAAGGCTTGCAACTATAAATTTCCCTCTGAGGACTGCCTTTGCAGTATCCCACAGGCTCAGATAATTTGTGTCTTCATTATTGTTTTGTTCCAAATATTTGGCAATTTCCTTCTTAATCTCATCTATGACCCAGTTATCTTTCAGCATAAGGTTATTTAGTTTCCATGTCTTTGTATCAGCATGCAGATAACTGTTATTGGTGAGTTCAACTTTTATTGTGTGATGATCCAAGAAAATACAAGGAATAATATCTATACTTTTAAATTTGCTGAGGTTAGACTTGTGACCTAAGATGTGATCAATTTTGCAGTATGTTCCATGGGCTGATGAGAAGAATGTGTATTCAGTTTTCTTAGGATGAAATGTTCTATAGATGTCTGTTAAGTCCAATTGTTGAATGTTTAAGTCTAAAATTTCTTTGCTTAGTTTCTTATTGGAGGCTCAATCCAACACTGCCAAAGGGGTGTTAAAATCTCTGACTATTAAGGTGCTGGAGGAAATCAAGTTGTTCATGTCTGTTAAAATCTCTCTTATAAATTGAGGCACATTCTGGTTGGGTGCATAAATGTTAATAATTGAAATCTCATCATGTTGAGTTCTATCCTTAGCAAATATGAAGTGACCATCCTTATCTTCCCTTATTTTTGTTGGTTTAAAGCCTATTGTATCTGCGAATAAAATTGCAACACCTCCTTTTTTCTGATTTTCATTTGCCTGAAATATAGATGACCATTCCTTTACCCTAAGTCTATATTTCTATATTTATCTTTTAAGATAAGATGAAATTCTTGTATGCAGCAGATATCAGAGTTTTTGTATCTGGTTAGCCAATCTGCGCCTCTTTAGAGGACAATTTAAGCCATTCACATTAATTGAGAGTATTGATAAGCCTGGTAGTATTTTGGGTATTGAGTTTTTTGAAATTCCAGTGGACATTTTTAATCCTTTAGCCACTGTGGAAGTTTGAATTTGACCAAAAGTTTCTGAGTGAATTTATTTTGGTGGTAGATGATTGTGCTGGTCATTGTGGAGGATAGGTCTGAGAATATCCTGGAGAGCTGGTTTAGTTATGGCAAATTTCTTCAATATGTGTCATTAAAGTATTTAATTTCTCCATCATAAATGAAACTCAGTTTAGCTGGATACAGAATCCTGGGTTGAAAGTTATTTTGTCTTAGGAGATTAAAAGTTGATGACCATCCTCTTCTAGCTTGAGAAATTTCAGCATAGAGGATCTGCAGTCATTCTAATATTCTTCCCATTGTAGGTTATGGTTTTCTTATGTCTGGCTGCTTGCAGAATCTTCTCCTTCATATTAACTTTAGTGAAGTTAATTATAATGTGTCAGGGTGATGTTTTATTTGGATTGAGTTGTGCTGGGGTTCTGAAACTGTCTGCTATCTGAATTTCAGAATCTCTTGCCATGTTTGGGAAGTTCTCCTCGATTATCTCTTGAGTAGAGCAGAACATCTGGGTCTTTGGAAGCAACCTCATCGCCTTCAGGAATTCTTATGAGGCGAATATTAGTTTTTTTTGAATTATCTCACAGCTCTCTGAGATAATGGTCCATTTTTGCTCTCCACTTTTCTTCCTCTTGGAACATTGGGAGCATTCAAAAGCTTTGTCTTCCATGTCAGAGATCCTTTCTTCTGCCTGCTCCATTCTGTTACAGAGGGATTCCTCTGTATTTCTCAGATCTTTGAGGGCTGCAAGTTCTTGCCTCAGTGTGTCAAAATCTTTGGTGATTTTGTCTTTGAATTCATTGAATTCTTGAGACAACTTTTGAAATGCTCCTTGAATTTCTAATTTCAACTTTACCTCCATTCTGTTAATTTTATTTGCAATCCAAATTCTGAATTTGATTTCTGACATTTCACCCATTTGTTTATGAATAGGATCTTCGATTGTGTCTCCTTTGTCATTCCTTGGAGGAGTTGATCTACTCTGATTATTCATGTTGCCACAGTTTTTTCACTGATTTTGCCCCATGATTATTTTTCACTATTTCACTGGTAAGGTGAAATTGAGTTGAGGGCTCCTGGAGTTGTACTTAACCAGCCCTTTACCAAAGAACTGGGACTGGTGATTATGGGTTTTCCCCTAGAACTTTACAAAGGTCCCTTTCAGTACTACAGCCCAAAACTCTGGGGAACTGCTTGGTGTGGTGCGGCTAGATGGCTCTGACCTGCATTCAGCTAGTCTCTGTCCAATCCTAGTAAATCAGTGGCTTTGAGCTGAAATCTCAGCTTTGGAGATATATAAGCAACTAAGACACCCCGCCGCCTGATAGGCAACAAGTGGAAGAGGAGAATCCCACACTCCCACAACAACACAACCAGGGTACAACCTTGGTGGGTCCCCAGGTGATGGGCCCAGGTCAAGAGTTACAAAGCAATTGTCCCCATCAACACAAACACCAATCAGGTGGGAGAGTTCAAAAGGTCTTCAGCATCTAAGCAGCAGGGGGTTCACTGGCAGCTCAAGTGCAGCTTATTCTGCTGCTCTGTGGAGTCAGAAAGGCCCGCCCAGCAAAATAGTCCAGGGGGGCTGGTGCCTCCTTCCCCACCTTGCACCTCTATTACACTGGTAGCCCCATGGGGCTGTGGTCCAGTTCCCTCCAAAGAGCAAATGTGTCAGGGATTTGGGCCTTCCGGAATCAGAGGGAAGTGAATGCCTCATCAGCCAAGTGACCACTCTCTGCCACCAGCTGGCTGGGGGAGTTGAAGTCTGATTACCTTAGGTGCTCAATCGAAACTGGGGAGTGTGCCACCTGAGCTTGTCTGAAATCAGAGGTTAACAAAACAGCAAATGTTTTTTGCCTTCAGATACTGTGCCTCTGCCCCAGCCACTCTGTTTCTCTGGTATCCCTGCGATGCAAGATCTAGCTCTCTCTGGCAGTCCACAGAATTGGGGAGGTGTCTCTCTGAAATTTGACCCCATCGTGATCTCTCTATTAATGCTGCTGCTAGGTGGGCGATGTCTCCACTTGGGTTCCCACACCTCAGCAGTTCTCAAGCCTTCACCCATGGTATGGAGACCCAAGGCTCCACTCACTGCTGAGTTGCTCTTTCTTAGAGCCAAGCCAGACCCCTTACTTCCTGTGCCTTTCTGCACTGTTACCAGATTCACAGTTACAGTGTAGCTGTGCTACCTCAGACCATGTAATGCCCAGTCTTAACAAAGAATCATGAATGTTCTAGCCTCTGCAAGGGTTGGGCTTCTGGACCGTCAGGCCAGGAGGACGGGTGGACTGGGAGTTCAAAGTTGCAGGGGAAATATTTGTTCAAACTTTATACCAGGCAAGAGAATACCCAGGCTCACAGCAGGGACTCTCTGGAGAAGGATTCCCAGCTTCCAGCAACTCGCTCCTGTGGGGTGAGAGAAGAGGACCTCAGTTCACTGCTCACTAGTAGAGATCTCACAGCAAACAAGCAAGCAACTCTCTTGGGGGAGGGGACAGACACATGTCCTCTTTGGGGTGGGTTCTGTACCTGAAATTTGTTTCCTTGGAGTTTCAGCTTGCCTCAGCAGAGAAGACGTGCAATTATCAATCTTTTCTCTCAGCTAGACTTCCACCCTTAGTTATGTTGGGTTCTTTCTGGCTGTTATCTTTCTCTCTGGACAGGAGCTTCTGTTGAAAGCTGGCTTCATTTGAAAGTTGGCTTCAGTTGGCTATCATCCTCCACTCCCCTTTGCTCTTGTTGAATGTAAAAATTGGCGTTAGAGAAAATAGACAACCTGAGGTTTTAGCAGAACACAAGGCACATTGAAACAAAATGAACAAACATAAAAACAATCAGACACACATTCAATCAAAAACAAAAACAAACAAACCAAAAAACTTGAATAGGCTGATGTAAGCACTCTCAGTAACCATAAGAGGAAGGGGAGGGCTTGGCGCTCGTAGCCCAGCAGCCAGGGCACCAGCCTCACACACCAGAGTTGGCAGGCTCGAACCAAGCTAAGGGCCCACCAAACAATAATGATAACCACAACCAAAAAACAGCCAGGTGCCATGGTAGGTGCCCGCAGCCCCCAGGCCACCTGGGAGGCTGAGGCAAGAGAACCACTCAGTCCAAGAGAGTTAGAGGTTGCCATGAGCTGCGACACTACAGCACTCTACCAAGGGCAACATAGCAAGACTCTGTCTAAAAAAAGAAGAAAAAAATGGAAAGCAGAGGAAAAATAATAATTAAAAAATTTTTTAACAACTCCTACAAGAAAGAAAAATGGAAAAAAAGCAAAAAGAATGAGTAAAAAGAGAAAAAAAGTAATAAGATTATTTACATATATGTAAATACAAAATTATTTTGTATAATTTTGTATGTACAAAATTATTTACACACACATACATATAAAAACATGCAACTATATATTCCGTAGGGATTGACTTTAGTAGGAATGCATTTATGTTGCAATATACTTCTGGACACCAGGTGGCGCCGTGAGTGGGTCCCAGGCTTAAATTGTTCTTGGTGTTTGCCTGAATAACTGCTTGGCGCCTAGACCCTGCTGAACTGCTGATTCCACCAATCTCAAAATACCTTCATAGACAGGTTTCACAAATTCTCCCAACAACAGTTCCTGTGAAGTGCGGGATATCCTGGGCCAGTTCCCAGGTAGGCCAACTGTCTGTGGGTGAGACTCAAATCACTGTGCCTGGTCCACATGGAAAGGTGTCTATGGCACCTGCCATCTCCTAAATTCCAAAATAATGGCCTCTTTCTATCCAGGATCTTTCCCATCTGAGTGTCTCTCCCTCCACCTAACCACGGTGGTGCCACACCAGAGAGCGCCCCACTCTGGCCACCTAATTCTGCTCAGTAGTCCACACTTCACCAATCTTTCCACATAATTCCTAGTTTCCTCATTAACTGGGAACTGTAATCCTCCGTGGTGGGGCTGGTTGCTGCTGCTGCTGCCCGCAGCCACTGCAGCCATGGGGCAGAACTTTTCCTGGAAGTCTCCGCAGCTCCAGATTACACTCCAAGTCCAGCAATCCACCACCTCACTGCACACCCCAAACTGCCACTCCACACCAATAGTCCACACCGGGAATGATCTAGCCCACTCACTCTCACTCTTGTTCCAGGAGAGCTGAGCTAAACATCCTTTCCATCTGCCATCATGGTCTAGAGTCTACATCACTCTTATGAGGAGGATTTTTTATTTTTATTTTTTTTAAACCCTATTTTGTAAAATAAATCTGCGGTTCAGGGAAGAAAAGTAAGTTACCCAACATCACACAACCAATATTACCTAGGTTTTTAAATATTGTATTTCTTGGTTTGGGAAGGATTTTTTTTCCCCTTTTTTGAGACAAAAGTCTTGCTCTGTTGCCCTGGGTAGAGTGCTGTGGCATCAGCCTATCTCACAGCAACCTCAAATTCCAGGATTCAAATAATCCTCCTGCCTTAGCTTCCAGAGTAGCTGGAACTATAGATGCCTGTCACACCCAGCTAATTTTTCTATTTTAGTAGAGACCAGGTGTCGGTCTTATTCTTGCTCAGGTTGGTCTTGAAGTCCTCAGCTCGAGGGATCCTCCCACCTCAGCCCCTCAGAGTGCTAGGAGTACAGGTGTGAGCCACTATGCCCGGCCAGGATTTTTAAAATTATAGTTTCTGTCTGGAAGCTTGTTCCTGTATAAAAACACAGGGTTTGGTAAAATCAGTAGATTTAAACTGCAGTATCATTAGTCTAATCATTAGTTTTTTTCTTTTTTCATCATAGGCTACTGAATTTAACCAATGGAAGAATGTTCTGTTCATCATACAGTTTCTTCTTTCCTGTTTTTTGGGGTAAGAAACCATAGTAAGTAGAAGCATTGGTCTATCATATCTCTTGACAAGTTAAATCAAAGACCTTCTGTCTTTCTGCAAACTCCTTTGTCTGTGTTTCTCTGTGCTTGTACAGCAGAGCTGATTAGGAGCCAGGATACCTGGGAGCCCAGCCTAAAAGACTAGGAGCAAGCGCAAAGCTGTTCTGGTTTCGACAATTATGTTAATATCCCATTCTACTCCAAGTATGATGTTGCTTATTGATTTCTGAAAGTTTATTTGAAATGAAGTCAGCTGACATCTGAAGTACACAACTGAGGGTTTTTTTTTTTTTTTTTTGAGATAGAGTCTCACTATGTCACCCACAGAAGGGCGCTGTGGCATCACAGCTCACAGCAATCTCAAACTCTTGGGTTTAAGCCATTCTTTTGCCTTAGCCTCTCAAGTAGCTGGGACTATAGGCTCCCACTACAACACCAGGTTATTTTTTTGTTCCAGTTGTCATTGTTTAGTGGGTTCAAACCCATCACCCTCAGTGCATGTGGCTGGCACCATAACCACTGTGCTACAGGCACCAGGCCAACTGAGGGTTTTTTGTTTGTTTGTTTGCTTGCTTGCTTTTTAAGGAGATAAGGTCTTACTAGTGTTGTCCAAGCTGGACTGAAACTCTTGGGCTCCAGTAATCCTCCTACCCCAACTTTCCTAGTCATTGGGACTACTGGCTTATGCCACCATGCTAGGCAGTACCGTATTTTTGTTTTGTCACTATGTCCTTAGTTTTTCAAGATCTCTTCCTCACATTATCATGTGGCAATGACAGCCTTTTCTTATAGTGCTGTACCTGCTCTATTCAAAGACATTCTGAAGAGAAATGTTGAGGCTGTGGTATTGTCCAACAACTAGGCTTTTTGTTCTTGAAATTTTCTTTAGGTGTGTCTCTGTGTTGAAAGACCATGTTGTGTGTGTCTATTTTAATCTAAAAACTTGAAAATTTCTTTGCATGAATAGGTGATACATGTAACTAGTAAAAAATTTAAAGGTGCAAAAGAATAAAGAGGGATTATCAGCTACCCTCCTTTCTTCCTGTTTTTCTGGACACCGGGCCCTGGGCTTGGGCTGTCCCTTCTCTCCTGACTGTGCTAAGGGGCGTCACCAGGCTTTGTACTCCAGGATTTAACACCAGTGGCCCCTTGAGTTCTGAGGCCTTGGTCTTGCCTGAACCACTCTGCCAGCATCCTAGTGTCTCCAGCCTTCATTAGGGATTTCTCAGCCTTCACAATCACCTGAGCCAATTCCGCTGACAAATTCTCTCTCGTGTGTCTGTATACAATATCCTGTTGGTTCTGTCTCTCTGGAGAACCCTGACTAATAAACATTTGGTATTGGGGAAGCTGACTATCATCCCTTCTTACTGTATTCTTTACAACATGATGAAAGAGATGTGATATTGTTTCCTTGCAAAAGGAATAATAGGCTGTAATAAGCATACAAGGCTTCTTAAGCTTAAAAGCAAATTTTTATTAGTGCAGTGAAAGCAGAAAATTGCTTAATTGCAATTGCTGAGCAATAACCAGACAGCATATACTTATAACACTGGCAGACCACAACTACAGTCCAAATATGAGGGCACGGAATATTTTACAGATCATAAAGGTGAAAACATGAGCAAAAAAATACAAGCAATCTCCCTTGCCAAATTATTTGATCCTGTCCAACTTCTGCCTCTTAAAAGATACAAATGGCATTTTCAAGAATTTTTTAAAATTATTTTTTCCAGAATTATATTTTGGGATTTTGATCTTCTGGGATTGTGATTTTCAGAATTTATGACTTCAGGGATTTTGATCTTTCAGGATTTCCACATTAGGGCCCAAACCTGCCAAAGAAGACTTGTAATTCTCTGTTGAGTTACAGTGAAGGGCTCCGCATGAGGAAATGGTACTATCAGGAGTTTGTAAATAGAACATATGATGGAATGACGTTGTTTCAGGAAGATAAACTGGATTCAGGGAGCTAAAGATAAATCACAGAGTGGAATTTAAGTTGAAAACCAGAATTTTTTAAAGCTACTGCTACAGTTCTCTTTAATGTTGCTGAGTCATTGTGGCTTCCAGTTCCTTCATACCAGAGGCAGGCACCAGGCCCCCTGGATCCTGAGAGGATTATCCTAATCTGTGCCTGCCCCAGTACCAGGCAGGCTCTTTGATCCCACCGAAGCAGTAATACATTCCCTGAGTAAAACCCCAAAGAATCCCATTGCAGGATAAAAAAAGTATTCTAATTCTTGAATCTTCAACTCATACTACTAATGACACAGTGTACAAGAGAAGGCAAGCAGGGTTCCCCTCACTGTGTGAGCATGGAGTGCAGAACCTGTAAAGAGTGTGAGTATCCCCATCATCTCCATCAAGGCAGAGCTTAGGGGAAGATTGGTGCACCACGTTTATTCCATGACCTGGTGCCTCTTTAGTTCACCGATGAGCCCTTGGGTACTTGGGGGAAGATAAATTTACTTGAAATTCTTTGAAATCAGGAAGTACAGGAGAATAATGTGCTTGGGTGGCATTGTGGTTGGTAGAAAGTGTATAAAAATCGAGCATTTGTTGTAGGCAGGATAGTTGCATCATGTTAGGCAGAACTATTACCTTGTTATAAAACATCCCTGCATTATCTGGATAGTTGCATCATGTTAGGCAGAACTATTACCTTGTTATAAAACATTCCTGCATTGAACAGTTGTGTTCAATCTCCATATATGCCTGTGATGAGCAGCAAGTCACTAAGTTGGTCATTTGAATTCTGTTTGTGATCACCATGAGTGTACCACACAGCCTTAGGTAAATCAGTTATTTGTTGTGCCATTCTTAGAAACATGAAGAAATCTTTGAGCAGAAGTTCTGGTCCAGAGGTTTCCACCTGGGCACTCTGACCCCAAGAGCCCTGTGAGCCAGAACGTGCAGCTGGCACCTGCTGTCTGAATAAATGTGCACCAAATATATGTGCTGCTATTTGTCAAATGTACATAGATGATATAATGACTTAAATATACAGACAGGAAAAAAGTTACTATGAATTAAGCAAAGCTTTAAAATATCTTCACATTTTATTATTATTATTATTTTTTAGAGACAGAGTCTCACTTTATTGCCCTTGGCGTCATAGCTCACAGCAACCTCCAAATCCTGGGCTTAGGCGATTCTCTTGCTTCAGCCTCCTGAGTAGCTGGGACTACAGGTGCCCACCACAACGCCCAGCTATATTTTTGTTGCAGTTTGGCGGGGGCTGGGTCTGAACCTGCCACCCTCGGTATATGGGGCCGGCGCCTTACTTGCTGAGCCACAGGTGCCACCCTACACATTTTATTTTTTTTAATTTTTATCTATCTTTTGAGACAGAGTCTCAGTATGTCACCCTCGGTAGAGTCCTGTGGCGTCACAGCTCATAGCAACTTCAAACTCTTGGGCTTAAGCAATTCTCTTGCCTCAGCCTGCCAAGTAGCTGAGACTACAGGTGCCTGCCACAACTCCCAGCTAGTTTTCTGTTGCAGTTGTCTTTATGGCTTAGCTGGTCTCGGCTGGGTTTGAACCCTCCAGCCTCGGTGTATGTGGCTGGCACTGTAACCTCTGTGCTACGGGCGCCGAACCAACTTCGCATTTTATTAATTTATAGATGCTAAAATCAAAAACAGTCACGTGGAGGTTGGCAATTTTGGTATTAACAGTGGTGTGGTTTCCCTTGTACTGAGTTAACAGAGGTTCTTTTAGTTTAGAATCTTGGTCTTAGCACTGTACAGGTCCTTACTGTTTCTTTCTTTCTTTCTTTTTTGCTGGAGATTCATTGAGGGCACAAAGATCCAGGTTACACTAATTGCATTTGTCAAGCAAAGCCCCTCTTATAAATGTGCTCCTCCCCCCAGTAGATTGTTTCTTTAAAAAAAAATGTAATACGCTACTACTTTCATCTTACTGGCTTCCGAGGTGTATTCGTCCTCTCTGGGGTCATCTAGTGGGCACTTTGAGAAGTGCAGCTTTTCTGTCTGGGTCCCAAGTGTTGCTTAGGACTGCCCCTCACTCAGACTCTCCAGAGGTGGAAGAGGGATTCTCCTTCCCTGGCTCAGCCCATGTGGTGAATACGCCCTAGTAGCCCACACTCATAATAGATGTTGGAATCTTAGATCCATGGTATCCACCAGTTTTGAATGCAGGCCAAAGTGGTTTCATTAAGATATAGGTGAAGCCGGAGGCCGTGACAGGCGCCTGTAGTTTTAGCTACTCCGGAAATTAGGCGGGAGGATTCCTTGAGCCCAGGAAAACAAGTCCAGCCTGGGAAACATAGAAGACAGACACCCCCACCCCTGCTATCATCCTTGTTTCTTAAAATAAATAAATAAAGATATAAGATGGAGAAAATATTGCATGATTGGAACAATCCTGGAGTTGGAGTTTTAAAACAAAAATAAAGAATGTCCATGGTCATAGTTTAAGGGTGCATTCAAGTTTAGGAAGACTACAGAAGCTTCTCTGTGGTCCCTGAATTGCACTGGCGCCCCTGTGCCTCCTGTGCCTTTCGTTTTATTAGACTCTGAGTCCCTCCAGTGCAGATGCTGTGGATAATCTTCTCTGACTGCTGGGGCCTGCCAAAGCATGTACTTAGCGACAGCAGGTTGAATATTTAACTTTTTTCATTTTATGCACGAATAAGAGCCTCCAGGGCTCCAAATTGACATTGAATTTATTAAAATGGTAACTTTTTAAAACTTAGATTTTCTTATTTTCTTGTATTTTTGAGACTCACTCTGTCACACTGAATAGAGGCCATGGTATCATAGCTCACAGCAACCTTAAACTCTCTTGGGCTTGAGTAATACTCTTGCCTCAGCCTCCTGAGTAGCTGGAATTACAGGTAGGGGCCGCTAAATCCAGTTAGTTTTTCTAGTTTTAGTAGAGATGGGGTCTTGCTCTTGCTCAGCTCACAACTCCTGAGCTCAAGCAGTTCACCTGCCTCAGCATCCCCCCAAAACTTAGATTTTCTTAAGCCTTAGAGTTCAACTTATAAATACTGTTACTCTATTTATAAAAGCTAATAATTTTTTCTATGAAAGAACATTTACTTTTTTATTTGATTAATGGCAGCTTATTAACTCAGGTTTAACCAATTAAAATTTCCTAAACAATTTACTGTTAATTAGTTCCATTTACAAGTCAGTGGATTAAAACATTTTAAGCTGCATTTACAAATATAATATGCCTGATTTTTCTTCAACAATTCCAACCCCTGAGGGTTGGACTAGCAAAGCCAGTAGATTGTTTTATGTACTTAAGCAACTCTTTGAAATCTAATAAACCAAACTTGGAAATGTGGTAAATCAGCCTTAAAGCATTCAATTACTGTGTACAGACTTACTCAGACTCTTACTCCTTTCACATTAAAATTGCATGTCTAATGTCAACCACACAATTCATATTAAAACCACAGAGTTTCTTTAACTTGTCAAATTGTTTTAATTACCTTAAGAAATACACACATTATTCTGAAGATTATAAAATTTAAGTTTTATAGTAAGTTTTATACTTAAGCTTATTCCTTAACCTAATGTAAACCTTAATATATTTTAATTCTATTTTTTTCTTTTCTCTCTACCATCTCGGTAGTAAATATATTCAGGCCAACAGAGGTTCTGGTGTTGAAGGTTTGTGACCCTGGTTCTGTTAGTAACTATCAGAGATTTAAGCCTAGATAGAGACTAAACGTGGGGGATAAATTCTAGCAAGATGAGTTTACCTAAGCCTCAAGGGCACTGAGCCTTTTCTTAAAGTTGAGTTACTCTATGAGGGAGCCAGGCTCCTGCTTCTTACTGAAAATCTTGTCTCTCTGTGTCTTTTTCAAGTTTTATTCTCAGCCAGTTTTGAGTGTAATTCCTTTCAACCAGGTGTCCTCAAACTATGGCCTGCAGGCCACATGAGGCCCGCTGAGGGCATTTATTCGGTGTTGCCGTGGCTGCCTGTCCTGCTTAGCAGCCGACTCATCCTGGGGTCTGCAGTGCGGCCCTCGAACAGTCTGAGGGACAGTCACCTGGCCCCCTGTTTAAAAAGTTTGAGGACCCCTGCACATTTAATCATCTGATTTGGATGAATGGAGTTTTGTGTCCCACATAGGTTGTAGCTAATTTCCTTTGCTATTTGATTGGAACTAACTAATTCCTTTACCTTTACCTGCCTTCTACACTCTTGTCCTGTGTGTGTGTATGTTTTTCTTGTCTGGTTCTTGTTCAAAATTCTGTAGTCATTTTATTGACAAGTAAGTGTCAATGCTTTATGTTAAATGCCTGGATTAACTTTGGGAACAGGGTACAGGAGTATTATCCTTGCACGTGGAATCCATTCATTTCGATCTCCTTTGTCTGAAGTCCTCAATGCAGGCTGCACATTAGAACCACTGTGGAGCTTTTAGATCTCGCACAGCCAGGGCCCCAATTGAACCAAACTTCCCCTGGGCATCACTGTGTGTTGAAAGTGCAAAGGGTGATTCTGATGCACAGGGAGGATTAAAAACTACTGTTATAGCATGGGTGTAACTGGAAAGATTTCCAGAGGGTAAACTCCTTCTCCTCACCCCCATTTCATGGAAAAGCTTATAGGAAATGCACAGAGAAACTGTGAAGGATACCTCAGGCAGGTTTAGCAAATGCACAGCTGGATCACTTTCCTGTTAAGCAAAGGAAATAAAGGGCGCCTGTAGCTTAATGGGTAGGGTGCCAGCCACATACACCCAAGCTGGTGGATTTGAACCTGGCCCAGGCCAGCTAAACAATAATGACAATTGCAACAAAGAAAAATATCTGGGCATTGTGATGGGCGCCTGTAATCCCAGCTACTTGGGAGGCGGAGGCAGAAGAATCTCTTAAGATCAAGAGTTTGAGGTTGCTGTGAGCTGTGATGCCACAGCACTCTACCGAGGGTGACATAGTGAGACTCTGTCTCAAAGAAAAGAAGAAAAGAAAGAAAAAAAAGGAAAGGAAATAAAATAAAACCAGTTAACAAGATGGCTTAAGGTGTGGGTTTATAAAAATAAAGCTTTATGCTGTGTGTTTCTTCTTACTTGCATGAAGTGCTTTATGTGGGTTGCTTGCCAATCTTCCTAACCTGTTACTATCACCAAGGTGCACTCGGATGTTTGCTCCTTTGCCTCAGGTTTCTACTGATGTACTCCACGGTCCTGTGCAGCTACTACAATTCGGCCCTGACAACAGCAGTGGTTGGAGCCATTAAGGTAAGTGGATGGAGCATTGGAAGGAAGAACTCAATCAGGGAATTGACTGTGAATCCAAACTTTCCCATCGTCGTGTAGTAAGATTGAAGGTGGTGACATTTTCAGTTGGGTCTGGGTGAACCCTTCTTTTTCTGATCTCCTTTTGAATAGAACAGAGGGACAACTTGCTAATTTAAAGAGGAGAGATAAATTAGGAGTGGCTAGGAAGGTACGGTCTGAGAAAATGAAATAAAAAGCTAGAAACAATCCAAATATCACTGATTACCAAGATACCTTTTGATCTATACTTTGGTTTTCTGGAAGAACCTGCTCACTAAGAAATAGAACCCTTGTGAAGAACTGTTTTCCATCTAGGTGTACACTCAATTGCAATGCAGTGAACTTGTGGATTGGTACTCGGGGCAATGTGTGCGTTTCAATACACACACACACATACGCACACGCACACGGAGGAATAGGGGATGGGGGTGTTTCAAGTTCTATTCTACTCTTGCTTTGTTTTTCTTAGAATGAGGAAACCTCCCTGCTCTAACACCTGTCACCAACCCAGAGTGTTCCTAGAAGGCATTGGGCAGTGTACTGTGTGGAATTTATTAGATATTTCTATTCCGTTCAAGTGTAGGGTGAATATGATTAAAATTTACCACCCACTGATGGTAAAGAGATAAGATTTGGCAGACTGATTACAACCCAACTCTTCCATCATTTGCCTGTGTATTAACTGGAATGGTCTTGGGGAGGTGAATAATGCAGATTTCTATAACGTGCACACCATAATTTACTTTGCTTCTTTACAAAGCCATACGTAATTTTAAAAATTCATTTATTTAACAGTCTGTGAACATCTGTGTATGCACAATAACTAAAATGTCTAGTTTCAGGTTTCACTGTGTGTATTTTCCCCTACATGCTTGACTTTTAAAATGACTAATCCTCTCTCTTTTTCTGCAGAATGTATCCATTGCCTACATCGGTATGTTAGTTGGTGGAGACTATGTTTTCTCTGTGTTAAACTTTGTAGGGTTAAATATTTGGTAAGTGGGATTTGTAAATTAATGCATTTTAGTAAAATAAGTTTAAATAGTCTGATTAATATGTAATAAGCAAAACAGCAAAGAGAATTTTACATTTTAAGCCAGGAGGTGTTTTGACATTATAATTTCTAAAAGAATTTTACTTCAATCGCTCATTTCATCTATTTTTATGACATACTTCCTTGTGTGGCCCCATGGGGACACAAGTAATGAAAATTCATGGGGCTGAGGTCTGAATTTTATTCATGGGTCTTCCCACAGAAGGTTCCCCTGGGTTATCTGTCTTTCTCAGACCAAGTGGGTCTCATTAAGCTCATGTTCTGTCAAAATGCCAGACACTAAGGATGCTGTGAGGATTGACTAAGATACTTTGGAAAGGCATTTCTGGGTACCAGATATGGGATGCCATTTAAGAATAATGGTACATGGTTTGTTGAAGAGAAACCAAGTGCTTGTTATTTCTCTCCAAGCTTCTGTGTTTCGTTTGATTACTCTTTTTCTGCCCCTCAAAGGCTTGTAAATAAAAGGGGGAAATTCTCATCAAGTAATCTACAGATTTGAAGAGCAAAACAGAGATCTGAATAATCCATTCCAGATCAAGCAGACCATATTGATAAAGATGTCAGCAACTGCTGGTTGTGGCACTGATAAAATTCCCAGTTATGTACTTTTTTTTTTTTTTTTTTTTTGCCTTTCAGCATGGCTGGGGGATTGAGATATTCCTTTTTAACTCTAAGCAGCCAGTTAAAACCGAAACAACCAGTGGATGAAGAAAACATTCCTTCAGATTTGAAGAGCTAGAGGCTGGGGCAGAATTGCAGACTGACTTGAGACACAGGACCCATGGTGAAGGGATTCTCAGCAGAAATGTGAAGCCAGAAGTTTCAGACTTGGCACATCCACCCTCTGGGTAAAGCACAAACAGGAATGTTTGCAGAATAACTACCTCACAGGCACTGCACAGTTGAGCCATCACTGGTCCTGAGAAACGTATCTGTGCAAAACCTCACCAGTGGGAAGTGACTCTTTTCAAAATAAGCCACTGGGACTTGGTAGGTAGTGTGCTGAGCGCTCACCTACAGACTTGTGTGGCCCCTTGTCCCAGTGGCATGCACTGAAGAGGAGGTTGATGTTTTAATGGTAACTATTTCCTTATCAGCATCTTGGCCTTAATTTTGAAGGCTCTGGTCAAAGCGTGGCACCAAGGAGAACAGTTTATTTCAGTTTAAACAGACATGTCTTTATTTTAATAAAATCAGCCAGTTAACTGCCCATAAAATTAGTTGTTAGCTTTGATGTAAGGTGTGTTCATATATTTTCTTAATCATCAAAGTAAAATAAAACATTTCTATGTATGCCTCATACTGTGATATTATTGTAAGCAGGCAGAAAACAAGAAATCAGTTAATCACAGAGGAGAAGAATATTCCCATCTTGGAGGGATAATTAGATAACTCCTTTTATGAATCATGTTGGGAAAGATTACCAAGTAACTCAATTGAAAGGAAATACTCAGGGTTTACCCTGTCAACATTTAAGTAGCCCCTTTCTTTGTTTCCTCTTAACTCTTTCTAGGTTCCATGGTGGGGAGGTTTAACCAAAGGTGCATGCATGTCCTCAAAGGCCAGCCTACCCCAAAGAGGGGCTTGTATGGGAAGGTGCCCTGGCTGGCTGGGGGGTCCTTTACCCTCCCCATTAGGAAATGGGCTGTCTCCATAAGTGTTGGAGTGCAGGGTGGAGACCCAGACTGGGAGTCAGGAGCCAAACCAACTAGTCCTGTCTCCACCGTTAACCTCTGGGAACCTTTGCAAATCACTTTGTCCATTGCGTGGCCTCTGGTTATCTCTTGTGAATAGTGCTGATATTAGTATGGGTATAGAAATATCTCTTCAAGATCCTGCTTTCAATTTTGTTTATATACTTAGAAGTAGAATTTCTGGATCATATGGTAATACTATTTTTAATTTGTTGAGGAACTATTATATGGTTTACCATAGTGGCTGTACCATTTTAAATATTCATCAACAAGGTTCTGATTTCTTCATATCCTCAATAATACTTCTCTCTTTCTTTCATAGTAACCATCATATTACTATTAATTTTTGTAGAGACAGGGTCTCACCACGTTTCCCAGGCTGGACTCAAACTCCTGAGCTCAAGAAATCCTCCCACCTCAACCTCTCTAGTAGCTGGAACTACAGGCATGTGCCACCATTCTTGGCTGGGTTTTGCTTTTGATTTGCATTTTCTTAACCAATCAAATCAGTAATGTTGACCATTTTTTCACATACACGTTGCCTATTTATTTGTTTACCTTCTTTAGAGAAATAGCTAACCAGTGGCCTTTGCCCAGTTCTTAAACAAGTTTTTTTTGTTGTTGTTGAGTTGTAAGAATTTTTTAGTGTTTCAATATACTTTTAAAAGGACTCTGGAGTTAGGGCTTCCAAAAACTATTATAACTATCTCCCGCTGCATCAACATTCTTCCTGAAACCTAGAAAAAAAATGCTAAGCAAAACAAACAAAACCTTTTTTTTTCCTCCAATTTTTTTTAACCTCTAATTTTCATTCTTTGAATTCTTTAAAAAAAAAAATTGTGTTGTAGGATGTTTTCACCTGCTTCCATATCTGGCCAGCAGAGGGCACCCTAGGAACAGTCCAGTAGCCCATGAGCTGGGTTGAAAGTTGCCATTTGTACTATAGCATGGAAGAACCCTGAAGGGGTGTTGCTGAAGGGAGGTCTAATTGGGCTTTTGAATCAAGGTTAGTTGGGGCTGCTGTTTGCAGAGACGTGGTACAGAAGGGATCTTCAAGCCTCAAGGATGCTGAAGAAAAAAATGTAGCCCAAAGACCAGATTTCTTTATCCTACTAAAAACGTGTACAAACCACTACTGAATGAGACAAAGAACAATTAGTTTAATTTCTTTGCATTTTGCCTACTTCTGGCCATTGCTCTGCAAATAACACACCACTTCTTTGTTTTTTTCTCAATTTTTCCTTAACAAATAATCATTGTATTCTTTATTGACACACGTTCACAGTAAGAAAATAATTTCATTTATCTGCTTATTGATGAAGTAGAAAAATATTATTTATATATTGTTTTCTTTTTTCAGAGATGAGTAATAGTTTATTACTTATAAGCAACAGCAATAGCCAGAATACCTGCATTTTTGTTTTGTTTCCTCTACCTCCAGTGATACTTCCCTTAGAAGAATGGTCTCCAGTTCTATCCAGCTTATTACAAAAGGTAATAGTTCACCATTGTTTATGGTTGAGTAGTATGCCATGGTGTGTGTGTGTATGTGTATATATATATGTATATACACCCTAATAGTTCATCATTGTTTATGGTTGAGTAGTATGTCATATGTATATATATGTATATACACCCTAATAGTTCATCATTGTTTATGGTTGAGTAGTATGTCATATGTATATATATATATATATACACACATACATATATGATATATATCATATTTTATCAATCCGCTCATGTATTGATGGGCACTTGGGTTGGCTACACATCTTTGCGATTATGAATTGTGCTACAATAAACATTTGAGTGCATGTGTGTTTTTGATTAAAAATGACATTTTTTCATTAGGTAAATATCCAATAGTGAGATTGCTGGATCAAATGGTAGGTCTACTTTTAGTTTTTTGCAGTATCTTCATATGACTTTCCATAGAAGTTGTACTAGTTTGCAGTCCTACCAATAGCGTGTAAGTGTTACTTTCTTTCCACATCTACACTAGCATCTGTTTTTTTTTTTTTTTTTTGAGACAGAGCCTCATGCTGTCCCCCTGGGTAGAGTGCTGTGGCATCACAGCTCACAGCAACCTCCAACTACTGGGCTCAAGCGAGTCTCCTGCCTCCTCCTCCCAAGTAGCTGGGACCACAGGCGCCCACCACAACGCCAGGCTATTTTTTGGTTGCAGCCATCATTGTTGTTTGGTGGGTCTGGGCTGGATTCGAACCTGCCACCTTAGGTGTATATGGCTGGCGCCTTAGCCACTTGAGCCAGAGGCACCAAGCCAGCATCTGTTGTTTTAAGGTTTTTTTTTTTTTTTTAAATAAAAGCCATTCTCACTGTAGTTATGATCATCTCAATGGACCATATGATCAAATCAATAGACATAGGGAAAGCATTTGACAAAATTCAGCACCCTTTTATGAGAAGAACCCTTAAGAAAACAATCACAGGTAGAACATACCTCAAAATTATAAAAACTCTATATGACCTACAGCCAACATCATACTGAATGGAGACAAATGGAAAGTGTTCCTGCTTAGATCTGGAACTAGGTAAGTTTTCCCACTGTCACTGCTTCTGTTTAACATAGTACTAGAAGTCCTAGCCAGAGAAATCAGACAAGAGAAGGAAAGAGGATATCCAGTGGAAACTACTCTTTACTGATGATAGATCTTATCTTTATAAAACCCCAAAATTCTTCTAAGAGACTCCTAGCATTGATAAATTCAGCAGAGTCTCAGGATACAAAATCAATAGCATTCTTATACATCAGCAATAGTTAAGTGAGAATCAAACCAAAGACTCAATACCTTTCACAATAGCAACAAAGAAAATAAAATACCTGAGAATATATTTAAGGAAGTAAGAGACCTCTACAAGGAGAACTATGATTTACTGAAGAAGGAAATCCCAGAGTATGTAAACAAATGGAAGTATATTATACTCATGGATTGGCAGAATCAACATTGTTTTTTTTCTTTTTTATTAAATCATAGCTGTGTACATTAATACTATCATGGGTTACAGTGTGCTGTTTCCATACACAATTTGAAATACCTTCATCCAACTGGTTAACATAGCCTTCATGTCATTTTCTTCGTTATTGTGTTAAGACATTTATATTCTACATTTAGAGAGATTCACATGTACCCTTATAGGATGAACCATAGGTATGATCCCACCAATCACCCTCCACCCATCCCCCTCCCTCCCTTCCCCTCCCTCTCCCCTTTCCCCATATTCTTGGGCTAAAATTGGATTATAGCTTTCCAATGAAAGCTATATATTAGTTTCATGGTAGGGCTGAGTACATTGGATACTTTTTCTTCCATTCTTGAGATACTTTGCTAAGAAGAATATTTTCCAGCTCCATCCATGTAAACATGAAGGAGGTAAAGTCTCCATCTTTCTTTATGGCTGCATAGTATTCCATGGTGTACTTATACCACAGTTTATTGATCCATTCGTGGATCGATGGGCACTTGGGCTTCTTCCATGACCTAGAAATTATGAATTGGGCTGCAGTGAACATTCTGATGCAAATATCTTTATTGTAGTGTGATTTTTGGTCTTCTAGATATATACCTAGTAGAGGAATTATAGGATCAAATGGCAGGTATATTTTTAAATCTCTAAGAGTTCTCCAGAAGTCTTTCCAAAAGGAATGTATTAGTTTGCAATCCCACCAGCGTGTAGAAGTGTTCCCTTTTCTCCACAACTATGCCAGCATCTTTGATTTTGTGATTTTGTGATATGGGCTAATCTTACTGGTGTTAGATATCTCAAAGTAGTTCTGATTTGCATTTCTCTGATGATTAAGGATGATGAGCATTTTGTCATATATCTGTAGGCCATGCCCCTGTCTTTTTCAGAGAAGTTTCTCTTCAAATCCCTTGCCCACCCTGAGATGGGATCACTTATTCTCTTCTTGCTAATAAGTTTGAGTTCTCTGTGGATTCTGGTTATGAAACCTTTGTCAGAGACATAACCTGCAAATATCTTCTCCCATTCTGAGGGCTGTCTGCTTGCTTTACTTACTGTGTTCTTGGCTGTGCAGGAGGTTTTTAATTTGATGAGGTCCCAGTAGTATATTTTTGATGTTGCTTCAATTGCCTGGGGTGGGGGGGGTCCTCCAATAAAATTTTTACCCAGGCCAATTTCTTCAAGTGTTTTCTCTACACTTTCTTCTAGTATTTTTCTAGTTTTGTGTCTTAAGTTTAAATCTTTAATCCAGTGAGTCTATCTTAGTGGTGAAAGGTGTGGATCCAGTTTCAGTCTTCTGCAGGTCACCAGCCAGTTCGCCCAGCACCATTTGTTAAATAGGGAATCTTTTCCCCATTCAATGTTTTAATTTGGCTACGTTCAAAAATCATATAACGGTAAGTAGCTGGGTTCATCTCTTGGTTCTCTATTCTGTTCCATACATCTACCTCTGTTTTTGAGCCAATACCATGCTGTTTGATCACTATGGATTTATAGTATAGTCTGATGTCTGGTAGTATGATTCCTCCTGCTTTGTTTTTATTTCTGAGTAATGTCTTGGCTATTTGAGGTTTTTTTCTAATTCCATATAAAATGAAGTATTATTTTTTCAAAGGCCTTTAAAGTATAACAATGGAACTTTAATAGGGATTGCATTAAAATTATATATTGCTTTGGGTATTATGGACATTTTAACAATGTTAATTCTTCTCAGCCATGAGCATGGTATGTTTTTTCATTTGTTAACATTTTAAGCTATTTCTTTTCTTAGTGTTTCATAGTTCTATTTATAGAGATCTTTCACGTCCTTTGTTAGGTAAACTCCCAAATATTTCATCTTTTTTGGCACTACTGTAAATAGAATAGAGTTCTTAACTATTTTTTCAGCTTGACTCTTGTTGGTAACCTAAATATTGTACCCCCATATTAATTTGAAAAAGAGAAAAAATATACTCAAAAGAAAAGAAAAAAGAACTAAGGAAGATAATTACCTACTTATTGCTTGTTTTCTAAGGATCAAATAAAATGGAAATACAAAAGATTTGAATTTGAATGTCAATATAATGTTATAATTCTTAGTATCATTAGTGGTGAGTATAGGCTTTGGGGGGAGATAAGGCAAATTCCATGTCAGATGAACAGTGATTCTGCTCATTTCAATTCTCCTCATGTCAATATGACACCAATGGGACAATATTTCCTGACTCCTCTGCTTTTTGCAGAGAAATAAACTGGATCATACTGTGATAAAAACCAAATCAATAGGGGCATATTGACAGACACACTTCAGCTACTGCTGATCTGTGGTTCAGAAGCCTATGGGTGAGTTGAGGGAAGAGGGGTCAGGTATATTATGTTGAAAATAATTTTCCCTTGTTTTGGTGTTCTTAGTGGCAAAGGTCATCATCAGCTGGGAAGGCTTGTTAATCCAGAGCCTTCTGATTTCTTTCCTCATATTTATGTATGCTAAAGAGGCCACCTTGGCATTCATCTGTTCCTAATGGAATTCTGCACTCAGAATCTGGCTTTTAGTAGCAAGTTATGTTAGAAAAAAGGAAGGAAGGAAGGAAGGAAGAAAAAGAAAGAAAGAAGATTATATTATAGAAATGAGCTCAAAACTTAGCTAACACCTCACTTCTCCTAGGTAGTATGTGGATCAGCAGCTTCCATATCACCTCAGAACTTTCTAGAAATGCAGAATTTCAGCCCCACAAAAGAGCTACTGAATCAGAATGTACTTTTTACCAGATTCCTAGGAGGTGCCTGAACACAGTAAAATTGGAGCTAAAGTAAAAATACAAAGTCAGTAGTTGGATCTGTCAGTATCAACTGATGAATCCTGATTGTCATTAGTGGCTGAAGCTGTTTACCTTGATCTGGCAGCCTGGACATTCAGATTCTGTTCAGCCTGAGATCCTAGCACATGATTAGAAAAGATAGCCTGAGCACCAAAGAGGGACAGAGATTCCTGGGAACAAAGGCCCATACAACCTGGGACTTCTGGCTATCCTGTTGCCTCCAGTGTTGAGAGGTGGAAAAAGCAGAAGCCTATCAGGCAGCAGAAGGAAAAACCACTTGGGGCCAGGCAGGGGAGTAAGCAGTGAGCTCTCCAGGAGCTTGGTGAGCAAGCTACCCCTGCAGTAGGAGGAGAATAGCACCCTCTGCTGGCAGGGCTTGACATCCCTGTTGCTGGCAAAGGAAAACTTTTTAAATGGTCCAGATCCATTGTCACAGAGCAGGCAATAAAGGGTGAATTTGGAACTGACAGGCAATACCTTAATAACTGGTACTCTAGGATGCATTTAACCAGTTTCTTATTAGCAGACGTTTTGGTGTTTCCCATTTTTGACCATTCTCAACCATGTTGCTATGAGTGACCCTAAGCATACAGATTCTCACACTTGAATGATTATGACATGAGAATTTGAAATTGAAGGGAGGGACATGAGGAGTTTTACATATTCTAGTGTTAATCAAGGTACGTCCTGGGCTGAAGTTTGCTGGAGGAAATGTAGAAGTCAGCAGCTGCCCACATTACTTAGGGATGGCCAAAGGCCTTATCGACAGTTGGGTACAGTTGTTTTTTAAAGATTCTTTGTAGATAAAAGAAGAATATCTATTTACTAAATCTTCATAGGCCTCAGGTTTCCTCTTCCATCTCTGACTCAGAGTCCTGCCAACCTGTGGTGCAGGAAGATACTGACGTCCACACACAACCCACCTCCACCCCTCCAACCTGACAGCATTTGGGATTTGAGGTTCAGGCTGCTTCCTTAGCTCCACCTCTGATTTCAGAGCTCTTCTGGGGGTGCAGAGAAGCAGTCCCAGCCACAAAACATTCAACCTCAGTCACTAAGTTGAAGGGAACCAGTTACATCAACATCACGTTATTTATAAAACATGAATTACGTTTTATCGAATGTGTCCAGAAGGCACTACTTAAATACAGCCACTTCTAGTCAATAGAATTTTTACTTAAACACCTCCGTTAACTAAGCTTGAAGGAAATTTCCCATAAATAGAAAACTAACTTTTATGTTATTAAAACATAGCACTCACATTCACCCTTCTCCCAAAGAGGATGGGCATGACAGTTGGGGCTCTAGGGCCTGGGCATGTTGTTGTAGTATAAAGCAGTAAAGGGAAAATGACTGGACAGGGCTCTCTGAAGGAAAATCACTAAGATACAACCTGAAAACATGGCTCATCAAGGTGGGTTTTGTAACTTAGACTGTGGGTGATGTAGCCTCCAGTGAGGTCTTGTTGTAAGTGGAGGGTACTATTCCCTCGTCCCTTGTAGGATTTAATTGAATTTACCTTTATCTTGGAGACCACCCACCGTGTGTGCTGCCTTTACCATTTTCCTCCTTCCACTTCTGAGTCAATGTCTCATCTCCAATTCTCTCTGCCAGGTTGGCCCCTGAGGGCTCGGTGGCTCCAGACTGTTAGCATGGCAGAGCCAGGGTGAGCTATTTCCCTCTATGAGGGCAAAGCTGTTAGAGCTGCCAGGACACCCAGGCCTGCTGTAAGCTGTCTTGTACCCCACCTCCCTGGTGGCCTCACGGGGCCATTGCCTGCCTCTCTGAGATTATATGTGGGTGTCTTTGTCTTGTGGTATTTGTGCGATGCTCATGCCTATGACTGTTTGAGGAAGAATTGAACTGTGTGCGTGGCAGCATGTTGAGAGTGCAGGGATAACTGCTTCAAGTTTATGGGTGCTCAGTTATCTACTGGAAGGTATTACCTCCCCTCCTCCCCATCCCTACCATTCAGGTCTGCCAGCCCTTAAAGGCAAACACCTTTTGAAATTCAGACTCAGCACTTGCAGCCATACAGTGGTCTTACTGTCCACCTTCAGTTAGCTGGGCCCCAGAAAACTTGAAGCAGTTAAGTCCCAACATGTTGCCACTCATATAATTCAATTCATCCTCAAACATAGGGAGGAGCATCAGACAAGTAACACAGGACAAGGCCACCCACATTAAATCTTGGAGAGGCAGACAATGGCCCCATGAGGCCACCAGGGAGGTGGGGTAGGAGGCAGCTGACAGCTAGCCTGGGTGTCCTGCCTGCTCTAAGAGCTTTGCCCTCATGGAGGGAAGTAGCTCACCCCTGGCTCTGCCATGCTAACAGTCTTTTGCCACCAAGCTTTTAGGGGCCAACTGGCAGAGAGGATTGGAGATGAGACATTGACTCAGGATTGGTAGGAGGAAACCGGCAAAGGCAGCACACACTGTGATTAAGTCCTACAAGGGACAAAGCAGCAGGAAATAGAGAAAGAGTCCCCTAAGGGAACTCGAGGAACAGAGCCACTTCTGAGAGCCAAGCCAAGTCATGATATGTCTTAGGGATAAGAAGTCTTTCCCGGCTCAGCGCCTGTGGCTCAAGTGGCTAAGGCACCAGCTACATACACCTAAGGTGACGGGTTCGAATCCAGCCCAGGCCTACCAAACAACAATAATGGATGCAAC
>NW_003852401.1:44275574-44280426 GCF_000181295.1 Otolemur garnettii
CAGAAAGGTGGGCAGGGAGGCCACCTGAGTAAGCTTACACACTAAGCAAGAGTCAGGGAAGTGAGTGAACGGAATGTGCAGAATGTTCTGCAGCCTCACCAGTGGGCTTGTCCAAGTTAAGGTCCCTGGCTCTGCCCTGCTGGAACCAGCCTTCCCTTCCCCCAAGGCAGGTGCTTCCCACAGGAGAAGGCAAAGGGCATAAGGGATGCCACTACCCTGCTGGTGGCTGAATCCAAACATTGGGAGCGGATTTTCTTCATGGAATTTGAAGGGTACAAGGCCCTTCCTGGTAGGTGCCATGGTCCAGGTTTGGGAAAGATTTTGGGAGATCAGGGTCAAGGGACCAAGGCAACTTTGCAGAGGTGAGCCTCCTTCTGGCCTGTACTCGTGGCCAAACACCTGGGTGATTAGATCCTGCACCAGTGGGAAATGAAGGAACTGGAGATACGACAAGTCCATCTCCAACAAAGCCTTGGTTGGGTGTTGAGGATGCTCCATCGGAGAGGCTGCTGCCCAATGTGCCCACTGCAGTGGTGGTGGTGTTCTGGTGGAAGGTGGCACTGGAGGTGGCTCCAAATCCAGGATTGTTGTCAGGCGTGCTGGCCACACTGAAGAAGACCTGGCTTGTCTGGCTGGGTGTGCCTGGGATGCTGTGATGTAAGCTCTCCCCAGAGCAGGTGGTAGTGCTCGTGGTCCCGTTCTGACTTGCTCCAATACCAATGTCTCCTGATGTGGATCTAAAGCCTGGGGTAGACAAGCTGATTCCCAAGGCCCTGCTGCCAGTTGGAACTGCCGACGCCACCAATGTGTAGGGGCCAAAAACGGAGCCACTGGGCCCACTGCTGGTGGTTTGCGTTGTAGCTCTAAAGCCAGAGGTGGTGGCTGTGTGGTCTGGGCTCTCCTCACTCACCTCCACGTCTTCACTGGCAGGTGGGACTACCAATGTCCCTGACAAGAAGGGACCAAACACTGCCCCACGGCACCCACCTCTGGTGTTTTCAGTTGTAGCTGCAAAGGCAGGGATGGTGGGTGCAGCCAAGCTGTCACCGGAGGTATCATACCTCTCTCATCTCCACGTCTTCACTGCCAGGTGGGGCTGCTGATGTTCCCAATGGTAAGGGGCCAGACAGTGAACTAATGGGGCCTCTGCTGCTGCTTTGGCTTGTGACTCCAGAGCCAGGGGTGGAGAAAACAGCCATGGTGGTAGCAATGGCTGGCTGAGTGCTGGCAGGTGTGCCAAAGGCAGAGGCCACCATTGCCAAACCTCCAAAAGCTGAATTTGCAGCACTGCAAGAGGCTGGCTGGTGTGGGATTGGTCTTGGCTTTTTAGCTGGGGCCGGGACTGCAGAGTTTCTGTTTGCCAGAGTGTGGCCACAGCTTGGGGCAGGGCCTGGCTTGGTAGCCCAGTGTCATTGCCCATCAGTGGCCTTATATGCAGGATGGGCACTGGCTCCCACATGTGATGGGAGAGGAGGTTTGTGGCTTGAGCCAAAGGCAATGTCGACTGCTAGGGTCGTTGTCAGCCCTGGCTGGATCCTGGGAGCTGAGACTGAGGTGATCAGGGTGCTGCCAAATCTACGGAAGCTGCCAGAGCTGGTGCTGCTGGCTGTCTGAACAGCACTGGGAGGGGACTGGCTGAATCCAGAGGTGGCGACTGTGCTGGATGTGTGCTTGGAGGAACCCTTGCCAACCTGAAAGGTGGAGCCCTTAGCTGGGATAAAGCTGTCATCGGAGGCAGGGTGTGCCCCAAACAGAAAGGGCCGTGGAGTATAAGGGGTGGCGCTCCTGACCCTGCTCCTGGTGCTGCTCACCCTGCTCCTCACGCTGCTCCTGGTGCTGCTCACGCTGCTGAGGCCATGACCAAAAGCAGGCTTCAACGCAGGGTCTGCAGAAGTAGCAGCTGTGCTGATGGATGCCACTGCAGAGGGGGCAGTGGCTGGGACAATGAAGAGAGGAGGAGTTGCGATTGCAGCACTGGCCTGAGTAGTTGTGTGCTTGAAGGGAGCTGAATAGGGCACAGAAGGCGGCAGGTCCCTGTTGCTATAAATAGGCTGGAAGTTTAGGACCAAGGGGCGGGTGGTCTTGGGGACAGTTGTGCTACACCGTGCTGTGCTCAAGAATGAATGCGCGGATAGCTGGGAGTCTTCCTTCTGGCTGCTAGGTGGGGCCATAAAATGAGGTTTGCACAGGGGAGATGAGGAAGCCCCAGCAGGAGCCGCAGAAGATGGAGGGTTAGAAGGTGGGGTGCTCAGCATTCCAAACTGAAATTGTTACTTGGGGATGGAGGATGGGGCAGATAGGGCTTGGGATTTGGTCAGTGTCTCAGGTGGAAGGGATACAGCTGACCTGATGTCAGTGACTGGTATCACGGAAGAAGCCGGGTCCAGCTTCATGGGCACGACCGTGGAAGTGGGGTCTGTAGTGGTGTCTGGAAGGGGCCCTGACTGTGAAGAGCCCATTCCAGCCAGAAGGCTGTGTGTCATTGGAGATGGATGGTCCTGGGTGGTTGCCAGTCTAGCAGATTCTGGGAAGGATGGGAGGCTTGGGCGATTCTGCATTTGATTCCAGCTCTGCAACAGTGGGTTACTGCTTGCATCTGGGAGAGAGGCCATGGAGGACGCAGTCTCTGCAGGAGATGGGGTAGAAGTAAATGAAGGCTGCATGGTGGCTGAGGTTTCAGAGGGATAGTTGGAGGCAGCATCAGTCGTGTCCCCCCAAAGCTGGTTGAACCAATCGAATGTAGCTTTCTTTTCTAAGTCCAGGTCTTCAGCAGTGACTGAATAGCCAAGCTGGGGAGGTGGAGGCAAAGTCAGCGGTTCCCCTCGCCTCGATGGCAGCAGCTGAAACTTGCGTTTTCGTGGCCTAGAGCTGCCAGGTGTAGATGGCGAACTCCAGGAGTTTTGTTCCTTCCACGTGGTGGTGTCTGCAGCCTTCTCTCCCTGGGACTCCTTGTCTGTAACCGGTGGAGTTGAAGACCTGGAATGATGACCCGGCTCCTCTCCTCTTATTTTCTTTGCTGGCCTCTGTTGTGTCTGGGAGTGGGATGAAGAGAGTGAGGAACTGGGGCCTCTTCTCTTCCGGCGCTGTGAGAAGCCTCGGGTAGAGCTGTAGGAACTGGTAATGGCATTGCGGCTGCGGACAGGGATGCCACATGTGTAGGTGCCGGCCAAGGAGCTCGCACAAGAGGAGCACGATCTCTTATTCAAGGGGTCCTCTGAGCTCTGGGAATCCGGACCTCTCTTCAGAGACTTGGGCTCAGGCACCAAAGAAGCCGGGACTCCTTTGGCCACTAGGGGTTCAAAGGCTGAACGTACAGTCCCACTGCAGTCGTGGCACCTTCTTGGACTTTCCTGGCCATCCGCAAATATTTGGTCTTCTCCACCCACTGTCTTTTTGGTCCTGTCTTGGAGTGCACTCTGGACAGTATCCTTTGCACTTGGGTTTGGGGCATCAGGTGGTGGCGAGGACAGTGCTGAGCTGATCACCTGCTCTGGTTCTGCAGAACGAGTCCATTTTCTGTCAAGAGGGGGAATCCTCACAGGCACTGGGCCGCCCACCCTCTTGAAATCACGACCAGAGAGTGGGATCTTCTTGCTGGGGCAGCCATCCCAGCACACCGTGGGAAGTACCCCCGGAAGGGAATACCCAGCCTGTCGGAGCGGATGCCATCTTCGAGGTGTCATTACGAAGCGGCTGGATGAAGGCCCACAGTCCCTGTGGCAAGGCCTCGTGGAGGCCCGGCGCAGAGGAGTGGGGAGCAAGGGGTAAATGTGGCGGGCCGGATGGGGCCGCAGGGTGGGAGGTGGTGTCTGGACAGGTGGACGGCGGTCGGTCCTCTCCTGCGGGTCCCTGTGCTCCTGAGAGGGTGTAGGCCGCTGCCGGCCAAGTTTGTCCAGGTAGCTGCCCATGAGGGCAGTTCAGCAGGATCAGGTCCTTCCAATAGGGTCTGCGACTGTAGGAGGTTTGCCTTGACTACAGACTTTGCCGGAGGCCAAGGGATCAGTGTTTACTTACGTTCTGTGTCCTGAGCAGTGAGAAGTCACCCCTGGGCTCGTGCTCAGTGCGCGTGAGGTTCTACCTTCCAGCGTTGGGGCGCCTCCCTGACCAGCCTGACCCCAGCACCTACTGGCAGCACCAGGTACAGCAGGAGGTCGAGCAGAAGTGGAGGAGAACCACCCAGGATGGTCCTGACACTCGCTCTCGGCCTGTGTATGTGCAATGTTGCCCTAGAGAATATTTCTTCTTCTTTCTTCTTTCGACTTTCTTCTTCTGTCATAGCTGTGTACATTAATGCAATCATGGGGTACAATGTGCTGGTTTTACATACAATTTGAAATGCTTCCATAAAACTGGTCAACATAGCCTTCACGGCATTCTCTTAGTTATTATGTTAAGATATGTATAGTCTACAAGTAGTAAATTTCACACGTCCCCTTGTAAGATGCACCATAGGTGTGGTCCCACCAATTACTCTCCATCCCCCCATCCTCCCACCTCCCCCAGGCTCCCTCTCCCCTTTCCCCTTCTTCTTGGGCTATAATTGGGTTATAGCTTTCCCCTGAGATGGGATCACTTGTTCTTTTCTTGCTAATAGGTTTGGGTTCTCTGTGGATTCTGGTTATGAAACCTGTGTCCAAGGCATAACCTGCAGATATCTTCTCCCATTCTGAGGGCTGTGTGATTGCTTTACGTACTGTGTTCTTTTCTGCACAGAAGCTTTTTAGTTTGATCAGGTCTCAGTAGTGTATGTATTTTTGTTGTTGCTTCAGTTGCCCAGGGGATCCTCCTCATGAAATATTCTCCCAGGCCAGTTTCTTCAAGAGTTTTCCCTGCACTTTCTTCTAGTATTTTT